>NC_138199.1:21037751-21442843 GCF_964194105.1 Spermophilus citellus | reverse complement strand
GATTTCTGTTTTCATACATATATTTCACCTATATATTATTATAAATATCCCAGGTTCCCAATACCATTCTTCATCCAGCAGAGTGATTCCTAAGCCACATCAAACAGGTTCTTAACCCTAACCATACACTGTTCCCTCAATCTAACTTTACAGAAGAGCAGGGACAGAGTGGGTCTTACAATACAGGAATGTGGGGGATCTTCCACCTGCTGAGAACCTCAAAGGTCCATGCAGAAATGATCCCTGGAGAAGATGTAGGCAGCTATGAAGGACCTGAGAGAGCAGAAGTCATCTTCCATGGCAAACAACCTGGTCAGGATGAAGGGATGTGTCTGAATGAGCCTCTCTCTTCTTAATGTAGACAAGATGGACCAAAGCAGGCCTGTGTGGAGAGCTGTTCCTTGGTGCCTATGGTTGATATTCCATTCTAACTTGTGAAAGTGTCACAGGAAGGAGGGGCAGCCTCCATCTCATGGGAGCCTTGGAAGCAACTGTTAGGACACAGTGGTTGCCAAGGCAGTGACCTCATTCAGTTCCTGAAGGAAGTGACCTCACCTCACTTCCTTGGTGATGGAACTCTCTGAACTTGGGATCCAGGAAGCCAGGCACCCAGAGCCAGTCCCAGTCCCAGTCCCAGTGGGCTCACTTGTTTGGATTTACCAAGGACAGAGTCAGTCTTTCTTGGTACCCACTGAGGTGAGGATTGCCAAATGCCAGGAAAGCTCTGCAGAGGGGCCTTTCCTGAGAAAGCAGGTAGTGGCTCACCGCTGGCTCCTGACAACTTCACAGAGTTGGCCAAGGAGGCCAGATGTGAGACAGGACAGGCCCTTTCGGGGGAACATAGTATGGCCCACCAGTCAGACGACACTCCGGGTAGTCACAGACCAACTTGGAAGGAGGTGCCTTTGTGGGTGTGGGTGTGAGTTTGTGGTTTTGTCTCATGTTCTGAGAATAGGTAGGAAAGGCGGTTTGTTTGGGTTGGAGTGGACTGTTTCTAGTAAGGCTTTTGACAAGGCGAGTGTTTCTATGTTTGTGTATCCCACTGTGTCCCTGGTTGTAGACATTAGAAAAGAGAATGCATCAATGGATGTGTCCTGTCTAGTAGAAAGCTTCCCAGCATTCATCCTGCCCAATTTATGAATGGACTGCGGCTTGCCTTATGGATGGGCAACGCCTACTATCTTCCTAAGTTCCTGTTTTCTTCCTGAATTCTGGCCACTCTCCAGAATAGGCTCATGGTTTTGTGTCCAAGATATGTACCACCTCCAAGCTCGGTGACATGGCCATGTACTGGATAGTTGAAAGAAATGGTGAGCATCTCAGAAAACTCAGATATCAGTGTGATCAGTAAAGTCTCCCTAGAGAAACCCTGCTTTGGGCCTTTGGCTTACCTATCCTTTTGTGGCCCTGAATGTCAGGAAGGCCTTTGCCTCAGGGCACCCCTTTGTGAAGCCTGAAGAAAACAGTTTTCAAATGGAAATGAATGGGCATCACCTGTGGCTCTTTGCTTAATTGCTTTGCAAAGGGATGTGTCTGAATCAGCCTCTTGGCCCTGTGTGAGGCTGTGGCTTACATTGTCAGCACCTGATGGATCCAAAGAAAGATCCCATGCGTGCATCCAAGGCCAAATTGGCACAAAAGCGGTCATCCTGGATGAGGTCTCTCGCCTTCCTCTGTAAGGTTCCTGACCTCCATCAAGTGAGAATAGGGATCCTTTGTGTCAAATGAGTCCTTCAAAGCCATGCAGAGGCTAGCCCATAGGTGCTTGGGTTTTCTCATGACTCCAGTTCACACAAAGAATCTATACCCGGCAGTCAGTAGGCCTCCAATTGGAGAAGTAGAGCAGTATTAAAGGCAGGCCTATTTGATCACTCCAGGTCCAAAGGAAGGGTGTCCAGGCCACCCTGACATTAGGCAAATGAGAGGCAAGGGAGCTTATTGTGGACACTGTCTTGGGCTGTGCCCCTCATGGAAACCTCCAGCCAGAGGTCATGATGAGTGTCTGTATGGAAGAAGATGAGGGCCATGTGGCAGTGTTTTGGTTTGAATTGTGGTGTGGCAGTGGGAAGAGATGACTGGGTCCACCTGGGCTTGAACTCTGGTGTGATTCCCCTTGGAGACTGAGTTCTGGAACTGACCTCAGAGAAGTATTGCCGTGAATTGTGTCGGGATGTTAGGAGGCCACGCATGAGAGTCGCCCTTGGAAACTGAGATCTAGGCCCAGGCTGGCTTTCCACAGAGCACTGGGAATCTCAGCCCGGATATCACATGATTTTATTCTTAAAGACCTGGCAGCCATCGTGGAGAGTCCAAACACACGTGGACCTCACATTGTAGACCTCAATGGGCCTGGCTTCCTGTGACCTTTTGGCCACTCCTTGGGAAGCCTTGTTTGTGAGAGTTCTCCAGAGCTTTCGTTGAAATGAGCTTCCTCACCATTTAATGGTTCCTGAAGGAATGGAAACCCACAGTGCCTCCAACTTCATCCTTTAAAAATGGCTAGCTAGATAAATACCATGACATTTTTGAAATTCCCATGACCAGGTGGCACTGGAGAACCTTTGGATGTCCTGTTGCTGATCATGAGTGTACCAGACAGTGCCTTGATTGACTGGGTTTCATGAAAATGGTGTAGAACAGAGATGCCAGTGAGTTGGGGCCTGCTGAGTAGTGGGCCTAGAGCAGTGGTGTGCAGGTGTGTGATAGAACATCTGTGGTGGGGCCATGTGGATCTGCCATTGGCTTCCAAATGGCTTGTGACTGACATGGTGCAGCGAGCAGACCCTTCTATGTAAAGGCATCTTGTTATATGGAGAGGTTTCAGGGCAATGTTCAGAATCAGGTTGCTATGGTCAAGGGGGCAAGCTCTGTGGGATAGAAGCCTGGCTGGTGCATTCTCCTAGGACCTTGACCCACCACACGTGACAGAACTCCCTCCAGCACTGTGTCCCAGTTGAACTCCTTGTATTTCCTGAAGCAAATTCCAAACTCCCAGTGCAGCAGCAAGAAACACCACGAAAAGTGGAGGATGACCAAATGGCTTCACAGTCCACACAGGGAGACACTTAGACCCCAGTGGCCACAGTTTACCTGCAAAGAGAGAATTCAGCACTTCTGCCTCATGTTCATTGGAAAATCAGAAACCATGTCCTCCAGGTCACATAGATGCAGACCTGGTTTGATGGTCTCACTACAAAGGAAGCTAAAGCTCCTGACAACAACATATATTTCAAGTGCCCAACCTCAGAAGCAGTTTCTCACGAAGTCTTTAGGCCAGCAGAGCTCCACGTTTGTGGAGTGTTTACCCTGTCCCTTACTCATGGAAAGTAGTCTACCACCTCCAAGGTTGTGAACTCCTGAGCATTTTCCATTCCACATATGTATTCACAGCATTTCTAACTCTTCTCCTCAAATTGTGTCTTACTTATTGTGAAGGTAATGTCAAGGCAATGTTCTGGATGAGAGTGGGAAGATTTTTTTGTAGCACATATTGGCCTACACATTGGATTCATTTTCCTATTTTCCGTTCGAAATACTGAATCCCTGACACTCACCCATACCCTACTAGATTGTGACTACGAATACTAATATGATGGAGAAAAATAACTCAAACAGAATAGAAATACAGGCAGTTCAGAGGAGGCCTGGTGTATAGTTGGACTGGCCTTTGGCATTATAAAGGGTAGGTGTTATAAATCTAGTCCAATTTAGTAGAAATAGTTCTCCATGTGTTTTGAATGTTAACAAATATGTGAATTCCTGTCTCCCTTTCTCTGTAGCCTATTCAGCAACATGCATTTTTACATGCACATATAGAATCCTACCTCCTATCCCACGTCCATTCTTGTGAGGTGGCTGACTTGGCAGATACAAACTGTGAGAAGAGATCACTCCTCCTAAACGCTGTTGGAACTGAAAATTCAACCTCCAGGTGAGCTTCCCACATGAACAACATGATACATAAATACATGTTCAGTAAAATAAATATTTTTGGATCTGTGGATGATAAATATTTCATGATGAATTTCGATTGGCATATATATTTCTACTCTTTAATGTCTGTGTTTGTGTGTGTGTTTTTCTTTTGTGTATATATATATATATATATATATATATATATATATATATATACATATACACACACACACACACACACACACATACACACACTCTCCAGATTTTTCAAAATATGAAATGTATGTGTCATATTATATACTCCCTAAATTCATTCATGTTCATATATGTGGATTTATAATCAACTTTTCACAAGATTATTCTCAGAAATAGTCATCCACCTGAAATACATATTTGTTTCCTAGTGCTGAAATCCTAATATTTCTACAGTAACTGACCCAGTTTAACATGAATGCAAGTAGATTCCTATGGGACATGATGTGTATTTTGACGTTCATTTTTATTCAACACTGGTACATTACTATTTCTTCAGTTGATGCACATCATAGGATATGTATTTCATCCTCAAGTTCACAAATTTCTAGGCATTCATTTCCCTTTCAACCACTTCCTGCTTCAGAACACATGTATTCCTCCACGTTTCTTGACTGGTCTTTTCATGAGACTTCTTTCCAAACACATTCTTTTCCATTTCCATAATCCCTTGTGAAGCAAAACTCACACCCCCTTCATGGTAAACCATAACCCCAATATCACCATTAGATGTATAACTGGTTAGAATGAATGGTTGTGTATCAATATTAGATTTCCTATATATTTTCAGATATCAATGCAATCCATTATTTAAATTGGAACCTGTTATACTATTTATTCACAGTATGGTCTATTCATGCATTATCTCTATATTCATAGACCCAGGGTACACCTATTTGTACCCCCAAAGGCTAATTTATATGTCTTCAACATATTACTCCCAGAAATGGTGGAAGAAACACTCATGTCACCTGATCTACATATACATTTTATCACAGTGATATTCTGGACACAAAATGCAAAGGTCACACTTATGATTGCACCAACGCCTCATTGGAAAGTGAGCATGGATTACTAAAAACATCCTTGTCCAGGTTGCCTAATGCTCTCAAATGTCAATGCTATTGGTGACTACACATTTGTTTCTTCCTAAGATGATATATTCAACCTCAACCCTGTTGAAAATGTCTAATCCACTCACTCACTTTATACTTTGCCTGATTTCCTAATGTCTCTATTGATATCTGCTTTCCTACATATGTTCCCCAGTTCATCATTGTGACTGACTCTTCACATGTGCTGACGTTTACATTCACTCTCTAACCGACACCCTATTGCTAAAGAACTTTTGGTCCAAATTGCATACTCACTCTTCTTCCAAAACTTACCAACTATCTTCCTAATCCTACCTACTATCCCTTTTTGACTGGATGTTCTCTTCTACATTCAATCATCCAAGGTACAAGGTCCTATGCCATTGTGTACCGATTTATCTGAGACATCTGTGCAGAAAGTCATTCAAAGCTAAGTATCCCAATCAAGGGCCCAATGCCCTTCTGGCCTTCAAATCTTACTTGGATTTCTGTTTTCATACATATATTTCACCTATATATTATTATAAATATCCCAGGTTCCCAATACCATTCTTCATCCAGCAGAGTGATTCCTAAGCCACATCAAACAGGTTCTTAACCCTAACCATACACTGTTCCCTCAATCTAACTTTACAGAAGAGCAGGGACAGAGTGGGTCTTACAATACAGGAATGTGGGGGATCTTCCACCTGCTGAGAACCTCAAAGGTCCATGCAGAAATGATCCCTGGAGAAGATGTAGGCAGCTATGAAGGACCTGAGAGAGCAGAAGTCATCTTCCATGGCAAACAACCTGGTCAGGATGAAGGGATGTGTCTGAATGAGCCTCTCTCTTCTTAATGTAGACAAGATGGACCAAAGCAGGCCTGTGTGGAGAGCTGTTCCTTGGTGCCTATGGTTGATATTCCATTCTAACTTGTGAAAGTGTCACAGGAAGGAGGGGCAGCCTCCATCTCATGGGAGCCTTGGAAGCAACTGTTAGGACACAGTGGTTGCCAAGGCAGTGACCTCATTCAGTTCCTGAAGGAAGTGACCTCACCTCACTTCCTTGGTGATGGAACTCTCTGAACTTGGGATCCAGGAAGCCAGGCACCCAGAGCCAGTCCCAGTCCCAGTCCCAGTGGGCTCACTTGTTTGGATTTACCAAGGACAGAGTCAGTCTTTCTTGGTACCCACTGAGGTGAGGATTGCCAAATGCCAGGAAAGCTCTGCAGAGGGGCCTTTCCTGAGAAAGCAGGTAGTGGCTCACCGCTGGCTCCTGACAACTTCACAGAGTTGGCCAAGGAGGCCAGATGTGAGACAGGACAGGCCCTTTCGGGGGAACATAGTATGGCCCACCAGTCAGACGACACTCCGGGTAGTCACAGACCAACTTGGAAGGAGGTGCCTTTGTGGGTGTGGGTGTGAGTTTGTGGTTTTGTCTCATGTTCTGAGAATAGGTAGGAAAGGCGGTTTGTTTGGGTTGGAGTGGACTGTTTCTAGTAAGGCTTTTGACAAGGCGAGTGTTTCTATGTTTGTGTATCCCACTGTGTCCCTGGTTGTAGACATTAGAAAAGAGAATGCATCAATGGATGTGTCCTGTCTAGTAGAAAGCTTCCCAGCATTCATCCTGCCCAATTTATGAATGGACTGCGGCTTGCCTTATGGATGGGCAACGCCTACTATCTTCCTAAGTTCCTGTTTTCTTCCTGAATTCTGGCCACTCTCCAGAATAGGCTCATGGTTTTGTGTCCAAGATATGTACCACCTCCAAGCTCGGTGACATGGCCATGTACTGGATAGTTGAAAGAAATGGTGAGCATCTCAGAAAACTCAGATATCAGTGTGATCAGTAAAGTCTCCCTAGAGAAACCCTGCTTTGGGCCTTTGGCTTACCTATCCTTTTGTGGCCCTGAATGTCAGGAAGGCCTTTGCCTCAGGGCACCCCTTTGTGAAGCCTGAAGAAAACAGTTTTCAAATGGAAATGAATGGGCATCACCTGTGGCTCTTTGCTTAATTGCTTTGCAAAGGGATGTGTCTGAATCAGCCTCTTGGCCCTGTGTGAGGCTGTGGCTTACATTGTCAGCACCTGATGGATCCAAAGAAAGATCCCATGCGTGCATCCAAGGCCAAATTGGCACAAAAGCAGTCATCCTGGATGAGGTCTCTCGCCTTCCTCTGTAAGGTTCCTGACCTCCATCAAGTGAGAATAGGGATCCTTTGTGTCAAATGAGTCCTTCAAAGCCATGCAGAGGCTAGCCCATAGGTGCTTGGGTTTTCTCATGACTCCAGTTCACACAAAGAATCTATACCCGGCAGTCAGTAGGCCTCCAATTGGAGAAGTAGAGCAGTATTAAAGGCAGGCCTATTTGATCACTCCAGGTCCAAAGGAAGGGTGTCCAGGCCACCCTGACATTAGGCAAATGAGAGGCAAGGGAGCTTATTGTGGACACTGTCTTGGGCTGTGCCCCTCATGGAAACCTCCAGCCAGAGGTCATGATGAGTGTCTGTATGGAAGAAGATGAGGGCCATGTGGCAGTGTTTTGGTTTGAATTGTGGTGTGGCAGTGGGAAGAGATGACTGGGTCCACCTGGGCTTGAACTCTGGTGTGATTCCCCTTGGAGACTGAGTTCTGGAACTGACCTCAGAGAAGTATTGCCGTGAATTGTGTCGGGATGTTAGGAGGCCACGCATGAGAGTCGCCCTTGGAAACTGAGATCTAGGCCCAGGCTGGCTTTCCACAGAGCACTGGGAATCTCAGCCCGGATATCACATGATTTTATTCTTAAAGACCTGGCAGCCATCGTGGAGAGTCCAAACACACGTGGACCTCACATTGTAGACCTCAATGGGCCTGGCTTCCTGTGACCTTTTGGCCACTCCTTGGGAAGCCTTGTTTGTGAGAGTTCTCCAGAGCTTTCGTTGAAATGAGCTTCCTCACCATTTAATGGTTCCTGAAGGAATGGAAACCCACAGTGCCTCCAACTTCATCCTTTAAAAATGGCTAGCTAGATAAATACCATGACATTTTTGAAATTCCCATGACCAGGTGGCACTGGAGAACCTTTGGATGTCCTGTTGCTGATCATGAGTGTACCAGACAGTGCCTTGATTGACTGGGTTTCATGAAAATGGTGTAGAACAGAGATGCCAGTGAGTTGGGGCCTGCTGAGTAGTGGGCCTAGAGCAGTGGTGTGCAGGTGTGTGATAGAACATCTGTGGTGGGGCCATGTGGATCTGCCATTGGCTTCCAAATGGCTTGTGACTGACATGGTGCAGCGAGCAGACCCTTCTATGTAAAGGCATCTTGTTATATGGAGAGGTTTCAGGGCAATGTTCAGAATCAGGTTGCTATGGTCAAGGGGGCAAGCTCTGTGGGATAGAAGCCTGGCTGGTGCATTCTCCTAGGACCTTGACCCACCACACGTGACAGAACTCCCTCCAGCACTGTGTCCCAGTTGAACTCCTTGTATTTCCTGAAGCAAATTCCAAACTCCCAGTGCAGCAGCAAGAAACACCACGAAAAGTGGAGGATGACCAAATGGCTTCACAGTCCACACAGGGAGACACTTAGACCCCAGTGGCCACAGTTTACCTGCAAAGAGAGAATTCAGCACTTCTGCCTCATGTTCATTGGAAAATCAGAAACCATGTCCTCCAGGTCACATAGATGCAGACCTGGTTTGATGGTCTCACTACAAAGGAAGCTAAAGCTCCTGACAACAACATATATTTCAAGTGCCCAACCTCAGAAGCAGTTTCTCACGAAGTCTTTAGGCCAGCAGAGCTCCACGTTTGTGGAGTGTTTACCCTGTCCCTTACTCATGGAAAGTAGTCTACCACCTCCAAGGTTGTGAACTCCTGAGCATTTTCCATTCCACATATGTATTCACAGCATTTCTAACTCTTCTCCTCAAATTGTGTCTTACTTATTGTGAAGGTAATGTCAAGGCAATGTTCTGGATGAGAGTGGGAAGATTTTTTTGTAGCACATATTGGCCTACACATTGGATTCATTTTCCTATTTTCCGTTCGAAATACTGAATCCCTGACACTCACCCATACCCTACTAGATTGTGACTACGAATACTAATATGATGGAGAAAAATAACTCAAACAGAATAGAAATACAGGCAGTTCAGAGGAGGCCTGGTGTATAGTTGGACTGGCCTTTGGCATTATAAAGGGTAGGTGTTATAAATCTAGTCCAATTTAGTAGAAATAGTTCTCCATGTGTTTTGAATGTTAACAAATATGTGAATTCCTGTCTCCCTTTCTCTGTAGCCTATTCAGCAACATGCATTTTTACATGCACATATAGAATCCTACCTCCTATCCCACGTCCATTCTTGTGAGGTGGCTGACTTGGCAGATACAAACTGTGAGAAGAGATCACTCCTCCTAAACGCTGTTGGAACTGAAAATTCAACCTCCAGGTGAGCTTCCCACATGAACAACATGATACATAAATACATGTTCAGTAAAATAAATATTTTTGGATCTGTGGATGATAAATATTTCATGATGAATTTCGATTGGCATATATATTTCTACTCTTTAATGTCTGTGTTTGTGTGTGTGTTTTTCTTTTGTGTATATATATATATATATATATATATATATATATATATATATATATATATACATATACACACACACACACACACACACACATACACACACTCTCCAGATTTTTCAAAATATGAAATGTATGTGTCATATTATATACTCCCTAAATTCATTCATGTTCATATATGTGGATTTATAATCAACTTTTCACAAGATTATTCTCAGAAATAGTCATCCACCTGAAATACATATTTGTTTCCTAGTGCTGAAATCCTAATATTTCTACAGTAACTGACCCAGTTTAACATGAATGCAAGTAGATTCCTATGGGACATGATGTGTATTTTGACGTTCATTTTTATTCAACACTGGTACATTACTATTTCTTCAGTTGATGCACATCATAGGATATGTATTTCATCCTCAAGTTCACAAATTTCTAGGCATTCATTTCCCTTTCAACCACTTCCTGCTTCAGAACACATGTATTCCTCCACGTTTCTTGACTGGTCTTTTCATGAGACTTCTTTCCAAACACATTCTTTTCCATTTCCATAATCCCTTGTGAAGCAAAACTCACACCCCCTTCATGGTAAACCATAACCCCAATATCACCATTAGATGTATAACTGGTTAGAATGAATGGTTGTGTATCAATATTAGATTTCCTATATATTTTCAGATATCAATGCAATCCATTATTTAAATTGGAACCTGTTATACTATTTATTCACAGTATGGTCTATTCATGCATTATCTCTATATTCATAGACCCAGGGTACACCTATTTGTACCCCCAAAGGCTAATTTATATGTCTTCAACATATTACTCCCAGAAATGGTGGAAGAAACACTCATGTCACCTGATCTACATATACATTTTATCACAGTGATATTCTGGACACAAAATGCAAAGGTCACACTTATGATTGCACCAACGCCTCATTGGAAAGTGAGCATGGATTACTAAAAACATCCTTGTCCAGGTTGCCTAATGCTCTCAAATGTCAATGCTATTGGTGACTACACATTTGTTTCTTCCTAAGATGATATATTCAACCTCAACCCTGTTGAAAATGTCTAATCCACTCACTCACTTTATACTTTGCCTGATTTCCTAATGTCTCTATTGATATCTGCTTTCCTACATATGTTCCCCAGTTCATCATTGTGACTGACTCTTCACATGTGCTGACGTTTACATTCACTCTCTAACCGACACCCTATTGCTAAAGAACTTTTGGTCCAAATTGCATACTCACTCTTCTTCCAAAACTTACCAACTATCTTCCTAATCCTACCTACTATCCCTTTTTGACTGGATGTTCTCTTCTACATTCAATCATCCAAGGTACAAGGTCCTATGCCATTGTGTACCGATTTATCTGAGACATCTGTGCAGAAAGTCATTCAAAGCTAAGTATCCCAATCAAGGGCCCAATGCCCTTCTGGCCTTCAAATCTTACTTGGATTTCTGTTTTCATACATATATTTCACCTATATATTATTATAAATATCCCAGGTTCCCAATACCATTCTTCATCCAGCAGAGTGATTCCTAAGCCACATCAAACAGGTTCTTAACCCTAACCATACACTGTTCCCTCAATCTAACTTTACAGAAGAGCAGGGACAGAGTGGGTCTTACAATACAGGAATGTGGGGGATCTTCCACCTGCTGAGAACCTCAAAGGTCCATGCAGAAATGATCCCTGGAGAAGATGTAGGCAGCTATGAAGGACCTGAGAGAGCAGAAGTCATCTTCCATGGCA
This sequence comes from Spermophilus citellus, assembly GCF_964194105.1. NCBI lineage: Eukaryota > Metazoa > Chordata > Mammalia > Rodentia > Sciuridae > Spermophilus > Spermophilus citellus. Next base: position 21,431,482 of record NC_138199.1, on the reverse strand, counting down.
AACAACCTGGTCAGGATGAAGGGATGTGTCTGAATGAGCCTCTCTCTTCTTAATGTAGACAAGATGGACCAAAGCAGGCCTGTGTGGAGAGCTGTTCCTTGGTGCCTATGGTTGATATTCCATTCTAACTTGTGAAAGTGTCACAGGAAGGAGGGGCAGCCTCCATCTCATGGGAGCCTTGGAAGCAACTGTTAGGACACAGTGGTTGCCAAGGCAGTGACCTCATTCAGTTCCTGAAGGAAGTGACCTCACCTCACTTCCTTGGTGATGGAACTCTCTGAACTTGGGATCCAGGAAGCCAGGCACCCAGAGCCAGTCCCAGTCCCAGTCCCAGTGGGCTCACTTGTTTGGATTTACCAAGGACAGAGTCAGTCTTTCTTGGTACCCACTGAGGTGAGGATTGCCAAATGCCAGGAAAGCTCTGCAGAGGGGCCTTTCCTGAGAAAGCAGGTAGTGGCTCACCGCTGGCTCCTGACAACTTCACAGAGTTGGCCAAGGAGGCCAGATGTGAGACAGGACAGGCCCTTTCGGGGGAACATAGTATGGCCCACCAGTCAGACGACACTCCGGGTAGTCACAGACCAACTTGGAAGGAGGTGCCTTTGTGGGTGTGGGTGTGAGTTTGTGGTTTTGTCTCATGTTCTGAGAATAGGTAGGAAAGGCGGTTTGTTTGGGTTGGAGTGGACTGTTTCTAGTAAGGCTTTTGACAAGGCGAGTGTTTCTATGTTTGTGTATCCCACTGTGTCCCTGGTTGTAGACATTAGAAAAGAGAATGCATCAATGGATGTGTCCTGTCTAGTAGAAAGCTTCCCAGCATTCATCCTGCCCAATTTATGAATGGACTGCTGCTTGCCTTATGGATGGGCAACGCCTACTATCTTCCTAAGTTCCTGTTTTCTTCCTGAATTCTGGCCACTCTCCAGAATAGGCTCATGGTTTTGTGTCCAAGATATGTACCACCTCCAAGCTCGGTGACATGGCCATGTACTGGATAGTTGAAAGAAATGGTGAGCATCTCAGAAAACTCAGATATCAGTGTGATCAGTAAAGTCTCCCTAGAGAAACCCTGCTTTGGGCCTTTGGCTTACCTATCCTTTTGTGGCCCTGAATGTCAGGAAGGCCTTTGCCTCAGGGCACCCCTTTGTGAAGCCTGAAGAAAACAGTTTTCAAATGGAAATGAATGGGCATCACCTGTGGCTCTTTGCTTAATTGCTTTGCAAAGGGATGTGTCTGAATCAGCCTCTTGGCCCTGTGTGAGGCTGTGGCTTACATTGTCAGCACCTGATGGATCCAAAGAAAGATCCCATGCGTGCATCCAAGGCCAAATTGGCACAAAAGCGGTCATCCTGGATGAGGTCTCTCGCCTTCCTCTGTAAGGTTCCTGACCTCCATCAAGTGAGAATAGGGATCCTTTGTGTCAAATGAGTCCTTCAAAGCCATGCAGAGGCTAGCCCATAGGTGCTTGGGTTTTCTCATGACTCCAGTTCACACAAAGAATCTATACCCGGCAGTCAGTAGGCCTCCAATTGGAGAAGTAGAGCAGTATTAAAGGCAGGCCTATTTGATCACTCCAGGTCCAAAGGAAGGGTGTCCAGGCCACCCTGACATTAGGCAAATGAGAGGCAAGGGAGCTTATTGTGGACACTGTCTTGGGCTGTGCCCCTCATGGAAACCTCCAGCCAGAGGTCATGATGAGTGTCTGTATGGAAGAAGATGAGGGCCATGTGGCAGTGTTTTGGTTTGAATTGTGGTGTGGCAGTGGGAAGAGATGACTGGGTCCACCTGGGCTTGAACTCTGGTGTGATTCCCCTTGGAGACTGAGTTCTGGAACTGACCTCAGAGAAGTATTGCCGTGAATTGTGTCGGGATGTTAGGAGGCCACGCATGAGAGTCGCCCTTGGAAACTGAGATCTAGGCCCAGGCTGGCTTTCCACAGAGCACTGGGAATCTCAGCCCGGATATCACATGATTTTATTCTTAAAGACCTGGCAGCCATCGTGGAGAGTCCAAACACACGTGGACCTCACATTGTAGACCTCAATGGGCCTGGCTTCCTGTGACCTTTTGGCCACTCCTTGGGAAGCCTTGTTTGTGAGAGTTCTCCAGAGCTTTCGTTGAAATGAGCTTCCTCACCATTTAATGGTTCCTGAAGGAATGGAAACCCACAGTGCCTCCAACTTCATCCTTTAAAAATGGCTAGCTAGATAAATACCATGACATTTTTGAAATTCCCATGACCAGGTGGCACTGGAGAACCTTTGGATGTCCTGTTGCTGATCATGAGTGTACCAGACAGTGCCTTGATTGACTGGGTTTCATGAAAATGGTGTAGAACAGAGATGCCAGTGAGTTGGGGCCTGCTGAGTAGTGGGCCTAGAGCAGTGGTGTGCAGGTGTGTGATAGAACATCTGTGGTGGGGCCATGTGGATCTGCCATTGGCTTCCAAATGGCTTGTGACTGACATGGTGCAGCGAGCAGACCCTTCTATGTAAAGGCATCTTGTTATATGGAGAGGTTTCAGGGCAATGTTCAGAATCAGGTTGCTATGGTCAAGGGGGCAAGCTCTGTGGGATAGAAGCCTGGCTGGTGCATTCTCCTAGGACCTTGACCCACCACACGTGACAGAACTCCCTCCAGCACTGTGTCCCAGTTGAACTCCTTGTATTTCCTGAAGCAAATTCCAAACTCCCAGTGCAGCAGCAAGAAACACCACGAAAAGTGGAGGATGACCAAATGGCTTCACAGTCCACACAGGGAGACACTTAGACCCCAGTGGCCACAGTTTACCTGCAAAGAGAGAATTCAGCACTTCTGCCTCATGTTCATTGGAAAATCAGAAACCATGTCCTCCAGGTCACATAGATGCAGACCTGGTTTGATGGTCTCACTACAAAGGAAGCTAAAGCTCCTGACAACAACATATATTTCAAGTGCCCAACCTCAGAAGCAGTTTCTCACGAAGTCTTTAGGCCAGCAGAGCTCCACGTTTGTGGAGTGTTTACCCTGTCCCTTACTCATGGAAAGTAGTCTACCACCTCCAAGGTTGTGAACTCCTGAGCATTTTCCATTCCACATATGTATTCACAGCATTTCTAACTCTTCTCCTCAAATTGTGTCTTACTTATTGTGAAGGTAATGTCAAGGCAATGTTCTGGATGAGAGTGGGAAGATTTTTTTGTAGCACATATTGGCCTACACATTGGATTCATTTTCCTATTTTCCGTTCGAAATACTGAATCCCTGACACTCACCCATACCCTACTAGATTGTGACTACGAATACTAATATGATGGAGAAAAATAACTCAAACAGAATAGAAATACAGGCAGTTCAGAGGAGGCCTGGTGTATAGTTGGACTGGCCTTTGGCATTATAAAGGGTAGGTGTTATAAATCTAGTCCAATTTAGTAGAAATAGTTCTCCATGTGTTTTGAATGTTAACAAATATGTGAATTCCTGTCTCCCTTTCTCTGTAGCCTATTCAGCAACATGCATTTTTACATGCACATATAGAATCCTACCTCCTATCCCACGTCCATTCTTGTGAGGTGGCTGACTTGGCAGATACAAACTGTGAGAAGAGATCACTCCTCCTAAACGCTGTTGGAACTGAAAATTCAACCTCCAGGTGAGCTTCCCACATGAACAACATGATACATAAATACATGTTCAGTAAAATAAATATTTTTGGATCTGTGGATGATAAATATTTCATGATGAATTTCGATTGGCATATATATTTCTACTCTTTAATGTCTGTGTTTGTGTGTGTGTTTTTCTTTTGTGTATATATATATATATATATATATATATATATATATATATATATACATATACACACACACACACACACACACATACACACACTCTCCAGATTTTTCAAAATATGAAATGTATGTGTCATATTATATACTCCCTAAATTCATTCATGTTCATATATGTGGATTTATAATCAACTTTTCACAAGATTATTCTCAGAAATAGTCATCCACCTGAAATACATATTTGTTTCCTAGTGCTGAAATCCTAATATTTCTACAGTAACTGACCCAGTTTAACATGAATGCAAGTAGATTCCTATGGGACATGATGTGTATTTTGACGTTCATTTTTATTCAACACTGGTACATTACTATTTCTTCAGTTGATGCACATCATAGGATATGTATTTCATCCTCAAGTTCACAAATTTCTAGGCATTCATTTCCCTTTCAATCACTTCCTGCTTCAGAACACATGTATTCCTCCACGTTTCTTGACTGGTCTTTTCATGAGACTTCTTTCCAAACACATTCTTTTCCATTTCCATAATCCCTTGTGAAGCAAAACTCACACCCCCTTCATGGTAAACCATAACCCCAATATCACCATTAGATGTATAACTGGTTAGAATGAATGGTTGTGTATCAATATTAGATTTCCTATATATTTTCAGATATCAATGCAATCCATTATTTAAATTGGAACCTGTTATACTATTTATTCACAGTATGGTCTATTCATGCATTATCTCTATATTCATAGACCCAGGGTACACCTATTTGTACCCCCAAAGGCTAATTTATATGTCTTCAACATATTACTCCCAGAAATGGTGGAAGAAACACTCATGTCACCTGATCTACATATACATTTTATCACAGTGATATTCTGGACACAAAATGCAAAGGTCACACTTATGATTGCACCAACGCCTCATTGGAAAGTGAGCATGGATTACTAAAAACATCCTTGTCCAGGTTGCCTAATGCTCTCAAATGTCAATGCTATTGGTGACTACACATTTGTTTCTTCCTAAGATGATATATTCAACCTCAACCCTGTTGAAAATGTCTAATCCACTCACTCACTTTATACTTTGCCTGATTTCCTAATGTCTCTATTGATATCTGCTTTCCTACATATGTTCCCCAGTTCATCATTGTGACTGACTCTTCACATGTGCTGACGTTTACATTCACTCTCTAACCGACACCCTATTGCTAAAGAACTTTTGGTCCAAATTGCATACTCACTCTTCTTCCAAAACTTACCAACTATCTTCCTAATCCTACCTACTATCCCTTTTTGACTGGATGTTCTCTTCTACATTCAATCATCCAAGGTACAAGGTCCTATGCCATTGTGTACCGATTTATCTGAGACATCTGTGCAGAAAGTCATTCAAAGCTAAGTATCCCAATCAAGGGCCCAATGCCCTTCTGGCCTTCAAATCTTACTTGGATTTCTGTTTTCATACATATATTTCACCTATATATTATTATAAATATCCCAGGTTCCCAATACCATTCTTCATCCAGCAGAGTGATTCCTAAGCCACATCAAACAGGTTCTTAACCCTAACCATACACTGTTCCCTCAATCTAACTTTACAGAAGAGCAGGGACAGAGTGGGTCTTACAATACAGGAATGTGGGGGATCTTCCACCTGCTGAGAACCTCAAAGGTCCATGCAGAAATGATCCCTGGAGAAGATGTAGGCAGCTATGAAGGACCTGAGAGAGCAGAAGTCATCTTCCATGGCAAACAACCTGGTCAGGATGAAGGGATGTGTCTGAATGAGCCTCTCTCTTCTTAATGTAGACAAGATGGACCAAAGCAGGCCTGTGTGGAGAGCTGTTCCTTGGTGCCTATGGTTGATATTCCATTCTAACTTGTGAAAGTGTCACAGGAAGGAGGGGCAGCCTCCATCTCATGGGAGCCTTGGAAGCAACTGTTAGGACACAGTGGTTGCCAAGGCAGTGACCTCATTCAGTTCCTGAAGGAAGTGACCTCACCTCACTTCCTTGGTGATGGAACTCTCTGAACTTGGGATCCAGGAAGCCAGGCACCCAGAGCCAGTCCCAGTCCCAGTCCCAGTGGGCTCACTTGTTTGGATTTACCAAGGACAGAGTCAGTCTTTCTTGGTACCCACTGAGGTGAGGATTGCCAAATGCCAGGAAAGCTCTGCAGAGGGGCCTTTCCTGAGAAAGCAGGTAGTGGCTCACCGCTGGCTCCTGACAACTTCACAGAGTTGGCCAAGGAGGCCAGATGTGAGACAGGACAGGCCCTTTCGGGGGAACATAGTATGGCCCACCAGTCAGACGACACTCCGGGTAGTCACAGACCAACTTGGAAGGAGGTGCCTTTGTGGGTGTGGGTGTGAGTTTGTGGTTTTGTCTCATGTTCTGAGAATAGGTAGGAAAGGCGGTTTGTTTGGGTTGGAGTGGACTGTTTCTAGTAAGGCTTTTGACAAGGCGAGTGTTTCTATGTTTGTGTATCCCACTGTGTCCCTGGTTGTAGACATTAGAAAAGAGAATGCATCAATGGATGTGTCCTGTCTAGTAGAAAGCTTCCCAGCATTCATCCTGCCCAATTTATGAATGGACTGCGGCTTGCCTTATGGATGGGCAACGCCTACTATCTTCCTAAGTTCCTGTTTTCTTCCTGAATTCTGGCCACTCTCCAGAATAGGCTCATGGTTTTGTGTCCAAGATATGTACCACCTCCAAGCTCGGTGACATGGCCATGTACTGGATAGTTGAAAGAAATGGTGAGCATCTCAGAAAACTCAGATATCAGTGTGATCAGTAAAGTCTCCCTAGAGAAACCCTGCTTTGGGCCTTTGGCTTACCTATCCTTTTGTGGCCCTGAATGTCAGGAAGGCCTTTGCCTCAGGGCACCCCTTTGTGAAGCCTGAAGAAAACAGTTTTCAAATGGAAATGAATGGGCATCACCTGTGGCTCTTTGCTTAATTGCTTTGCAAAGGGATGTGTCTGAATCAGCCTCTTGGCCCTGTGTGAGGCTGTGGCTTACATTGTCAGCACCTGATGGATCCAAAGAAAGATCCCATGCGTGCATCCAAGGCCAAATTGGCACAAAAGCGGTCATCCTGGATGAGGTCTCTCGCCTTCCTCTGTAAGGTTCCTGACCTCCATCAAGTGAGAATAGGGATCCTTTGTGTCAAATGAGTCCTTCAAAGCCATGCAGAGGCTAGCCCATAGGTGCTTGGGTTTTCTCATGACTCCAGTTCACACAAAGAATCTATACCCGGCAGTCAGTAGGCCTCCAATTGGAGAAGTAGAGCAGTATTAAAGGCAGGCCTATTTGATCACTCCAGGTCCAAAGGAAGGGTGTCCAGGCCACCCTGACATTAGGCAAATGAGAGGCAAGGGAGCTTATTGTGGACACTGTCTTGGGCTGTGCCCCTCATGGAAACCTCCAGCCAGAGGTCATGATGAGTGTCTGTATGGAAGAAGATGAGGGCCATGTGGCAGTGTTTTGGTTTGAATTGTGGTGTGGCAGTGGGAAGAGATGACTGGGTCCACCTGGGCTTGAACTCTGGTGTGATTCCCCTTGGAGACTGAGTTCTGGAACTGACCTCAGAGAAGTATTGCCGTGAATTGTGTCGGGATGTTAGGAGGCCACGCATGAGAGTCGCCCTTGGAAACTGAGATCTAGGCCCAGGCTGGCTTTCCACAGAGCACTGGGAATCTCAGCCCGGATATCACATGATTTTATTCTTAAAGACCTGGCAGCCATCGTGGAGAGTCCAAACACACGTGGACCTCACATTGTAGACCTCAATGGGCCTGGCTTCCTGTGACCTTTTGGCCACTCCTTGGGAAGCCTTGTTTGTGAGAGTTCTCCAGAGCTTTCGTTGAAATGAGCTTCCTCACCATTTAATGGTTCCTGAAGGAATGGAAACCCACAGTGCCTCCAACTTCATCCTTTAAAAATGGCTAGCTAGATAAATACCATGACATTTTTGAAATTCCCATGACCAGGTGGCACTGGAGAACCTTTGGATGTCCTGTTGCTGATCATGAGTGTACCAGACAGTGCCTTGATTGACTGGGTTTCATGAAAATGGTGTAGAACAGAGATGCCAGTGAGTTGGGGCCTGCTGAGTAGTGGGCCTAGAGCAGTGGTGTGCAGGTGTGTGATAGAACATCTGTGGTGGGGCCATGTGGATCTGCCATTGGCTTCCAAATGGCTTGTGACTGACATGGTGCAGCGAGCAGACCCTTCTATGTAAAGGCATCTTGTTATATGGAGAGGTTTCAGGGCAATGTTCAGAATCAGGTTGCTATGGTCAAGGGGGCAAGCTCTGTGGGATAGAAGCCTGGCTGGTGCATTCTCCTAGGACCTTGACCCACCACACGTGACAGAACTCCCTCCAGCACTGTGTCCCAGTTGAACTCCTTGTATTTCCTGAAGCAAATTCCAAACTCCCAGTGCAGCAGCAAGAAACACCACGAAAAGTGGAGGATGACCAAATGGCTTCACAGTCCACACAGGGAGACACTTAGACCCCAGTGGCCACAGTTTACCTGCAAAGAGAGAATTCAGCACTTCTGCCTCATGTTCATTGGAAAATCAGAAACCATGTCCTCCAGGTCACATAGATGCAGACCTGGTTTGATGGTCTCACTACAAAGGAAGCTAAAGCTCCTGACAACAACATATATTTCAAGTGCCCAACCTCAGAAGCAGTTTCTCACGAAGTCTTTAGGCCAGCAGAGCTCCACGTTTGTGGAGTGTTTACCCTGTCCCTTACTCATGGAAAGTAGTCTACCACCTCCAAGGTTGTGAACTCCTGAGCATTTTCCATTCCACATATGTATTCACAGCATTTCTAACTCTTCTCCTCAAATTGTGTCTTACTTATTGTGAAGGTAATGTCAAGGCAATGTTCTGGATGAGAGTGGGAAGATTTTTTTGTAGCACATATTGGCCTACACATTGGATTCATTTTCCTATTTTCCGTTCGAAATACTGAATCCCTGACACTCACCCATACCCTACTAGATTGTGACTACGAATACTAATATGATGGAGAAAAATAACTCAAACAGAATAGAAATACAGGCAGTTCAGAGGAGGCCTGGTGTATAGTTGGACTGGCCTTTGGCATTATAAAGGGTAGGTGTTATAAATCTAGTCCAATTTAGTAGAAATAGTTCTCCATGTGTTTTGAATGTTAACAAATATGTGAATTCCTGTCTCCCTTTCTCTGTAGCCTATTCAGCAACATGCATTTTTACATGCACATATAGAATCCTACCTCCTATCCCACGTCCATTCTTGTGAGGTGGCTGACTTGGCAGATACAAACTGTGAGAAGAGATCACTCCTCCTAAACGCTGTTGGAACTGAAAATTCAACCTCCAGGTGAGCTTCCCACATGAACAACATGATACATAAATACATGTTCAGTAAAATAAATATTTTTGGATCTGTGGATGATAAATATTTCATGATGAATTTCGATTGGCATATATATTTCTACTCTTTAATGTCTGTGTTTGTGTGTGTGTTTTTCTTTTGTGTATATATATATATATATATATATATATATATATATATATATATATACATATACACACACACACACACACACACATACACACACTCTCCAGATTTTTCAAAATATGAAATGTATGTGTCATATTATATACTCCCTAAATTCATTCATGTTCATATATGTGGATTTATAATCAACTTTTCACAAGATTATTCTCAGAAATAGTCATCCACCTGAAATACATATTTGTTTCCTAGTGCTGAAATCCTAATATTTCTACAGTAACTGACCCAGTTTAACATGAATGCAAGTAGATTCCTATGGGACATGATGTGTATTTTGACGTTCATTTTTATTCAACACTGGTACATTACTATTTCTTCAGTTGATGCACATCATAGGATATGTATTTCATCCTCAAGTTCACAAATTTCTAGGCATTCATTTCCCTTTCAATCACTTCCTGCTTCAGAACACATGTATTCCTCCACGTTTCTTGACTGGTCTTTTCATGAGACTTCTTTCCAAACACATTCTTTTCCATTTCCATAATCCCTTGTGAAGCAAAACTCACACCCCCTTCATGGTAAACCATAACCCCAATATCACCATTAGATGTATAACTGGTTAGAATGAATGGTTGTGTATCAATATTAGATTTCCTATATATTTTCAGATATCAATGCAATCCATTATTTAAATTGGAACCTGTTATACTATTTATTCACAGTATGGTCTATTCATGCATTATCTCTATATTCATAGACCCAGGGTACACCTATTTGTACCCCCAAAGGCTAATTTATATGTCTTCAACATATTACTCCCAGAAATGGTGGAAGAAACACTCATGTCACCTGATCTACATATACATTTTATCACAGTGATATTCTGGACACAAAATGCAAAGGTCACACTTATGATTGCACCAACGCCTCATTGGAAAGTGAGCATGGATTACTAAAAACATCCTTGTCCAGGTTGCCTAATGCTCTCAAATGTCAATGCTATTGGTGACTACACATTTGTTTCTTCCTAAGATGATATATTCAACCTCAACCCTGTTGAAAATGTCTAATCCACTCACTCACTTTATACTTTGCCTGATTTCCTAATGTCTCTATTGATATCTGCTTTCCTACATATGTTCCCCAGTTCATCATTGTGACTGACTCTTCACATGTGCTGACGTTTACATTCACTCTCTAACCGACACCCTATTGCTAAAGAACTTTTGGTCCAAATTGCATACTCACTCTTCTTCCAAAACTTACCAACTATCTTCCTAATCCTACCTACTATCCCTTTTTGACTGGATGTTCTCTTCTACATTCAATCATCCAAGGTACAAGGTCCTATGCCATTGTGTACCGATTTATCTGAGACATCTGTGCAGAAAGTCATTCAAAGCTAAGTATCCCAATCAAGGGCCCAATGCCCTTCTGGCCTTCAAATCTTACTTGGATTTCTGTTTTCATACATATATTTCACCTATATATTATTATAAATATCCCAGGTTCCCAATACCATTCTTCATCCAGCAGAGTGATTCCTAAGCCACATCAAACAGGTTCTTAACCCTAACCATACACTGTTCCCTCAATCTAACTTTACAGAAGAGCAGGGACAGAGTGGGTCTTACAATACAGGAATGTGGGGGATCTTCCACCTGCTGAGAACCTCAAAGGTCCATGCAGAAATGATCCCTGGAGAAGATGTAGGCAGCTATGAAGGACCTGAGAGAGCAGAAGTCATCTTCCATGGCAAACAACCTGGTCAGGATGAAGGGATGTGTCTGAATGAGCCTCTCTCTTCTTAATGTAGACAAGATGGACCAAAGCAGGCCTGTGTGGAGAGCTGTTCCTTGGTGCCTATGGTTGATATTCCATTCTAACTTGTGAAAGTGTCACAGGAAGGAGGGGCAGCCTCCATCTCATGGGAGCCTTGGAAGCAACTGTTAGGACACAGTGGTTGCCAAGGCAGTGACCTCATTCAGTTCCTGAAGGAAGTGACCTCACCTCACTTCCTTGGTGATGGAACTCTCTGAACTTGGGATCCAGGAAGCCAGGCACCCAGAGCCAGTCCCAGTCCCAGTCCCAGTGGGCTCACTTGTTTGGATTTACCAAGGACAGAGTCAGTCTTTCTTGGTACCCACTGAGGTGAGGATTGCCAAATGCCAGGAAAGCTCTGCAGAGGGGCCTTTCCTGAGAAAGCAGGTAGTGGCTCACCGCTGGCTCCTGACAACTTCACAGAGTTGGCCAAGGAGGCCAGATGTGAGACAGGACAGGCCCTTTCGGGGGAACATAGTATGGCCCACCAGTCAGACGACACTCCGGGTAGTCACAGACCAACTTGGAAGGAGGTGCCTTTGTGGGTGTGGGTGTGAGTTTGTGGTTTTGTCTCATGTTCTGAGAATAGGTAGGAAAGGCGGTTTGTTTGGGTTGGAGTGGACTGTTTCTAGTAAGGCTTTTGACAAGGCGAGTGTTTCTATGTTTGTGTATCCCACTGTGTCCCTGGTTGTAGACATTAGAAAAGAGAATGCATCAATGGATGTGTCCTGTCTAGTAGAAAGCTTCCCAGCATTCATCCTGCCCAATTTATGAATGGACTGCGGCTTGCCTTATGGATGGGCAACGCCTACTATCTTCCTAAGTTCCTGTTTTCTTCCTGAATTCTGGCCACTCTCCAGAATAGGCTCATGGTTTTGTGTCCAAGATATGTACCACCTCCAAGCTCGGTGACATGGCCATGTACTGGATAGTTGAAAGAAATGGTGAGCATCTCAGAAAACTCAGATATCAGTGTGATCAGTAAAGTCTCCCTAGAGAAACCCTGCTTTGGGCCTTTGGCTTACCTATCCTTTTGTGGCCCTGAATGTCAGGAAGGCCTTTGCCTCAGGGCACCCCTTTGTGAAGCCTGAAGAAAACAGTTTTCAAATGGAAATGAATGGGCATCACCTGTGGCTCTTTGCTTAATTGCTTTGCAAAGGGATGTGTCTGAATCAGCCTCTTGGCCCTGTGTGAGGCTGTGGCTTACATTGTCAGCACCTGATGGATCCAAAGAAAGATCCCATGCGTGCATCCAAGGCCAAATTGGCACAAAAGCAGTCATCCTGGATGAGGTCTCTCACCTTCCTCTGTAAGGTTCCTGACCTCCATCAAGTGAGAATAGGGATCCTTTGTGTCAAATGAGTCCTTCAAAGCCATGCAGAGGCTAGCCCATAGGTGCTTGGGTTTTCTCATGACTCCAGTTCACACAAAGAATCTATACCCGGCAGTCAGTAGGCCTCCAATTGGAGAAGTAGAGCAGTATTAAAGGCAGGCCTATTTGATCACTCCAGGTCCAAAGGAAGGGTGTCCAGGCCACCCTGACATTAGGCAAATGAGAGGCAAGGGAGCTTATTGTGGACACTGTCTTGGGCTGTGCCCCTCATGGAAACCTCCAGCCAGAGGTCATGATGAGTGTCTGTATGGAAGAAGATGAGGGCCATGTGGCAGTGTTTTGGTTTGAATTGTGGTGTGGCAGTGGGAAGAGATGACTGGGTCCACCTGGGCTTGAACTCTGGTGTGATTCCCCTTGGAGACTGAGTTCTGGAACTGACCTCAGAGAAGTATTGCCGTGAATTGTGTCGGGATGTTAGGAGGCCACGCATGAGAGTCGCCCTTGGAAACTGAGATCTAGGCCCAGGCTGGCTTTCCACAGAGCACTGGGAATCTCAGCCCGGATATCACATGATTTTATTCTTAAAGACCTGGCAGCCATCGTGGAGAGTCCAAACACACGTGGACCTCACATTGTAGACCTCAATGGGCCTGGCTTCCTGTGACCTTTTGGCCACTCCTTGGGAAGCCTTGTTTGTGAGAGTTCTCCAGAGCTTTCGTTGAAATGAGCTTCCTCACCATTTAATGGTTCCTGAAGGAATGGAAACCCACAGTGCCTCCAACTTCATCCTTTAAAAATGGCTAGCTAGATAAATACCATGACATTTTTGAAATTCCCATGACCAGGTGGCACTGGAGAACCTTTGGATGTCCTGTTGCTGATCATGAGTGTACCAGACAGTGCCTTGATTGACTGGGTTTCATGAAAATGGTGTAGAACAGAGATGCCAGTGAGTTGGGGCCTGCTGAGTAGTGGGCCTAGAGCAGTGGTGTGCAGGTGTGTGATAGAACATCTGTGGTGGGGCCATGTGGATCTGCCATTGGCTTCCAAATGGCTTGTGACTGACATGGTGCAGCGAGCAGACCCTTCTATGTAAAGGCATCTTGTTATATGGAGAGGTTTCAGGGCAATGTTCAGAATCAGGTTGCTATGGTCAAGGGGGCAAGCTCTGTGGGATAGAAGCCTGGCTGGTGCATTCTCCTAGGACCTTGACCCACCACACGTGACAGAACTCCCTCCAGCACTGTGTCCCAGTTGAACTCCTTGTATTTCCTGAAGCAAATTCCAAACTCCCAGTGCAGCAGCAAGAAACACCACGAAAAGTGGAGGATGACCAAATGGCTTCACAGTCCACACAGGGAGACACTTAGACCCCAGTGGCCACAGTTTACCTGCAAAGAGAGAATTCAGCACTTCTGCCTCATGTTCATTGGAAAATCAGAAACCATGTCCTCCAGGTCACATAGATGCAGACCTGGTTTGATGGTCTCACTACAAAGGAAGCTAAAGCTCCTGACAACAACATATATTTCAAGTGCCCAACCTCAGAAGCAGTTTCTCACGAAGTCTTTAGGCCAGCAGAGCTCCACGTTTGTGGAGTGTTTACCCTGTCCCTTACTCATGGAAAGTAGTCTACCACCTCCAAGGTTGTGAACTCCTGAGCATTTTCCATTCCACATATGTATTCACAGCATTTCTAACTCTTCTCCTCAAATTGTGTCTTACTTATTGTGAAGGTAATGTCAAGGCAATGTTCTGGATGAGAGTGGGAAGATTTTTTTGTAGCACATATTGGCCTACACATTGGATTCATTTTCCTATTTTCCGTTCGAAATACTGAATCCCTGACACTCACCCATACCCTACTAGATTGTGACTACGAATACTAATATGATGGAGAAAAATAACTCAAACAGAATAGAAATACAGGCAGTTCAGAGGAGGCCTGGTGTATAGTTGGACTGGCCTTTGGCATTATAAAGGGTAGGTGTTATAAATCTAGTCCAATTTAGTAGAAATAGTTCTCCATGTGTTTTGAATGTTAACAAATATGTGAATTCCTGTCTCCCTTTCTCTGTAGCCTATTCAGCAACATGCATTTTTACATGCACATATAGAATCCTACCTCCTATCCCACGTCCATTCTTGTGAGGTGGCTGACTTGGCAGATACAAACTGTGAGAAGAGATCACTCCTCCTAAACGCTGTTGGAACTGAAAATTCAACCTCCAGGTGAGCTTCCCACATGAACAACATGATACATAAATACATGTTCAGTAAAATAAATATTTTTGGATCTGTGGATGATAAATATTTCATGATGAATTTCGATTGGCATATATATTTCTACTCTTTAATGTCTGTGTTTGTGTGTGTGTTTTTCTTTTGTGTATATATATATATATATATATATATATATATATATATATATATATACATATACACACACACACACACACACACACATACACACACTCTCCAGATTTTTCAAAATATGAAATGTATGTGTCATATTATATACTCCCTAAATTCATTCATGTTCATATATGTGGATTTATAATCAACTTTTCACAAGATTATTCTCAGAAATAGTCATCCACCTGAAATACATATTTGTTTCCTAGTGCTGAAATCCTAATATTTCTACAGTAACTGACCCAGTTTAACATGAATGCAAGTAGATTCCTATGGGACATGATGTGTATTTTGACGTTCATTTTTATTCAACACTGGTACATTACTATTTCTTCAGTTGATGCACATCATAGGATATGTATTTCATCCTCAAGTTCACAAATTTCTAGGCATTCATTTCCCTTTCAACCACTTCCTGCTTCAGAACACATGTATTCCTCCACGTTTCTTGACTGGTCTTTTCATGAGACTTCTTTCCAAACACATTCTTTTCCATTTCCATAATCCCTTGTGAAGCAAAACTCACACCCCCTTCATGGTAAACCATAACCCCAATATCACCATTAGATGTATAACTGGTTAGAATGAATGGTTGTGTATCAATATTAGATTTCCTATATATTTTCAGATATCAATGCAATCCATTATTTAAATTGGAACCTGTTATACTATTTATTCACAGTATGGTCTATTCATGCATTATCTCTATATTCATAGACCCAGGGTACACCTATTTGTACCCCCAAAGGCTAATTTATATGTCTTCAACATATTACTCCCAGAAATGGTGGAAGAAACACTCATGTCACCTGATCTACATATACATTTTATCACAGTGATATTCTGGACACAAAATGCAAAGGTCACACTTATGATTGCACCAACGCCTCATTGGAAAGTGAGCATGGATTACTAAAAACATCCTTGTCCAGGTTGCCTAATGCTCTCAAATGTCAATGCTATTGGTGACTACACATTTGTTTCTTCCTAAGATGATATATTCAACCTCAACCCTGTTGAAAATGTCTAATCCACTCACTCACTTTATACTTTGCCTGATTTCCTAATGTCTCTATTGATATCTGCTTTCCTACATATGTTCCCCAGTTCATCATTGTGACTGACTCTTCACATGTGCTGACGTTTACATTCACTCTCTAACCGACACCCTATTGCTAAAGAACTTTTGGTCCAAATTGCATACTCACTCTTCTTCCAAAACTTACCAACTATCTTCCTAATCCTACCTACTATCCCTTTTTGACTGGATGTTCTCTTCTACATTCAATCATCCAAGGTACAAGGTCCTATGCCATTGTGTACCGATTTATCTGAGACATCTGTGCAGAAAGTCATTCAAAGCTAAGTATCCCAATCAAGGGCCCAATGCCCTTCTGGCCTTCAAATCTTACTTGGATTTCTGTTTTCATACATATATTTCACCTATATATTATTATAAATATCCCAGGTTCCCAATACCATTCTTCATCCAGCAGAGTGATTCCTAAGCCACATCAAACAGGTTCTTAACCCTAACCATACACTGTTCCCTCAATCTAACTTTACAGAAGAGCAGGGACAGAGTGGGTCTTACAATACAGGAATGTGGGGGATCTTCCACCTGCTGAGAACCTCAAAGGTCCATGCAGAAATGATCCCTGGAGAAGATGTAGGCAGCTATGAAGGACCTGAGAGAGCAGAAGTCATCTTCCATGGCAAACAACCTGGTCAGGATGAAGGGATGTGTCTGAATGAGCCTCTCTCTTCTTAATGTAGACAAGATGGACCAAAGCAGGCCTGTGTGGAGAGCTGTTCCTTGGTGCCTATGGTTGATATTCCATTCTAACTTGTGAAAGTGTCACAGGAAGGAGGGGCAGCCTCCATCTCATGGGAGCCTTGGAAGCAACTGTTAGGACACAGTGGTTGCCAAGGCAGTGACCTCATTCAGTTCCTGAAGGAAGTGACCTCACCTCACTTCCTTGGTGATGGAACTCTCTGAACTTGGGATCCAGGAAGCCAGGCACCCAGAGCCAGTCCCAGTCCCAGTCCCAGTGGGCTCACTTGTTTGGATTTACCAAGGACAGAGTCAGTCTTTCTTGGTACCCACTGAGGTGAGGATTGCCAAATGCCAGGAAAGCTCTGCAGAGGGGCCTTTCCTGAGAAAGCAGGTAGTGGCTCACCGCTGGCTCCTGACAACTTCACAGAGTTGGCCAAGGAGGCCAGATGTGAGACAGGACAGGCCCTTTCGGGGGAACATAGTATGGCCCACCAGTCAGACGACACTCCGGGTAGTCACAGACCAACTTGGAAGGAGGTGCCTTTGTGGGTGTGGGTGTGAGTTTGTGGTTTTGTCTCATGTTCTGAGAATAGGTAGGAAAGGCGGTTTGTTTGGGTTGGAGTGGACTGTTTCTAGTAAGGCTTTTGACAAGGCGAGTGTTTCTATGTTTGTGTATCCCACTGTGTCCCTGGTTGTAGACATTAGAAAAGAGAATGCATCAATGGATGTGTCCTGTCTAGTAGAAAGCTTCCCAGCATTCATCCTGCCCAATTTATGAATGGACTGCGGCTTGCCTTATGGATGGGCAACGCCTACTATCTTCCTAAGTTCCTGTTTTCTTCCTGAATTCTGGCCACTCTCCAGAATAGGCTCATGGTTTTGTGTCCAAGATATGTACCACCTCCAAGCTCGGTGACATGGCCATGTACTGGATAGTTGAAAGAAATGGTGAGCATCTCAGAAAACTCAGATATCAGTGTGATCAGTAAAGTCTCCCTAGAGAAACCCTGCTTTGGGCCTTTGGCTTACCTATCCTTTTGTGGCCCTGAATGTCAGGAAGGCCTTTGCCTCAGGGCACCCCTTTGTGAAGCCTGAAGAAAACAGTTTTCAAATGGAAATGAATGGGCATCACCTGTGGCTCTTTGCTTAATTGCTTTGCAAAGGGATGTGTCTGAATCAGCCTCTTGGCCCTGTGTGAGGCTGTGGCTTACATTGTCAGCACCTGATGGATCCAAAGAAAGATCCCATGCGTGCATCCAAGGCCAAATTGGCACAAAAGCAGTCATCCTGGATGAGGTCTCTCACCTTCCTCTGTAAGGTTCCTGACCTCCATCAAGTGAGAATAGGGATCCTTTGTGTCAAATGAGTCCTTCAAAGCCATGCAGAGGCTAGCCCATAGGTGCTTGGGTTTTCTCATGACTCCAGTTCACACAAAGAATCTATACCCGGCAGTCAGTAGGCCTCCAATTGGAGAAGTAGAGCAGTATTAAAGGCAGGCCTATTTGATCACTCCAGGTCCAAAGGAAGGGTGTCCAGGCCACCCTGACATTAGGCAAATGAGAGGCAAGGGAGCTTATTGTGGACACTGTCTTGGGCTGTGCCCCTCATGGAAACCTCCAGCCAGAGGTCATGATGAGTGTCTGTATGGAAGAAGATGAGGGCCATGTGGCAGTGTTTTGGTTTGAATTGTGGTGTGGCAGTGGGAAGAGATGACTGGGTCCACCTGGGCTTGAACTCTGGTGTGATTCCCCTTGGAGACTGAGTTCTGGAACTGACCTCAGAGAAGTATTGCCGTGAATTGTGTCGGGATGTTAGGAGGCCACGCATGAGAGTCGCCCTTGGAAACTGAGATCTAGGCCCAGGCTGGCTTTCCACAGAGCACTGGGAATCTCAGCCCGGATATCACATGATTTTATTCTTAAAGACCTGGCAGCCATCGTGGAGAGTCCAAACACACGTGGACCTCACATTGTAGACCTCAATGGGCCTGGCTTCCTGTGACCTTTTGGCCACTCCTTGGGAAGCCTTGTTTGTGAGAGTTCTCCAGAGCTTTCGTTGAAATGAGCTTCCTCACCATTTAATGGTTCCTGAAGGAATGGAAACCCACAGTGCCTCCAACTTCATCCTTTAAAAATGGCTAGCTAGATAAATACCATGACATTTTTGAAATTCCCATGACCAGGTGGCACTGGAGAACCTTTGGATGTCCTGTTGCTGATCATGAGTGTACCAGACAGTGCCTTGATTGACTGGGTTTCATGAAAATGGTGTAGAACAGAGATGCCAGTGAGTTGGGGCCTGCTGAGTAGTGGGCCTAGAGCAGTGGTGTGCAGGTGTGTGATAGAACATCTGTGGTGGGGCCATGTGGATCTGCCATTGGCTTCCAAATGGCTTGTGACTGACATGGTGCAGCGAGCAGACCCTTCTATGTAAAGGCATCTTGTTATATGGAGAGGTTTCAGGGCAATGTTCAGAATCAGGTTGCTATGGTCAAGGGGGCAAGCTCTGTGGGATAGAAGCCTGGCTGGTGCATTCTCCTAGGACCTTGACCCACCACACGTGACAGAACTCCCTCCAGCACTGTGTCCCAGTTGAACTCCTTGTATTTCCTGAAGCAAATTCCAAACTCCCAGTGCAGCAGCAAGAAACACCACGAAAAGTGGAGGATGACCAAATGGCTTCACAGTCCACACAGGGAGACACTTAGACCCCAGTGGCCACAGTTTACCTGCAAAGAGAGAATTCAGCACTTCTGCCTCATGTTCATTGGAAAATCAGAAACCATGTCCTCCAGGTCACATAGATGCAGACCTGGTTTGATGGTCTCACTACAAAGGAAGCTAAAGCTCCTGACAACAACATATATTTCAAGTGCCCAACCTCAGAAGCAGTTTCTCACGAAGTCTTTAGGCCAGCAGAGCTCCACGTTTGTGGAGTGTTTACCCTGTCCCTTACTCATGGAAAGTAGTCTACCACCTCCAAGGTTGTGAACTCCTGAGCATTTTCCATTCCACATATGTATTCACAGCATTTCTAACTCTTCTCCTCAAATTGTGTCTTACTTATTGTGAAGGTAATGTCAAGGCAATGTTCTGGATGAGAGTGGGAAGATTTTTTTGTAGCACATATTGGCCTACACATTGGATTCATTTTCCTATTTTCCGTTCGAAATACTGAATCCCTGACACTCACCCATACCCTACTAGATTGTGACTACGAATACTAATATGATGGAGAAAAATAACTCAAACAGAATAGAAATACAGGCAGTTCAGAGGAGGCCTGGTGTATAGTTGGACTGGCCTTTGGCATTATAAAGGGTAGGTGTTATAAATCTAGTCCAATTTAGTAGAAATAGTTCTCCATGTGTTTTGAATGTTAACAAATATGTGAATTCCTGTCTCCCTTTCTCTGTAGCCTATTCAGCAACATGCATTTTTACATGCACATATAGAATCCTACCTCCTATCCCACGTCCATTCTTGTGAGGTGGCTGACTTGGCAGATACAAACTGTGAGAAGAGATCACTCCTCCTAAACGCTGTTGGAACTGAAAATTCAACCTCCAGGTGAGCTTCCCACATGAACAACATGATACATAAATACATGTTCAGTAAAATAAATATTTTTGGATCTGTGGATGATAAATATTTCATGATGAATTTCGATTGGCATATATATTTCTACTCTTTAATGTCTGTGTTTGTGTGTGTGTTTTTCTTTTGTATATATATATATATATATATATATATATATATATATATATATATATATATATATACATATACACACACACACACACACACACACATACACACACTCTCCAGATTTTTCAAAATATGAAATGTATGTGTCATATTATATACTCCCTAAATTCATTCATGTTCATATATGTGGATTTATAATCAACTTTTCACAAGATTATTCTCAGAAATAGTCATCCACCTGAAATACATATTTGTTTCCTAGTGCTGAAATCCTAATATTTCTACAGTAACTGACCCAGTTTAACATGAATGCAAGTAGATTCCTATGGGACATGATGTGTATTTTGACGTTCATTTTTATTCAACACTGGTACATTACTATTTCTTCAGTTGATGCACATCATAGGATATGTATTTCATCCTCAAGTTCACAAATTTCTAGGCATTCATTTCCCTTTCAACCACTTCCTGCTTCAGAACACATGTATTCCTCCACGTTTCTTGACTGGTCTTTTCATGAGACTTCTTTCCAAACACATTCTTTTCCATTTCCATAATCCCTTGTGAAGCAAAACTCACACCCCCTTCATGGTAAACCATAACCCCAATATCACCATTAGATGTATAACTGGTTAGAATGAATGGTTGTGTATCAATATTAGATTTCCTATATATTTTCAGATATCAATGCAATCCATTATTTAAATTGGAACCTGTTATACTATTTATTCACAGTATGGTCTATTCATGCATTATCTCTATATTCATAGACCCAGGGTACACCTATTTGTACCCCCAAAGGCTAATTTATATGTCTTCAACATATTACTCCCAGAAATGGTGGAAGAAACACTCATGTCACCTGATCTACATATACATTTTATCACAGTGATATTCTGGACACAAAATGCAAAGGTCACACTTATGATTGCACCAACGCCTCATTGGAAAGTGAGCATGGATTACTAAAAACATCCTTGTCCAGGTTGCCTAATGCTCTCAAATGTCAATGCTATTGGTGACTACACATTTGTTTCTTCCTAAGATGATATATTCAACCTCAACCCTGTTGAAAATGTCTAATCCACTCACTCACTTTATACTTTGCCTGATTTCCTAATGTCTCTATTGATATCTGCTTTCCTACATATGTTCCCCAGTTCATCATTGTGACTGACTCTTCACATGTGCTGACGTTTACATTCACTCTCTAACCGACACCCTATTGCTAAAGAACTTTTGGTCCAAATTGCATACTCACTCTTCTTCCAAAACTTACCAACTATCTTCCTAATCCTACCTACTATCCCTTTTTGACTGGATGTTCTCTTCTACATTCAATCATCCAAGGTACAAGGTCCTATGCCATTGTGTACCGATTTATCTGAGACATCTGTGCAGAAAGTCATTCAAAGCTAAGTATCCCAATCAAGGGCCCAATGCCCTTCTGGCCTTCAAATCTTACTTGGATTTCTGTTTTCATACATATATTTCACCTATATATTATTATAAATATCCCAGGTTCCCAATACCATTCTTCATCCAGCAGAGTGATTCCTAAGCCACATCAAACAGGTTCTTAACCCTAACCATACACTGTTCCCTCAATCTAACTTTACAGAAGAGCAGGGACAGAGTGGGTCTTACAATACAGGAATGTGGGGGATCTTCCACCTGCTGAGAACCTCAAAGGTCCATGCAGAAATGATCCCTGGAGAAGATGTAGGCAGCTATGAAGGACCTGAGAGAGCAGAAGTCATCTTCCATGACAAACAACCTGGTCAGGATGAAGGGATGTGTCTGAATGAGCCTCTCTCTTCTTAATGTAGACAAGATGGACCAAAGCAGGCCTGTGTGGAGAGCTGTTCCTTGGTGCCTATGGTTGATATTCCATTCTAACTTGTGAAAGTGTCACAGGAAGGAGGGGCAGCCTCCATCTCATGGGAGCCTTGGAAGCAACTGTTAGGACACAGTGGTTGCCAAGGCAGTGACCTCATTCAGTTCCTGAAGGAAGTGACCTCACCTCACTTCCTTGGTGATGGAACTCTCTGAACTTGGGATCCAGGAAGCCAGGCACCCAGAGCCAGTCCCAGTCCCAGTCCCAGTGGGCTCACTTGTTTGGATTTACCAAGGACAGAGTCAGTCTTTCTTGGTACCCACTGAGGTGAGGATTGCCAAATGCCAGGAAAGCTCTGCAGAGGGGCCTTTCCTGAGAAAGCAGGTAGTGGCTCACCGCTGGCTCCTGACAACTTCACAGAGTTGGCCAAGGAGGCCAGATGTGAGACAGGACAGGCCCTTTCGGGGGAACATAGTATGGCCCACCAGTCAGACGACACTCCGGGTAGTCACAGACCAACTTGGAAGGAGGTGCCTTTGTGGGTGTGGGTGTGAGTTTGTGGTTTTGTCTCATGTTCTGAGAATAGGTAGGAAAGGCGGTTTGTTTGGGTTGGAGTGGACTGTTTCTAGTAAGGCTTTTGACAAGGCGAGTGTTTCTATGTTTGTGTATCCCACTGTGTCCCTGGTTGTAGACATTAGAAAAGAGAATGCATCAATGGATGTGTCCTGTCTAGTAGAAAGCTTCCCAGCATTCATCCTGCCCAATTTATGAATGGACTGCGGCTTGCCTTATGGATGGGCAACGCCTACTATCTTCCTAAGTTCCTGTTTTCTTCCTGAATTCTGGCCACTCTCCAGAATAGGCTCATGGTTTTGTGTCCAAGATATGTACCACCTCCAAGCTCGGTGACATGGCCATGTACTGGATAGTTGAAAGAAATGGTGAGCATCTCAGAAAACTCAGATATCAGTGTGATCAGTAAAGTCTCCCTAGAGAAACCCTGCTTTGGGCCTTTGGCTTACCTATCCTTTTGTGGCCCTGAATGTCAGGAAGGCCTTTGCCTCAGGGCACCCCTTTGTGAAGCCTGAAGAAAACAGTTTTCAAATGGAAATGAATGGGCATCACCTGTGGCTCTTTGCTTAATTGCTTTGCAAAGGGATGTGTCTGAATCAGCCTCTTGGCCCTGTGTGAGGCTGTGGCTTACATTGTCAGCACCTGATGGATCCAAAGAAAGATCCCATGCGTGCATCCAAGGCCAAATTGGCACAAAAGCAGTCATCCTGGATGAGGTCTCTCGCCTTCCTCTGTAAGGTTCCTGACCTCCATCAAGTGAGAATAGGGATCCTTTGTGTCAAATGAGTCCTTCAAAGCCATGCAGAGGCTAGCCCATAGGTGCTTGGGTTTTCTCATGACTCCAGTTCACACAAAGAATCTATACCCGGCAGTCAGTAGGCCTCCAATTGGAGAAGTAGAGCAGTATTAAAGGCAGGCCTATTTGATCACTCCAGGTCCAAAGGAAGGGTGTCCAGGCCACCCTGACATTAGGCAAATGAGAGGCAAGGGAGCTTATTGTGGACACTGTCTTGGGCTGTGCCCCTCATGGAAACCTCCAGCCAGAGGTCATGATGAGTGTCTGTATGGAAGAAGATGAGGGCCATGTGGCAGTGTTTTGGTTTGAATTGTGGTGTGGCAGTGGGAAGAGATGACTGGGTCCACCTGGGCTTGAACTCTGGTGTGATTCCCCTTGGAGACTGAGTTCTGGAACTGACCTCAGAGAAGTATTGCCGTGAATTGTGTCGGGATGTTAGGAGGCCACGCATGAGAGTCGCCCTTGGAAACTGAGATCTAGGCCCAGGCTGGCTTTCCACAGAGCACTGGGAATCTCAGCCCGGATATCACATGATTTTATTCTTAAAGACCTGGCAGCCATCGTGGAGAGTCCAAACACACGTGGACCTCACATTGTAGACCTCAATGGGCCTGGCTTCCTGTGACCTTTTGGCCACTCCTTGGGAAGCCTTGTTTGTGAGAGTTCTCCAGAGCTTTCGTTGAAATGAGCTTCCTCACCATTTAATGGTTCCTGAAGGAATGGAAACCCACAGTGCCTCCAACTTCATCCTTTAAAAATGGCTAGCTAGATAAATACCATGACATTTTTGAAATTCCCATGACCAGGTGGCACTGGAGAACCTTTGGATGTCCTGTTGCTGATCATGAGTGTACCAGACAGTGCCTTGATTGACTGGGTTTCATGAAAATGGTGTAGAACAGAGATGCCAGTGAGTTGGGGCCTGCTGAGTAGTGGGCCTAGAGCAGTGGTGTGCAGGTGTGTGATAGAACATCTGTGGTGGGGCCATGTGGATCTGCCATTGGCTTCCAAATGGCTTGTGACTGACATGGTGCAGCGAGCAGACCCTTCTATGTAAAGGCATCTTGTTATATGGAGAGGTTTCAGGGCAATGTTCAGAATCAGGTTGCTATGGTCAAGGGGGCAAGCTCTGTGGGATAGAAGCCTGGCTGGTGCATTCTCCTAGGACCTTGACCCACCACACGTGACAGAACTCCCTCCAGCACTGTGTCCCAGTTGAACTCCTTGTATTTCCTGAAGCAAATTCCAAACTCCCAGTGCAGCAGCAAGAAACACCACGAAAAGTGGAGGATGACCAAATGGCTTCACAGTCCACACAGGGAGACACTTAGACCCCAGTGGCCACAGTTTACCTGCAAAGAGAGAATTCAGCACTTCTGCCTCATGTTCATTGGAAAATCAGAAACCATGTCCTCCAGGTCACATAGATGCAGACCTGGTTTGATGGTCTCACTACAAAGGAAGCTAAAGCTCCTGACAACAACATATATTTCAAGTGCCCAACCTCAGAAGCAGTTTCTCACGAAGTCTTTAGGCCAGCAGAGCTCCACGTTTGTGGAGTGTTTACCCTGTCCCTTACTCATGGAAAGTAGTCTACCACCTCCAAGGTTGTGAACTCCTGAGCATTTTCCATTCCACATATGTATTCACAGCATTTCTAACTCTTCTCCTCAAATTGTGTCTTACTTATTGTGAAGGTAATGTCAAGGCAATGTTCTGGATGAGAGTGGGAAGATTTTTTTGTAGCACATATTGGCCTACACATTGGATTCATTTTCCTATTTTCCGTTCGAAATACTGAATCCCTGACACTCACCCATACCCTACTAGATTGTGACTACGAATACTAATATGATGGAGAAAAATAACTCAAACAGAATAGAAATACAGGCAGTTCAGAGGAGGCCTGGTGTATAGTTGGACTGGCCTTTGGCATTATAAAGGGTAGGTGTTATAAATCTAGTCCAATTTAGTAGAAATAGTTCTCCATGTGTTTTGAATGTTAACAAATATGTGAATTCCTGTCTCCCTTTCTCTGTAGCCTATTCAGCAACATGCATTTTTACATGCACATATAGAATCCTACCTCCTATCCCACGTCCATTCTTGTGAGGTGGCTGACTTGGCAGATACAAACTGTGAGAAGAGATCACTCCTCCTAAACGCTGTTGGAACTGAAAATTCAACCTCCAGGTGAGCTTCCCACATGAACAACATGATACATAAATACATGTTCAGTAAAATAAATATTTTTGGATCTGTGGATGATAAATATTTCATGATGAATTTCGATTGGCATATATATTTCTACTCTTTAATGTCTGTGTTTGTGTGTGTGTTTTTCTTTTGTGTATATATATATATATATATATATATATATATATATATATATATATATATACATATACACACACACACACACACACACACATACACACACTCTCCAGATTTTTCAAAATATGAAATGTATGTGTCATATTATATACTCCCTAAATTCATTCATGTTCATATATGTGGATTTATAATCAACTTTTCACAAGATTATTCTCAGAAATAGTCATCCACCTGAAATACATATTTGTTTCCTAGTGCTGAAATCCTAATATTTCTACAGTAACTGACCCAGTTTAACATGAATGCAAGTAGATTCCTATGGGACATGATGTGTATTTTGACGTTCATTTTTATTCAACACTGGTACATTACTATTTCTTCAGTTGATGCACATCATAGGATATGTATTTCATCCTCAAGTTCACAAATTTCTAGGCATTCATTTCCCTTTCAACCACTTCCTGCTTCAGAACACATGTATTCCTCCACGTTTCTTGACTGGTCTTTTCATGAGACTTCTTTCCAAACACATTCTTTTCCATTTCCATAATCCCTTGTGAAGCAAAACTCACACCCCCTTCATGGTAAACCATAACCCCAATATCACCATTAGATGTATAACTGGTTAGAATGAATGGTTGTGTATCAATATTAGATTTCCTATATATTTTCAGATATCAATGCAATCCATTATTTAAATTGGAACCTGTTATACTATTTATTCACAGTATGGTCTATTCATGCATTATCTCTATATTCATAGACCCAGGGTACACCTATTTGTACCCCCAAAGGCTAATTTATATGTCTTCAACATATTACTCCCAGAAATGGTGGAAGAAACACTCATGTCACCTGATCTACATATACATTTTATCACAGTGATATTCTGGACACAAAATGCAAAGGTCACACTTATGATTGCACCAACGCCTCATTGGAAAGTGAGCATGGATTACTAAAAACATCCTTGTCCAGGTTGCCTAATGCTCTCAAATGTCAATGCTATTGGTGACTACACATTTGTTTCTTCCTAAGATGATATATTCAACCTCAACCCTGTTGAAAATGTCTAATCCACTCACTCACTTTATACTTTGCCTGATTTCCTAATGTCTCTATTGATATCTGCTTTCCTACATATGTTCCCCAGTTCATCATTGTGACTGACTCTTCACATGTGCTGACGTTTACATTCACTCTCTAACCGACACCCTATTGCTAAAGAACTTTTGGTCCAAATTGCATACTCACTCTTCTTCCAAAACTTACCAACTATCTTCCTAATCCTACCTACTATCCCTTTTTGACTGGATGTTCTCTTCTACATTCAATCATCCAAGGTACAAGGTCCTATGCCATTGTGTACCGATTTATCTGAGACATCTGTGCAGAAAGTCATTCAAAGCTAAGTATCCCAATCAAGGGCCCAATGCCCTTCTGGCCTTCAAATCTTACTTGGATTTCTGTTTTCATACATATATTTCACCTATATATTATTATAAATATCCCAGGTTCCCAATACCATTCTTCATCCAGCAGAGTGATTCCTAAGCCACATCAAACAGGTTCTTAACCCTAACCATACACTGTTCCCTCAATCTAACTTTACAGAAGAGCAGGGACAGAGTGGGTCTTACAATACAGGAATGTGGGGGATCTTCCACCTGCTGAGAACCTCAAAGGTCCATGCAGAAATGATCCCTGGAGAAGATGTAGGCAGCTATGAAGGACCTGAGAGAGCAGAAGTCATCTTCCATGGCAAACAACCTGGTCAGGATGAAGGGATGTGTCTGAATGAGCCTCTCTCTTCTTAATGTAGACAAGATGGACCAAAGCAGGCCTGTGTGGAGAGCTGTTCCTTGGTGCCTATGGTTGATATTCCATTCTAACTTGTGAAAGTGTCACAGGAAGGAGGGGCAGCCTCCATCTCATGGGAGCCTTGGAAGCAACTGTTAGGACACAGTGGTTGCCAAGGCAGTGACCTCATTCAGTTCCTGAAGGAAGTGACCTCACCTCACTTCCTTGGTGATGGAACTCTCTGAACTTGGGATCCAGGAAGCCAGGCACCCAGAGCCAGTCCCAGTCCCAGTCCCAGTGGGCTCACTTGTTTGGATTTACCAAGGACAGAGTCAGTCTTTCTTGGTACCCACTGAGGTGAGGATTGCCAAATGCCAGGAAAGCTCTGCAGAGGGGCCTTTCCTGAGAAAGCAGGTAGTGGCTCACCGCTGGCTCCTGACAACTTCACAGAGTTGGCCAAGGAGGCCAGATGTGAGACAGGACAGGCCCTTTCGGGGGAACATAGTATGGCCCACCAGTCAGACGACACTCCGGGTAGTCACAGACCAACTTGGAAGGAGGTGCCTTTGTGGGTGTGGGTGTGAGTTTGTGGTTTTGTCTCATGTTCTGAGAATAGGTAGGAAAGGCGGTTTGTTTGGGTTGGAGTGGACTGTTTCTAGTAAGGCTTTTGACAAGGCGAGTGTTTCTATGTTTGTGTATCCCACTGTGTCCCTGGTTGTAGACATTAGAAAAGAGAATGCATCAATGGATGTGTCCTGTCTAGTAGAAAGCTTCCCAGCATTCATCCTGCCCAATTTATGAATGGACTGCGGCTTGCCTTATGGATGGGCAACGCCTACTATCTTCCTAAGTTCCTGTTTTCTTCCTGAATTCTGGCCACTCTCCAGAATAGGCTCATGGTTTTGTGTCCAAGATATGTACCACCTCCAAGCTCGGTGACATGGCCATGTACTGGATAGTTGAAAGAAATGGTGAGCATCTCAGAAAACTCAGATATCAGTGTGATCAGTAAAGTCTCCCTAGAGAAACCCTGCTTTGGGCCTTTGGCTTACCTATCCTTTTGTGGCCCTGAATGTCAGGAAGGCCTTTGCCTCAGGGCACCCCTTTGTGAAGCCTGAAGAAAACAGTTTTCAAATGGAAATGAATGGGCATCACCTGTGGCTCTTTGCTTAATTGCTTTGCAAAGGGATGTGTCTGAATCAGCCTCTTGGCCCTGTGTGAGGCTGTGGCTTACATTGTCAGCACCTGATGGATCCAAAGAAAGATCCCATGCGTGCATCCAAGGCCAAATTGGCACAAAAGCAGTCATCCTGGATGAGGTCTCTCGCCTTCCTCTGTAAGGTTCCTGACCTCCATCAAGTGAGAATAGGGATCCTTTGTGTCAAATGAGTCCTTCAAAGCCATGCAGAGGCTAGCCCATAGGTGCTTGGGTTTTCTCATGACTCCAGTTCACACAAAGAATCTATACCCGGCAGTCAGTAGGCCTCCAATTGGAGAAGTAGAGCAGTATTAAAGGCAGGCCTATTTGATCACTCCAGGTCCAAAGGAAGGGTGTCCAGGCCACCCTGACATTAGGCAAATGAGAGGCAAGGGAGCTTATTGTGGACACTGTCTTGGGCTGTGCCCCTCATGGAAACCTCCAGCCAGAGGTCATGATGAGTGTCTGTATGGAAGAAGATGAGGGCCATGTGGCAGTGTTTTGGTTTGAATTGTGGTGTGGCAGTGGGAAGAGATGACTGGGTCCACCTGGGCTTGAACTCTGGTGTGATTCCCCTTGGAGACTGAGTTCTGGAACTGACCTCAGAGAAGTATTGCCGTGAATTGTGTCGGGATGTTAGGAGGCCACGCATGAGAGTCGCCCTTGGAAACTGAGATCTAGGCCCAGGCTGGCTTTCCACAGAGCACTGGGAATCTCAGCCCGGATATCACATGATTTTATTCTTAAAGACCTGGCAGCCATCGTGGAGAGTCCAAACACACGTGGACCTCACACTGTAGACCTCAATGGGCCTGGCTTCCTGTGACCTTTTGGCCACTCCTTGGGAAGCCTTGTTTGTGAGAGTTCTCCAGAGCTTTCGTTGAAATGAGCTTCCTCACCATTTAATGGTTCCTGAAGGAATGGAAACCCACAGTGCCTCCAACTTCATCCTTTAAAAATGGCTAGCTAGATAAATACCATGACATTTTTGAAATTCCCATGACCAGGTGGCACTGGAGAACCTTTGGATGTCCTGTTGCTGATCATGAGTGTACCAGACAGTGCCTTGATTGACTGGGTTTCATGAAAATGGTGTAGAACAGAGATGCCAGTGAGTTGGGGCCTGCTGAGTAGTGGGCCTAGAGCAGTGGTGTGCAGGTGTGTGATAGAACATCTGTGGTGGGGCCATGTGGATCTGCCATTGGCTTCCAAATGGCTTGTGACTGACATGGTGCAGCGAGCAGACCCTTCTATGTAAAGGCATCTTGTTATATGGAGAGGTTTCAGGGCAATGTTCAGAATCAGGTTGCTATGGTCAAGGGGGCAAGCTCTGTGGGATAGAAGCCTGGCTGGTGCATTCTCCTAGGACCTTGAGCCACCACACGTGACAGAACTCCCTCCAGCACTGTGTCCCAGTTGAACTCCTTGTATTTCCTGAAGCAAATTCCAAACTCCCAGTGCAGCAGCAAGAAACACCACGAAAAGTGGAGGATGACCAAATGGCTTCACAGTCCACACAGGGAGACACTTAGACCCCAGTGGCCACAGTTTACCTGCAAAGAGAGAATTCAGCACTTCTGCCTCATGTTCATTGGAAAATCAGAAACCATGTCCTCCAGGTCACATAGATGCAGACCTGGTTTGATGGTCTCACTACAAAGGAAGCTAAAGCTCCTGACAACAACATATATTTCAAGTGCCCAACCTCAGAAGCAGTTTCTCACGAAGTCTTTAGGCCAGCAGAGCTCCACGTTTGTGGAGTGTTTACCCTGTCCCTTACTCATGGAAAGTAGTCTACCACCTCCAAGGTTGTGAACTCCTGAGCATTTTCCATTCCACATATGTATTCACAGCATTTCTAACTCTTCTCCTCAAATTGTGTCTTACTTATTGTGAAGGTAATGTCAAGGCAATGTTCTGGATGAGAGTGGGAAGATTTTTTTGTAGCACATATTGGCCTACACATTGGATTCATTTTCCTATTTTCCGTTCGAAATACTGAATCCCTGACACTCACCCATACCCTACTAGATTGTGACTACGAATACTAATATGATGGAGAAAAATAACTCAAACAGAATAGAAATACAGGCAGTTCAGAGGAGGCCTGGTGTATAGTTGGACTGGCCTTTGGCATTATAAAGGGTAGGTGTTATAAATCTAGTCCAATTTAGTAGAAATAGTTCTCCATGTGTTTTGAATGTTAACAAATATGTGAATTCCTGTCTCCCTTTCTCTGTAGCCTATTCAGCAACATGCATTTTTACATGCACATATAGAATCCTACCTCCTATCCCACGTCCATTCTTGTGAGGTGGCTGACTTGGCAGATACAAACTGTGAGAAGAGATCACTCCTCCTAAACGCTGTTGGAACTGAAAATTCAACCTCCAGGTGAGCTTCCCACATGAACAACATGATACATAAATACATGTTCAGTAAAATAAATATTTTTGGATCTGTGGATGATAAATATTTCATGATGAATTTCGATTGGCATATATATTTCTACTCTTTAATGTCTGTGTTTGTGTGTGTGTTTTTCTTTTGTGTATATATATATATATATATATATATATATATATATATATATACATATACACACACACACACACACACACATACACACACTCTCCAGATTTTTCAAAATATGAAATGTATGTGTCATATTATATACTCCCTAAATTCATTCATGTTCATATATGTGGATTTATAATCAACTTTTCACAAGATTATTCTCAGAAATAGTCATCCACCTGAAATACATATTTGTTTCCTAGTGCTGAAATCCTAATATTTCTACAGTAACTGACCCAGTTTAACATGAATGCAAGTAGATTCCTATGGGACATGATGTGTATTTTGACGTTCATTTTTATTCAACACTGGTACATTACTATTTCTTCAGTTGATGCACATCATAGGATATGTATTTCATCCTCAAGTTCACAAATTTCTAGGCATTCATTTCCCTTTCAATCACTTCCTGCTTCAGAACACATGTATTCCTCCACGTTTCTTGACTGGTCTTTTCATGAGACTTCTTTCCAAACACATTCTTTTCCATTTCCATAATCCCTTGTGAAGCAAAACTCACACCCCCTTCATGGTAAACCATAACCCCAATATCACCATTAGATGTATAACTGGTTAGAATGAATGGTTGTGTATCAATATTAGATTTCCTATATATTTTCAGATATCAATGCAATCCATTATTTAAATTGGAACCTGTTATACTATTTATTCACAGTATGGTCTATTCATGCATTATCTCTATATTCATAGACCCAGGGTACACCTATTTGTACCCCCAAAGGCTAATTTATATGTCTTCAACATATTACTCCCAGAAATGGTGGAAGAAACACTCATGTCACCTGATCTACATATACATTTTATCACAGTGATATTCTGGACACAAAATGCAAAGGTCACACTTATGATTGCACCAACGCCTCATTGGAAAGTGAGCATGGATTACTAAAAACATCCTTGTCCAGGTTGCCTAATGCTCTCAAATGTCAATGCTATTGGTGACTACACATTTGTTTCTTCCTAAGATGATATATTCAACCTCAACCCTGTTGAAAATGTCTAATCCACTCACTCACTTTATACTTTGCCTGATTTCCTAATGTCTCTATTGATATCTGCTTTCCTACATATGTTCCCCAGTTCATCATTGTGACTGACTCTTCACATGTGCTGACGTTTACATTCACTCTCTAACCGACACCCTATTGCTAAAGAACTTTTGGTCCAAATTGCATACTCACTCTTCTTCCAAAACTTACCAACTATCTTCCTAATCCTACCTACTATCCCTTTTTGACTGGATGTTCTCTTCTACATTCAATCATCCAAGGTACAAGGTCCTATGCCATTGTGTACCGATTTATCTGAGACATCTGTGCAGAAAGTCATTCAAAGCTAAGTATCCCAATCAAGGGCCCAATGCCCTTCTGGCCTTCAAATCTTACTTGGATTTCTGTTTTCATACATATATTTCACCTATATATTATTATAAATATCCCAGGTTCCCAATACCATTCTTCATCCAGCAGAGTGATTCCTAAGCCACATCAAACAGGTTCTTAACCCTAACCATACACTGTTCCCTCAATCTAACTTTACAGAAGAGCAGGGACAGAGTGGGTCTTACAATACAGGAATGTGGGGGATCTTCCACCTGCTGAGAACCTCAAAGGTCCATGCAGAAATGATCCCTGGAGAAGATGTAGGCAGCTATGAAGGACCTGAGAGAGCAGAAGTCATCTTCCATGGCAAACAACCTGGTCAGGATGAAGGGATGTGTCTGAATGAGCCTCTCTCTTCTTAATGTAGACAAGATGGACCAAAGCAGGCCTGTGTGGAGAGCTGTTCCTTGGTGCCTATGGTTGATATTCCATTCTAACTTGTGAAAGTGTCACAGGAAGGAGGGGCAGCCTCCATCTCATGGGAGCCTTGGAAGCAACTGTTAGGACACAGTGGTTGCCAAGGCAGTGACCTCATTCAGTTCCTGAAGGAAGTGACCTCACCTCACTTCCTTGGTGATGGAACTCTCTGAACTTGGGATCCAGGAAGCCAGGCACCCAGAGCCAGTCCCAGTCCCAGTCCCAGTGGGCTCACTTGTTTGGATTTACCAAGGACAGAGTCAGTCTTTCTTGGTACCCACTGAGGTGAGGATTGCCAAATGCCAGGAAAGCTCTGCAGAGGGGCCTTTCCTGAGAAAGCAGGTAGTGGCTCACCGCTGGCTCCTGACAACTTCACAGAGTTGGCCAAGGAGGCCAGATGTGAGACAGGACAGGCCCTTTCGGGGGAACATAGTATGGCCCACCAGTCAGACGACACTCCGGGTAGTCACAGACCAACTTGGAAGGAGGTGCCTTTGTGGGTGTGGGTGTGAGTTTGTGGTTTTGTCTCATGTTCTGAGAATAGGTAGGAAAGGCGGTTTGTTTGGGTTGGAGTGGACTGTTTCTAGTAAGGCTTTTGACAAGGCGAGTGTTTCTATGTTTGTGTATCCCACTGTGTCCCTGGTTGTAGACATTAGAAAAGAGAATGCATCAATGGATGTGTCCTGTCTAGTAGAAAGCTTCCCAGCATTCATCCTGCCCAATTTATGAATGGACTGCGGCTTGCCTTATGGATGGGCAACGCCTACTATCTTCCTAAGTTCCTGTTTTCTTCCTGAATTCTGGCCACTCTCCAGAATAGGCTCATGGTTTTGTGTCCAAGATATGTACCACCTCCAAGCTCGGTGACATGGCCATGTACTGGATAGTTGAAAGAAATGGTGAGCATCTCAGAAAACTCAGATATCAGTGTGATCAGTAAAGTCTCCCTAGAGAAACCCTGCTTTGGGCCTTTGGCTTACCTATCCTTTTGTGGCCCTGAATGTCAGGAAGGCCTTTGCCTCAGGGCACCCCTTTGTGAAGCCTGAAGAAAACAGTTTTCAAATGGAAATGAATGGGCATCACCTGTGGCTCTTTGCTTAATTGCTTTGCAAAGGGATGTGTCTGAATCAGCCTCTTGGCCCTGTGTGAGGCTGTGGCTTACATTGTCAGCACCTGATGGATCCAAAGAAAGATCCCATGCGTGCATCCAAGGCCAAATTGGCACAAAAGCAGTCATCCTGGATGAGGTCTCTCGCCTTCCTCTGTAAGGTTCCTGACCTCCATCAAGTGAGAATAGGGATCCTTTGTGTCAAATGAGTCCTTCAAAGCCATGCAGAGGCTAGCCCATAGGTGCTTGGGTTTTCTCATGACTCCAGTTCACACAAAGAATCTATACCCGGCAGTCAGTAGGCCTCCAATTGGAGAAGTAGAGCAGTATTAAAGGCAGGCCTATTTGATCACTCCAGGTCCAAAGGAAGGGTGTCCAGGCCACCCTGACATTAGGCAAATGAGAGGCAAGGGAGCTTATTGTGGACACTGTCTTGGGCTGTGCCCCTCATGGAAACCTCCAGCCAGAGGTCATGATGAGTGTCTGTATGGAAGAAGATGAGGGCCATGTGGCAGTGTTTTGGTTTGAATTGTGGTGTGGCAGTGGGAAGAGATGACTGGGTCCACCTGGGCTTGAACTCTGGTGTGATTCCCCTTGGAGACTGAGTTCTGGAACTGACCTCAGAGAAGTATTGCCGTGAATTGTGTCGGGATGTTAGGAGGCCACGCATGAGAGTCGCCCTTGGAAACTGAGATCTAGGCCCAGGCTGGCTTTCCACAGAGCACTGGGAATCTCAGCCCGGATATCACATGATTTTATTCTTAAAGACCTGGCAGCCATCGTGGAGAGTCCAAACACACGTGGACCTCACATTGTAGACCTCAATGGGCCTGGCTTCCTGTGACCTTTTGGCCACTCCTTGGGAAGCCTTGTTTGTGAGAGTTCTCCAGAGCTTTCGTTGAAATGAGCTTCCTCACCATTTAATGGTTCCTGAAGGAATGGAAACCCACAGTGCCTCCAACTTCATCCTTTAAAAATGGCTAGCTAGATAAATACCATGACATTTTTGAAATTCCCATGACCAGGTGGCACTGGAGAACCTTTGGATGTCCTGTTGCTGATCATGAGTGTACCAGACAGTGCCTTGATTGACTGGGTTTCATGAAAATGGTGTAGAACAGAGATGCCAGTGAGTTGGGGCCTGCTGAGTAGTGGGCCTAGAGCAGTGGTGTGCAGGTGTGTGATAGAACATCTGTGGTGGGGCCATGTGGATCTGCCATTGGCTTCCAAATGGCTTGTGACTGACATGGTGCAGCGAGCAGACCCTTCTATGTAAAGGCATCTTGTTATATGGAGAGGTTTCAGGGCAATGTTCAGAATCAGGTTGCTATGGTCAAGGGGGCAAGCTCTGTGGGATAGAAGCCTGGCTGGTGCATTCTCCTAGGACCTTGACCCACCACACGTGACAGAACTCCCTCCAGCACTGTGTCCCAGTTGAACTCCTTGTATTTCCTGAAGCAAATTCCAAACTCCCAGTGCAGCAGCAAGAAACACCACGAAAAGTGGAGGATGACCAAATGGCTTCACAGTCCACACAGGGAGACACTTAGACCCCAGTGGCCACAGTTTACCTGCAAAGAGAGAATTCAGCACTTCTGCCTCATGTTCATTGGAAAATCAGAAACCATGTCCTCCAGGTCACATAGATGCAGACCTGGTTTGATGGTCTCACTACAAAGGAAGCTAAAGCTCCTGACAACAACATATATTTCAAGTGCCCAACCTCAGAAGCAGTTTCTCACGAAGTCTTTAGGCCAGCAGAGCTCCACGTTTGTGGAGTGTTTACCCTGTCCCTTACTCATGGAAAGTAGTCTACCACCTCCAAGGTTGTGAACTCCTGAGCATTTTCCATTCCACATATGTATTCACAGCATTTCTAACTCTTCTCCTCAAATTGTGTCTTACTTATTGTGAAGGTAATGTCAAGGCAATGTTCTGGATGAGAGTGGGAAGATTTTTTTGTAGCACATATTGGCCTACACATTGGATTCATTTTCCTATTTTCCGTTCGAAATACTGAATCCCTGACACTCACCCATACCCTACTAGATTGTGACTACGAATACTAATATGATGGAGAAAAATAACTCAAACAGAATAGAAATACAGGCAGTTCAGAGGAGGCCTGGTGTATAGTTGGACTGGCCTTTGGCATTATAAAGGGTAGGTGTTATAAATCTAGTCCAATTTAGTAGAAATAGTTCTCCATGTGTTTTGAATGTTAACAAATATGTGAATTCCTGTCTCCCTTTCTCTGTAGCCTATTCAGCAACATGCATTTTTACATGCACATATAGAATCCTACCTCCTATCCCACGTCCATTCTTGTGAGGTGGCTGACTTGGCAGATACAAACTGTGAGAAGAGATCACTCCTCCTAAACGCTGTTGGAACTGAAAATTCAACCTCCAGGTGAGCTTCCCACATGAACAACATGATACATAAATACATGTTCAGTAAAATAAATATTTTTGGATCTGTGGATGATAAATATTTCATGATGAATTTCGATTGGCATATATATTTCTACTCTTTAATGTCTGTGTTTGTGTGTGTGTTTTTCTTTTGTGTATATATATATATATATATATATATATACATATATATATATATATATACATATACACACACACACACACACACACATACACACACTCTCCAGATTTTTCAAAATATGAAATGTATGTGTCATATTATATACTCCCTAAATTCATTCATGTTCATATATGTGGATTTATAATCAACTTTTCACAAGATTATTCTCAGAAATAGTCATCCACCTGAAATACATATTTGTTTCCTAGTGCTGAAATCCTAATATTTCTACAGTAACTGACCCAGTTTAACATGAATGCAAGTAGATTCCTATGGGACATGATGTGTATTTTGACGTTCATTTTTATTCAACACTGGTACATTACTATTTCTTCAGTTGATGCACATCATAGGATATGTATTTCATCCTCAAGTTCACAAATTTCTAGGCATTCATTTCCCTTTCAATCACTTCCTGCTTCAGAACACATGTATTCCTCCACGTTTCTTGACTGGTCTTTTCATGAGACTTCTTTCCAAACACATTCTTTTCCATTTCCATAATCCCTTGTGAAGCAAAACTCACACCCCCTTCATGGTAAACCATAACCCCAATATCACCATTAGATGTATAACTGGTTAGAATGAATGGTTGTGTATCAATATTAGATTTCCTATATATTTTCAGATATCAATGCAATCCATTATTTAAATTGGAACCTGTTATACTATTTATTCACAGTATGGTCTATTCATGCATTATCTCTATATTCATAGACCCAGGGTACACCTATTTGTACCCCCAAAGGCTAATTTATATGTCTTCAACATATTACTCCCAGAAATGGTGGAAGAAACACTCATGTCACCTGATCTACATATACATTTTATCACAGTGATATTCTGGACACAAAATGCAAAGGTCACACTTATGATTGCACCAACGCCTCATTGGAAAGTGAGCATGGATTACTAAAAACATCCTTGTCCAGGTTGCCTAATGCTCTCAAATGTCAATGCTATTGGTGACTACACATTTGTTTCTTCCTAAGATGATATATTCAACCTCAACCCTGTTGAAAATGTCTAATCCACTCACTCACTTTATACTTTGCCTGATTTCCTAATGTCTCTATTGATATCTGCTTTCCTACATATGTTCCCCAGTTCATCATTGTGACTGACTCTTCACATGTGCTGACGTTTACATTCACTCTCTAACCGACACCCTATTGCTAAAGAACTTTTGGTCCAAATTGCATACTCACTCTTCTTCCAAAACTTACCAACTATCTTCCTAATCCTACCTACTATCCCTTTTTGACTGGATGTTCTCTTCTACATTCAATCATCCAAGGTACAAGGTCCTATGCCATTGTGTACCGATTTATCTGAGACATCTGTGCAGAAAGTCATTCAAAGCTAAGTATCCCAATCAAGGGCCCAATGCCCTTCTGGCCTTCAAATCTTACTTGGATTTCTGTTTTCATACATATATTTCACCTATATATTATTATAAATATCCCAGGTTCCCAATACCATTCTTCATCCAGCAGAGTGATTCCTAAGCCACATCAAACAGGTTCTTAACCCTAACCATACACTGTTCCCTCAATCTAACTTTACAGAAGAGCAGGGACAGAGTGGGTCTTACAATACAGGAATGTGGGGGATCTTCCACCTGCTGAGAACCTCAAAGGTCCATGCAGAAATGATCCCTGGAGAAGATGTAGGCAGCTATGAAGGACCTGAGAGAGCAGAAGTCATCTTCCATGGCAAACAACCTGGTCAGGATGAAGGGATGTGTCTGAATGAGCCTCTCTCTTCTTAATGTAGACAAGATGGACCAAAGCAGGCCTGTGTGGAGAGCTGTTCCTTGGTGCCTATGGTTGATATTCCATTCTAACTTGTGAAAGTGTCACAGGAAGGAGGGGCAGCCTCCATCTCATGGGAGCCTTGGAAGCAACTGTTAGGACACAGTGGTTGCCAAGGCAGTGACCTCATTCAGTTCCTGAAGGAAGTGACCTCACCTCACTTCCTTGGTGATGGAACTCTCTGAACTTGGGATCCAGGAAGCCAGGCACCCAGAGCCAGTCCCAGTCCCAGTCCCAGTGGGCTCACTTGTTTGGATTTACCAAGGACAGAGTCAGTCTTTCTTGGTACCCACTGAGGTGAGGATTGCCAAATGCCAGGAAAGCTCTGCAGAGGGGCCTTTCCTGAGAAAGCAGGTAGTGGCTCACCGCTGGCTCCTGACAACTTCACAGAGTTGGCCAAGGAGGCCAGATGTGAGACAGGACAGGCCCTTTCGGGGGAACATAGTATGGCCCACCAGTCAGACGACACTCCGGGTAGTCACAGACCAACTTGGAAGGAGGTGCCTTTGTGGGTGTGGGTGTGAGTTTGTGGTTTTGTCTCATGTTCTGAGAATAGGTAGGAAAGGCGGTTTGTTTGGGTTGGAGTGGACTGTTTCTAGTAAGGCTTTTGACAAGGCGAGTGTTTCTATGTTTGTGTATCCCACTGTGTCCCTGGTTGTAGACATTAGAAAAGAGAATGCATCAATGGATGTGTCCTGTCTAGTAGAAAGCTTCCCAGCATTCATCCTGCCCAATTTATGAATGGACTGCGGCTTGCCTTATGGATGGGCAACGCCTACTATCTTCCTAAGTTCCTGTTTTCTTCCTGAATTCTGGCCACTCTCCAGAATAGGCTCATGGTTTTGTGTCCAAGATATGTACCACCTCCAAGCTCGGTGACATGGCCATGTACTGGATAGTTGAAAGAAATGGTGAGCATCTCAGAAAACTCAGATATCAGTGTGATCAGTAAAGTCTCCCTAGAGAAACCCTGCTTTGGGCCTTTGGCTTACCTATCCTTTTGTGGCCCTGAATGTCAGGAAGGCCTTTGCCTCAGGGCACCCCTTTGTGAAGCCTGAAGAAAACAGTTTTCAAATGGAAATGAATGGGCATCACCTGTGGCTCTTTGCTTAATTGCTTTGCAAAGGGATGTGTCTGAATCAGCCTCTTGGCCCTGTGTGAGGCTGTGGCTTACATTGTCAGCACCTGATGGATCCAAAGAAAGATCCCATGCGTGCATCCAAGGCCAAATTGGCACAAAAGCAGTCATCCTGGATGAGGTCTCTCGCCTTCCTCTGTAAGGTTCCTGACCTCCATCAAGTGAGAATAGGGATCCTTTGTGTCAAATGAGTCCTTCAAAGCCATGCAGAGGCTAGCCCATAGGTGCTTGGGTTTTCTCATGACTCCAGTTCACACAAAGAATCTATACCCGGCAGTCAGTAGGCCTCCAATTGGAGAAGTAGAGCAGTATTAAAGGCAGGCCTATTTGATCACTCCAGGTCCAAAGGAAGGGTGTCCAGGCCACCCTGACATTAGGCAAATGAGAGGCAAGGGAGCTTATTGTGGACACTGTCTTGGGCTGTGCCCCTCATGGAAACCTCCAGCCAGAGGTCATGATGAGTGTCTGTATGGAAGAAGATGAGGGCCATGTGGCAGTGTTTTGGTTTGAATTGTGGTGTGGCAGTGGGAAGAGATGACTGGGTCCACCTGGGCTTGAACTCTGGTGTGATTCCCCTTGGAGACTGAGTTCTGGAACTGACCTCAGAGAAGTATTGCCGTGAATTGTGTCGGGATGTTAGGAGGCCACGCATGAGAGTCGCCCTTGGAAACTGAGATCTAGGCCCAGGCTGGCTTTCCACAGAGCACTGGGAATCTCAGCCCGGATATCACATGATTTTATTCTTAAAGACCTGGCAGCCATCGTGGAGAGTCCAAACACACGTGGACCTCACATTGTAGACCTCAATGGGCCTGGCTTCCTGTGACCTTTTGGCCACTCCTTGGGAAGCCTTGTTTGTGAGAGTTCTCCAGAGCTTTCGTTGAAATGAGCTTCCTCACCATTTAATGGTTCCTGAAGGAATGGAAACCCACAGTGCCTCCAACTTCATCCTTTAAAAATGGCTAGCTAGATAAATACCATGACATTTTTGAAATTCCCATGACCAGGTGGCACTGGAGAACCTTTGGATGTCCTGTTGCTGATCATGAGTGTACCAGACAGTGCCTTGATTGACTGGGTTTCATGAAAATGGTGTAGAACAGAGATGCCAGTGAGTTGGGGCCTGCTGAGTAGTGGGCCTAGAGCAGTGGTGTGCAGGTGTGTGATAGAACATCTGTGGTGGGGCCATGTGGATCTGCCATTGGCTTCCAAATGGCTTGTGACTGACATGGTGCAGCGAGCAGACCCTTCTATGTAAAGGCATCTTGTTATATGGAGAGGTTTCAGGGCAATGTTCAGAATCAGGTTGCTATGGTCAAGGGGGAAAGCTCTGTGGGATAGAAGCCTGGCTGGTGCATTCTCCTAGGACCTTGACCCACCACACGTGACAGAACTCCCTCCAGCACTGTGTCCCAGTTGAACTCCTTGTATTTCCTGAAGCAAATTCCAAACTCCCAGTGCAGCAGCAAGAAACACCACGAAAAGTGGAGGATGACCAAATGGCTTCACAGTCCACACAGGGAGACACTTAGACCCCAGTGGCCACAGTTTACCTGCAAAGAGAGAATTCAGCACTTCTGCCTCATGTTCATTGGAAAATCAGAAACCATGTCCTCCAGGTCACATAGATGCAGACCTGGTTTGATGGTCTCACTACAAAGGAAGCTAAAGCTCCTGACAACAACATATATTTCAAGTGCCCAACCTCAGAAGCAGTTTCTCACGAAGTCTTTAGGCCAGCAGAGCTCCACGTTTGTGGAGTGTTTACCCTGTCCCTTACTCATGGAAAGTAGTCTACCACCTCCAAGGTTGTGAACTCCTGAGCATTTTCCATTCCACATATGTATTCACAGCATTTCTAACTCTTCTCCTCAAATTGTGTCTTACTTATTGTGAAGGTAATGTCAAGGCAATGTTCTGGATGAGAGTGGGAAGATTTTTTTGTAGCACATATTGGCCTACACATTGGATTCATTTTCCTATTTTCCGTTCGAAATACTGAATCCCTGACACTCACCCATACCCTACTAGATTGTGACTACGAATACTAATATGATGGAGAAAAATAACTCAAACAGAATAGAAATACAGGCAGTTCAGAGGAGGCCTGGTGTATAGTTGGACTGGCCTTTGGCATTATAAAGGGTAGGTGTTATAAATCTAGTCCAATTTAGTAGAAATAGTTCTCCATGTGTTTTGAATGTTAACAAATATGTGAATTCCTGTCTCCCTTTCTCTGTAGCCTATTCAGCAACATGCATTTTTACATGCACATATAGAATCCTACCTCCTATCCCACGTCCATTCTTGTGAGGTGGCTGACTTGGCAGATACAAACTGTGAGAAGAGATCACTCCTCCTAAACGCTGTTGGAACTGAAAATTCAACCTCCAGGTGAGCTTCCCACATGAACAACATGATACATAAATACATGTTCAGTAAAATAAATATTTTTGGATCTGTGGATGATAAATATTTCATGATGAATTTCGATTGGCATATATATTTCTACTCTTTAATGTCTGTGTTTGTGTGTGTGTGTTTTTCTTTTGTGTATATATATATATATATATATATATATATATATACATATACACACACACACACACACACACACATACACACACTCTCCAGATTTTTCAAAATATGAAATGTATGTGTCATATTATATACTCCCTAAATTCATTCATGTTCATATATGTGGATTTATAATCAACTTTTCACAAGATTATTCTCAGAAATAGTCATCCACCTGAAATACATATTTGTTTCCTAGTGCTGAAATCCTAATATTTCTACAGTAACTGACCCAGTTTAACATGAATGCAAGTAGATTCCTATGGGACATGATGTGTATTTTGACGTTCATTTTTATTCAACACTGGTACATTACTATTTCTTCAGTTGATGCACATCATAGGATATGTATTTCATCCTCAAGTTCACAAATTTCTAGGCATTCATTTCCCTTTCAACCACTTCCTGCTTCAGAACACATGTATTCCTCCACGTTTCTTGACTGGTCTTTTCATGAGACTTCTTTCCAAACACATTCTTTTCCATTTCCATAATCCCTTGTGAAGCAAAACTCACACCCCCTTCATGGTAAACCATAACCCCAATATCACCATTAGATGTATAACTGGTTAGAATGAATGGTTGTGTATCAATATTAGATTTCCTATATATTTTCAGATATCAATGCAATCCATTATTTAAATTGGAACCTGTTATACTATTTATTCACAGTATGGTCTATTCATGCATTATCTCTATATTCATAGACCCAGGGTACACCTATTTGTACCCCCAAAGGCTAATTTATATGTCTTCAACATATTACTCCCAGAAATGGTGGAAGAAACACTCATGTCACCTGATCTACATATACATTTTATCACAGTGATATTCTGGACACAAAATGCAAAGGTCACACTTATGATTGCACCAACGCCTCATTGGAAAGTGAGCATGGATTACTAAAAACATCCTTGTCCAGGTTGCCTAATGCTCTCAAATGTCAATGCTATTGGTGACTACACATTTGTTTCTTCCTAAGATGATATATTCAACCTCAACCCTGTTGAAAATGTCTAATCCACTCACTCACTTTATACTTTGCCTGATTTCCTAATGTCTCTATTGATATCTGCTTTCCTACATATGTTCCCCAGTTCATCATTGTGACTGACTCTTCACATGTGCTGACGTTTACATTCACTCTCTAACCGACACCCTATTGCTAAAGAACTTTTGGTCCAAATTGCATACTCACTCTTCTTCCAAAACTTACCAACTATCTTCCTAATCCTACCTACTATCCCTTTTTGACTGGATGTTCTCTTCTACATTCAATCATCCAAGGTACAAGGTCCTATGCCATTGTGTACCGATTTATCTGAGACATCTGTGCAGAAAGTCATTCAAAGCTAAGTATCCCAATCAAGGGCCCAATGCCCTTCTGGCCTTCAAATCTTACTTGGATTTCTGTTTTCATACATATATTTCACCTATATATTATTATAAATATCCCAGGTTCCCAATACCATTCTTCATCCAGCAGAGTGATTCCTAAGCCACATCAAACAGGTTCTTAACCCTAACCATACACTGTTCCCTCAATCTAACTTTACAGAAGAGCAGGGACAGAGTGGGTCTTACAATACAGGAATGTGGGGGATCTTCCACCTGCTGAGAACCTCAAAGGTCCATGCAGAAATGATCCCTGGAGAAGATGTAGGCAGCTATGAAGGACCTGAGAGAGCAGAAGTCATCTTCCATGACAAACAACCTGGTCAGGATGAAGGGATGTGTCTGAATGAGCCTCTCTCTTCTTAATGTAGACAAGATGGACCAAAGCAGGCCTGTGTGGAGAGCTGTTCCTTGGTGCCTATGGTTGATATTCCATTCTAACTTGTGAAAGTGTCACAGGAAGGAGGGGCAGCCTCCATCTCATGGGAGCCTTGGAAGCAACTGTTAGGACACAGTGGTTGCCAAGGCAGTGACCTCATTCAGTTCCTGAAGGAAGTGACCTCACCTCACTTCCTTGGTGATGGAACTCTCTGAACTTGGGATCCAGGAAGCCAGGCACCCAGAGCCAGTCCCAGTCCCAGTCCCAGTGGG
Organism: Spermophilus citellus; assembly: GCF_964194105.1. Lineage (NCBI taxonomy): Eukaryota > Metazoa > Chordata > Mammalia > Rodentia > Sciuridae > Spermophilus > Spermophilus citellus. Next base: position 21,386,922 of record NC_138199.1, on the reverse strand, counting down.
CTCACTTGTTTGGATTTACCAAGGACAGAGTCAGTCTTTCTTGGTACCCACTGAGGTGAGGATTGCCAAATGCCAGGAAAGCTCTGCAGAGGGGCCTTTCCTGAGAAAGCAGGTAGTGGCTCACCGCTGGCTCCTGACAACTTCACAGAGTTGGCCAAGGAGGCCAGATGTGAGACAGGACAGGCCCTTTCGGGGGAACATAGTATGGCCCACCAGTCAGACGACACTCCGGGTAGTCACAGACCAACTTGGAAGGAGGTGCCTTTGTGGGTGTGGGTGTGAGTTTGTGGTTTTGTCTCATGTTCTGAGAATAGGTAGGAAAGGCGGTTTGTTTGGGTTGGAGTGGACTGTTTCTAGTAAGGCTTTTGACAAGGCGAGTGTTTCTATGTTTGTGTATCCCACTGTGTCCCTGGTTGTAGACATTAGAAAAGAGAATGCATCAATGGATGTGTCCTGTCTAGTAGAAAGCTTCCCAGCATTCATCCTGCCCAATTTATGAATGGACTGCGGCTTGCCTTATGGATGGGCAACGCCTACTATCTTCCTAAGTTCCTGTTTTCTTCCTGAATTCTGGCCACTCTCCAGAATAGGCTCATGGTTTTGTGTCCAAGATATGTACCACCTCCAAGCTCGGTGACATGGCCATGTACTGGATAGTTGAAAGAAATGGTGAGCATCTCAGAAAACTCAGATATCAGTGTGATCAGTAAAGTCTCCCTAGAGAAACCCTGCTTTGGGCCTTTGGCTTACCTATCCTTTTGTGGCCCTGAATGTCAGGAAGGCCTTTGCCTCAGGGCACCCCTTTGTGAAGCCTGAAGAAAACAGTTTTCAAATGGAAATGAATGGGCATCACCTGTGGCTCTTTGCTTAATTGCTTTGCAAAGGGATGTGTCTGAATCAGCCTCTTGGCCCTGTGTGAGGCTGTGGCTTACATTGTCAGCACCTGATGGATCCAAAGAAAGATCCCATGCGTGCATCCAAGGCCAAATTGGCACAAAAGCAGTCATCCTGGATGAGGTCTCTCGCCTTCCTCTGTAAGGTTCCTGACCTCCATCAAGTGAGAATAGGGATCCTTTGTGTCAAATGAGTCCTTCAAAGCCATGCAGAGGCTAGCCCATAGGTGCTTGGGTTTTCTCATGACTCCAGTTCACACAAAGAATCTATACCCGGCAGTCAGTAGGCCTCCAATTGGAGAAGTAGAGCAGTATTAAAGGCAGGCCTATTTGATCACTCCAGGTCCAAAGGAAGGGTGTCCAGGCCACCCTGACATTAGGCAAATGAGAGGCAAGGGAGCTTATTGTGGACACTGTCTTGGGCTGTGCCCCTCATGGAAACCTCCAGCCAGAGGTCATGATGAGTGTCTGTATGGAAGAAGATGAGGGCCATGTGGCAGTGTTTTGGTTTGAATTGTGGTGTGGCAGTGGGAAGAGATGACTGGGTCCACCTGGGCTTGAACTCTGGTGTGATTCCCCTTGGAGACTGAGTTCTGGAACTGACCTCAGAGAAGTATTGCCGTGAATTGTGTCGGGGTGTTAGGAGGCCACGCATGAGAGTCGCCCTTGGAAACTGAGATCTAGGCCCAGGCTGGCTTTCCACAGAGCACTGGGAATCTCAGCCCGGATATCACATGATTTTATTCTTAAAGACCTGGCAGCCATCGTGGAGAGTCCAAACACACGTGGACCTCACACTGTAGACCTCAATGGGCCTGGCTTCCTGTGACCTTTTGGCCACTCCTTGGGAAGCCTTGTTTGTGAGAGTTCTCCAGAGCTTTCGTTGAAATGAGCTTCCTCACCATTTAATGGTTCCTGAAGGAATGGAAACCCACAGTGCCTCCAACTTCATCCTTTAAAAATGGCTAGCTAGATAAATACCATGACATTTTTGAAATTCCCATGACCAGGTGGCACTGGAGAACCTTTGGATGTCCTGTTGCTGATCATGAGTGTACCAGACAGTGCCTTGATTGACTGGGTTTCATGAAAATGGTGTAGAACAGAGATGCCAGTGAGTTGGGGCCTGCTGAGTAGTGGGCCTAGAGCAGTGGTGTGCAGGTGTGTGATAGAACATCTGTGGTGGGGCCATGTGGATCTGCCATTGGCTTCCAAATGGCTTGTGACTGACATGGTGCAGCGAGCAGACCCTTCTATGTAAAGGCATCTTGTTATATGGAGAGGTTTCAGGGCAATGTTCAGAATCAGGTTGCTATGGTCAAGGGGGCAAGCTCTGTGGGATAGAAGCCTGGCTGGTGCATTCTCCTAGGACCTTGACCCACCACACGTGACAGAACTCCCTCCAGCACTGTGTCCCAGTTGAACTCCTTGTATTTCCTGAAGCAAATTCCAAACTCCCAGTGCAGCAGCAAGAAACACCACGAAAAGTGGAGGATGACCAAATGGCTTCACAGTCCACACAGGGAGACACTTAGACCCCAGTGGCCACAGTTTACCTGCAAAGAGAGAATTCAGCACTTCTGCCTCATGTTCATTGGAAAATCAGAAACCATGTCCTCCAGGTCACATAGATGCAGACCTGGTTTGATGGTCTCACTACAAAGGAAGCTAAAGCTCCTGACAACAACATATATTTCAAGTGCCCAACCTCAGAAGCAGTTTCTCACGAAGTCTTTAGGCCAGCAGAGCTCCACGTTTGTGGAGTGTTTACCCTGTCCCTTACTCATGGAAAGTAGTCTACCACCTCCAAGGTTGTGAACTCCTGAGCATTTTCCATTCCACATATGTATTCACAGCATTTCTAACTCTTCTCCTCAAATTGTGTCTTACTTATTGTGAAGGTAATGTCAAGGCAATGTTCTGGATGAGAGTGGGAAGATTTTTTTGTAGCACATATTGGCCTACACATTGGATTCATTTTCCTATTTTCCGTTCGAAATACTGAATCCCTGACACTAACCCATACCCTACTAGATTGTGACTACGAATACTAATATGATGGAGAAAAATAACTCAAACAGAATAGAAATACAGGCAGTTCAGAGGAGGCCTGGTGTATAGTTGGACTGGCCTTTGGCATTATAAAGGGTAGGTGTTATAAATCTAGTCCAATTTAGTAGAAATAGTTCTCCATGTGTTTTGAATGTTAACAAATATGTGAATTCCTGTCTCCCTTTCTCTGTAGCCTATTCAGCAACATGCATTTTTACATGCACATATAGAATCCTACCTCCTATCCCACGTCCATTCTTGTGAGGTGGCTGACTTGGCAGATACAAACTGTGAGAAGAGATCACTCCTCCTAAACGCTGTTGGAACTGAAAATTCAACCTCCAGGTGAGCTTCCCACATGAACAACATGATACATAAATACATGTTCAGTAAAATAAATATTTTTGGATCTGTGGATGATAAATATTTCATGATGAATTTCGATTGGCATATATATTTCTACTCTTTAATGTCTGTGTTTGTGTGTGTGTTTTTCTTTTGTGTATATATATATATATATATATATATATACATATACACACACACACACACACACACACATACACACACTCTCCAGATTTTTCAAAATATGAAATGTATGTGTCATATTATATACTCCCTAAATTCATTCATGTTCATATATGTGGATTTATAATCAACTTTTCACAAGATTATTCTCAGAAATAGTCATCCACCTGAAATACATATTTGTTTCCTAGTGCTGAAATCCTAATATTTCTACAGTAACTGACCCAGTTTAACATGAATGCAAGTAGATTCCTATGGGACATGATGTGTATTTTGACGTTCATTTTTATTCAACACTGGTACATTACTATTTCTTCAGTTGATGCACATCATAGGATATGTATTTCATCCTCAAGTTCACAAATTTCTAGGCATTCATTTCCCTTTCAATCACTTCCTGCTTCAGAACACATGTATTCCTCCACGTTTCTTGACTGGTCTTTTCATGAGACTTCTTTCCAAACACATTCTTTTCCATTTCCATAATCCCTTGTGAAGCAAAACTCACACCCCCTTCATGGTAAACCATAACCCCAATATCACCATTAGATGTATAACTGGTTAGAATGAATGGTTGTGTATCAATATTAGATTTCCTATATATTTTCAGATATCAATGCAATCCATTATTTAAATTGGAACCTGTTATACTATTTATTCACAGTATGGTCTATTCATGCATTATCTCTATATTCATAGACCCAGGGTACACCTATTTGTACCCCCAAAGGCTAATTTATATGTCTTCAACATATTACTCCCAGAAATGGTGGAAGAAACACTCATGTCACCTGATCTACATATACATTTTATCACAGTGATATTCTGGACACAAAATGCAAAGGTCACACTTATGATTGCACCAACGCCTCATTGGAAAGTGAGCATGGATTACTAAAAACATCCTTGTCCAGGTTGCCTAATGCTCTCAAATGTCAATGCTATTGGTGACTACACATTTGTTTCTTCCTAAGATGATATATTCAACCTCAACCCTGTTGAAAATGTCTAATCCACTCACTCACTTTATACTTTGCCTGATTTCCTAATGTCTCTATTGATATCTGCTTTCCTACATATGTTCCCCAGTTCATCATTGTGACTGACTCTTCACATGTGCTGACGTTTACATTCACTCTCTAACCGACACCCTATTGCTAAAGAACTTTTGGTCCAAATTGCATACTCACTCTTCTTCCAAAACTTACCAACTATCTTCCTAATCCTACCTACTATCCCTTTTTGACTGGATGTTCTCTTCTACATTCAATCATCCAAGGTACAAGGTCCTATGCCATTGTGTACCGATTTATCTGAGACATCTGTGCAGAAAGTCATTCAAAGCTAAGTATCCCAATCAAGGGCCCAATGCCCTTCTGGCCTTCAAATCTTACTTGGATTTCTGTTTTCATACATATATTTCACCTATATATTATTATAAATATCCCAGGTTCCCAATACCATTCTTCATCCAGCAGAGTGATTCCTAAGCCACATCAAACAGGTTCTTAACCCTAACCATACACTGTTCCCTCAATCTAACTTTACAGAAGAGCAGGGACAGAGTGGGTCTTACAATACAGGAATGTGGGGGATCTTCCACCTGCTGAGAACCTCAAAGGTCCATGCAGAAATGATCCCTGGAGAAGATGTAGGCAGCTATGAAGGACCTGAGAGAGCAGAAGTCATCTTCCATGGCAAACAACCTGGTCAGGATGAAGGGATGTGTCTGAATGAGCCTCTCTCTTCTTAATGTAGACAAGATGGACCAAAGCAGGCCTGTGTGGAGAGCTGTTCCTTGGTGCCTATGGTTGATATTCCATTCTAACTTGTGAAAGTGTCACAGGAAGGAGGGGCAGCCTCCATCTCATGGGAGCCTTGGAAGCAACTGTTAGGACACAGTGGTTGCCAAGGCAGTGACCTCATTCAGTTCCTGAAGGAAGTGACCTCACCTCACTTCCTTGGTGATGGAACTCTCTGAACTTGGGATCCAGGAAGCCAGGCACCCAGAGCCAGTCCCAGTCCCAGTCCCAGTGGGCTCACTTGTTTGGATTTACCAAGGACAGAGTCAGTCTTTCTTGGTACCCACTGAGGTGAGGATTGCCAAATGCCAGGAAAGCTCTGCAGAGGGGCCTTTCCTGAGAAAGCAGGTAGTGGCTCACCGCTGGCTCCTGACAACTTCACAGAGTTGGCCAAGGAGGCCAGATGTGAGACAGGACAGGCCCTTTCGGGGGAACATAGTATGGCCCACCAGTCAGACGACACTCCGGGTAGTCACAGACCAACTTGGAAGGAGGTGCCTTTGTGGGTGTGGGTGTGAGTTTGTGGTTTTGTCTCATGTTCTGAGAATAGGTAGGAAAGGCGGTTTGTTTGGGTTGGAGTGGACTGTTTCTAGTAAGGCTTTTGACAAGGCGAGTGTTTCTATGTTTGTGTATCCCACTGTGTCCCTGGTTGTAGACATTAGAAAAGAGAATGCATCAATGGATGTGTCCTGTCTAGTAGAAAGCTTCCCAGCATTCATCCTGCCCAATTTATGAATGGACTGCGGCTTGCCTTATGGATGGGCAACGCCTACTATCTTCCTAAGTTCCTGTTTTCTTCCTGAATTCTGGCCACTCTCCAGAATAGGCTCATGGTTTTGTGTCCAAGATATGTACCACCTCCAAGCTCGGTGACATGGCCATGTACTGGATAGTTGAAAGAAATGGTGAGCATCTCAGAAAACTCAGATATCAGTGTGATCAGTAAAGTCTCCCTAGAGAAACCCTGCTTTGGGCCTTTGGCTTACCTATCCTTTTGTGGCCCTGAATGTCAGGAAGGCCTTTGCCTCAGGGCACCCCTTTGTGAAGCCTGAAGAAAACAGTTTTCAAATGGAAATGAATGGGCATCACCTGTGGCTCTTTGCTTAATTGCTTTGCAAAGGGATGTGTCTGAATCAGCCTCTTGGCCCTGTGTGAGGCTGTGGCTTACATTGTCAGCACCTGATGGATCCAAAGAAAGATCCCATGCGTGCATCCAAGGCCAAATTGGCACAAAAGCGGTCATCCTGGATGAGGTCTCTCGCCTTCCTCTGTAAGGTTCCTGACCTCCATCAAGTGAGAATAGGGATCCTTTGTGTCAAATGAGTCCTTCAAAGCCATGCAGAGGCTAGCCCATAGGTGCTTGGGTTTTCTCATGACTCCAGTTCACACAAAGAATCTATACCCGGCAGTCAGTAGGCCTCCAATTGGAGAAGTAGAGCAGTATTAAAGGCAGGCCTATTTGATCACTCCAGGTCCAAAGGAAGGGTGTCCAGGCCACCCTGACATTAGGCAAATGAGAGGCAAGGGAGCTTATTGTGGACACTGTCTTGGGCTGTGCCCCTCATGGAAACCTCCAGCCAGAGGTCATGATGAGTGTCTGTATGGAAGAAGATGAGGGCCATGTGGCAGTGTTTTGGTTTGAATTGTGGTGTGGCAGTGGGAAGAGATGACTGGGTCCACCTGGGCTTGAACTCTGGTGTGATTCCCCTTGGAGACTGAGTTCTGGAACTGACCTCAGAGAAGTATTGCCGTGAATTGTGTCGGGATGTTAGGAGGCCACGCATGAGAGTCGCCCTTGGAAACTGAGATCTAGGCCCAGGCTGGCTTTCCACAGAGCACTGGGAATCTCAGCCCGGATATCACATGATTTTATTCTTAAAGACCTGGCAGCCATCGTGGAGAGTCCAAACACACGTGGACCTCACATTGTAGACCTCAATGGGCCTGGCTTCCTGTGACCTTTTGGCCACTCCTTGGGAAGCCTTGTTTGTGAGAGTTCTCCAGAGCTTTCGTTGAAATGAGCTTCCTCACCATTTAATGGTTCCTGAAGGAATGGAAACCCACAGTGCCTCCAACTTCATCCTTTAAAAATGGCTAGCTAGATAAATACCATGACATTTTTGAAATTCCCATGACCAGGTGGCACTGGAGAACCTTTGGATGTCCTGTTGCTGATCATGAGTGTACCAGACAGTGCCTTGATTGACTGGGTTTCATGAAAATGGTGTAGAACAGAGATGCCAGTGAGTTGGGGCCTGCTGAGTAGTGGGCCTAGAGCAGTGGTGTGCAGGTGTGTGATAGAACATCTGTGGTGGGGCCATGTGGATCTGCCATTGGCTTCCAAATGGCTTGTGACTGACATGGTGCAGCGAGCAGACCCTTCTATGTAAAGGCATCTTGTTATATGGAGAGGTTTCAGGGCAATGTTCAGAATCAGGTTGCTATGGTCAAGGGGGCAAGCTCTGTGGGATAGAAGCCTGGCTGGTGCATTCTCCTAGGACCTTGACCCACCACACGTGACAGAACTCCCTCCAGCACTGTGTCCCAGTTGAACTCCTTGTATTTCCTGAAGCAAATTCCAAACTCCCAGTGCAGCAGCAAGAAACACCACGAAAAGTGGAGGATGACCAAATGGCTTCACAGTCCACACAGGGAGACACTTAGACCCCAGTGGCCACAGTTTACCTGCAAAGAGAGAATTCAGCACTTCTGCCTCATGTTCATTGGAAAATCAGAAACCATGTCCTCCAGGTCACATAGATGCAGACCTGGTTTGATGGTCTCACTACAAAGGAAGCTAAAGCTCCTGACAACAACATATATTTCAAGTGCCCAACCTCAGAAGCAGTTTCTCACGAAGTCTTTAGGCCAGCAGAGCTCCACGTTTGTGGAGTGTTTACCCTGTCCCTTACTCATGGAAAGTAGTCTACCACCTCCAAGGTTGTGAACTCCTGAGCATTTTCCATTCCACATATGTATTCACAGCATTTCTAACTCTTCTCCTCAAATTGTGTCTTACTTATTGTGAAGGTAATGTCAAGGCAATGTTCTGGATGAGAGTGGGAAGATTTTTTTGTAGCACATATTGGCCTACACATTGGATTCATTTTCCTATTTTCCGTTCGAAATACTGAATCCCTGACACTCACCCATACCCTACTAGATTGTGACTACGAATACTAATATGATGGAGAAAAATAACTCAAACAGAATAGAAATACAGGCAGTTCAGAGGAGGCCTGGTGTATAGTTGGACTGGCCTTTGGCATTATAAAGGGTAGGTGTTATAAATCTAGTCCAATTTAGTAGAAATAGTTCTCCATGTGTTTTGAATGTTAACAAATATGTGAATTCCTGTCTCCCTTTCTCTGTAGCCTATTCAGCAACATGCATTTTTACATGCACATATAGAATCCTACCTCCTATCCCACGTCCATTCTTGTGAGGTGGCTGACTTGGCAGATACAAACTGTGAGAAGAGATCACTCCTCCTAAACGCTGTTGGAACTGAAAATTCAACCTCCAGGTGAGCTTCCCACATGAACAACATGATACATAAATACATGTTCAGTAAAATAAATATTTTTGGATCTGTGGATGATAAATATTTCATGATGAATTTCGATTGGCATATATATTTCTACTCTTTAATGTCTGTGTTTGTGTGTGTGTTTTTCTTTTGTGTATATATATATATATATATATATATATATATATATATACATATACACACACACACACACACACACACATACACACACTCTCCAGATTTTTCAAAATATGAAATGTATGTGTCATATTATATACTCCCTAAATTCATTCATGTTCATATATGTGGATTTATAATCAACTTTTCACAAGATTATTCTCAGAAATAGTCATCCACCTGAAATACATATTTGTTTCCTAGTGCTGAAATCCTAATATTTCTACAGTAACTGACCCAGTTTAACATGAATGCAAGTAGATTCCTATGGGACATGATGTGTATTTTGACGTTCATTTTTATTCAACACTGGTACATTACTATTTCTTCAGTTGATGCACATCATAGGATATGTATTTCATCCTCAAGTTCACAAATTTCTAGGCATTCATTTCCCTTTCAATCACTTCCTGCTTCAGAACACATGTATTCCTCCACGTTTCTTGACTGGTCTTTTCATGAGACTTCTTTCCAAACACATTCTTTTCCATTTCCATAATCCCTTGTGAAGCAAAACTCACACCCCCTTCATGGTAAACCATAACCCCAATATCACCATTAGATGTATAACTGGTTAGAATGAATGGTTGTGTATCAATATTAGATTTCCTATATATTTTCAGATATCAATGCAATCCATTATTTAAATTGGAACCTGTTATACTATTTATTCACAGTATGGTCTATTCATGCATTATCTCTATATTCATAGACCCAGGGTACACCTATTTGTACCCCCAAAGGCTAATTTATATGTCTTCAACATATTACTCCCAGAAATGGTGGAAGAAACACTCATGTCACCTGATCTACATATACATTTTATCACAGTGATATTCTGGACACAAAATGCAAAGGTCACACTTATGATTGCACCAACGCCTCATTGGAAAGTGAGCATGGATTACTAAAAACATCCTTGTCCAGGTTGCCTAATGCTCTCAAATGTCAATGCTATTGGTGACTACACATTTGTTTCTTCCTAAGATGATATATTCAACCTCAACCCTGTTGAAAATGTCTAATCCACTCACTCACTTTATACTTTGCCTGATTTCCTAATGTCTCTATTGATATCTGCTTTCCTACATATGTTCCCCAGTTCATCATTGTGACTGACTCTTCACATGTGCTGACGTTTACATTCACTCTCTAACCGACACCCTATTGCTAAAGAACTTTTGGTCCAAATTGCATACTCACTCTTCTTCCAAAACTTACCAACTATCTTCCTAATCCTACCTACTATCCCTTTTTGACTGGATGTTCTCTTCTACATTCAATCATCCAAGGTACAAGGTCCTATGCCATTGTGTACCGATTTATCTGAGACATCTGTGCAGAAAGTCATTCAAAGCTAAGTATCCCAATCAAGGGCCCAATGCCCTTCTGGCCTTCAAATCTTACTTGGATTTCTGTTTTCATACATATATTTCACCTATATATTATTATAAATATCCCAGGTTCCCAATACCATTCTTCATCCAGCAGAGTGATTCCTAAGCCACATCAAACAGGTTCTTAACCCTAACCATACACTGTTCCCTCAATCTAACTTTACAGAAGAGCAGGGACAGAGTGGGTCTTACAATACAGGAATGTGGGGGATCTTCCACCTGCTGAGAACCTCAAAGGTCCATGCAGAAATGATCCCTGGAGAAGATGTAGGCAGCTATGAAGGACCTGAGAGAGCAGAAGTCATCTTCCATGGCAAACAACCTGGTCAGGATGAAGGGATGTGTCTGAATGAGCCTCTCTCTTCTTAATGTAGACAAGATGGACCAAAGCAGGCCTGTGTGGAGAGCTGTTCCTTGGTGCCTATGGTTGATATTCCATTCTAACTTGTGAAAGTGTCACAGGAAGGAGGGGCAGCCTCCATCTCATGGGAGCCTTGGAAGCAACTGTTAGGACACAGTGGTTGCCAAGGCAGTGACCTCATTCAGTTCCTGAAGGAAGTGACCTCACCTCACTTCCTTGGTGATGGAACTCTCTGAACTTGGGATCCAGGAAGCCAGGCACCCAGAGCCAGTCCCAGTCCCAGTCCCAGTGGGCTCACTTGTTTGGATTTACCAAGGACAGAGTCAGTCTTTCTTGGTACCCACTGAGGTGAGGATTGCCAAATGCCAGGAAAGCTCTGCAGAGGGGCCTTTCCTGAGAAAGCAGGTAGTGGCTCACCGCTGGCTCCTGACAACTTCACAGAGTTGGCCAAGGAGGCCAGATGTGAGACAGGACAGGCCCTTTCGGGGGAACATAGTATGGCCCACCAGTCAGACGACACTCCGGGTAGTCACAGACCAACTTGGAAGGAGGTGCCTTTGTGGGTGTGGGTGTGAGTTTGTGGTTTTGTCTCATGTTCTGAGAATAGGTAGGAAAGGCGGTTTGTTTGGGTTGGAGTGGACTGTTTCTAGTAAGGCTTTTGACAAGGCGAGTGTTTCTATGTTTGTGTATCCCACTGTGTCCCTGGTTGTAGACATTAGAAAAGAGAATGCATCAATGGATGTGTCCTGTCTAGTAGAAAGCTTCCCAGCATTCATCCTGCCCAATTTATGAATGGACTGCGGCTTGCCTTATGGATGGGCAACGCCTACTATCTTCCTAAGTTCCTGTTTTCTTCCTGAATTCTGGCCACTCTCCAGAATAGGCTCATGGTTTTGTGTCCAAGATATGTACCACCTCCAAGCTCGGTGACATGGCCATGTACTGGATAGTTGAAAGAAATGGTGAGCATCTCAGAAAACTCAGATATCAGTGTGATCAGTAAAGTCTCCCTAGAGAAACCCTGCTTTGGGCCTTTGGCTTACCTATCCTTTTGTGGCCCTGAATGTCAGGAAGGCCTTTGCCTCAGGGCACCCCTTTGTGAAGCCTGAAGAAAACAGTTTTCAAATGGAAATGAATGGGCATCACCTGTGGCTCTTTGCTTAATTGCTTTGCAAAGGGATGTGTCTGAATCAGCCTCTTGGCCCTGTGTGAGGCTGTGGCTTACATTGTCAGCACCTGATGGATCCAAAGAAAGATCCCATGCGTGCATCCAAGGCCAAATTGGCACAAAAGCAGTCATCCTGGATGAGGTCTCTCGCCTTCCTCTGTAAGGTTCCTGACCTCCATCAAGTGAGAATAGGGATCCTTTGTGTCAAATGAGTCCTTCAAAGCCATGCAGAGGCTAGCCCATAGGTGCTTGGGTTTTCTCATGACTCCAGTTCACACAAAGAATCTATACCCGGCAGTCAGTAGGCCTCCAATTGGAGAAGTAGAGCAGTATTAAAGGCAGGCCTATTTGATCACTCCAGGTCCAAAGGAAGGGTGTCCAGGCCACCCTGACATTAGGCAAATGAGAGGCAAGGGAGCTTATTGTGGACACTGTCTTGGGCTGTGCCCCTCATGGAAACCTCCAGCCAGAGGTCATGATGAGTGTCTGTATGGAAGAAGATGAGGGCCATGTGGCAGTGTTTTGGTTTGAATTGTGGTGTGGCAGTGGGAAGAGATGACTGGGTCCACCTGGGCTTGAACTCTGGTGTGATTCCCCTTGGAGACTGAGTTCTGGAACTGACCTCAGAGAAGTATTGCCGTGAATTGTGTCGGGATGTTAGGAGGCCACGCATGAGAGTCGCCCTTGGAAACTGAGATCTAGGCCCAGGCTGGCTTTCCACAGAGCACTGGGAATCTCAGCCCGGATATCACATGATTTTATTCTTAAAGACCTGGCAGCCATCGTGGAGAGTCCAAACACACGTGGACCTCACATTGTAGACCTCAATGGGCCTGGCTTGCTGTGACCTTTTGGACACTCCTTGGGAAGCCTTGTTTGTGAGAGTTCTCCAGAGCTTTCGTTGAAATGAGCTTCCTCACCATTTAATGGTTCCTGAAGGAATGGAAACCCACAGTGCCTCCAACTTCATCCTTTAAAAATGGCTAGCTAGATAAATACCATGACATTTTTGAAATTCCCATGACCAGGTGGCACTGGAGAACCTTTGGATGTCCTGTTGCTGATCATGAGTGTACCAGACAGTGCCTTGATTGACTGGGTTTCATGAAAATGGTGTAGAACAGAGATGCCAGTGAGTTGGGGCCTGCTGAGTAGTGGGCCTAGAGCAGTGGTGTGCAGGTGTGTGATAGAACATCTGTGGTGGGGCCATGTGGATCTGCCATTGGCTTCCAAATGGCTTGTGACTGACATGGTGCAGCGAGCAGACCCTTCTATGTAAAGGCATCTTGTTATATGGAGAGGTTTCAGGGCAATGTTCAGAATCAGGTTGCTATGGTCAAGGGGGCAAGCTCTGTGGGATAGAAGCCTGGCTGGTGCATTCTCCTAGGACCTTGACCCACCACACGTGACAGAACTCCCTCCAGCACTGTGTCCCAGTTGAACTCCTTGTATTTCCTGAAGCAAATTCCAAACTCCCAGTGCAGCAGCAAGAAACACCACGAAAAGTGGAGGATGACCAAATGGCTTCACAGTCCACACAGGGAGACACTTAGACCCCAGTGGCCACAGTTTACCTGCAAAGAGAGAATTCAGCACTTCTGCCTCATGTTCATTGGAAAATCAGAAACCATGTCCTCCAGGTCACATAGATGCAGACCTGGTTTGATGGTCTCACTACAAAGGAAGCTAAAGCTCCTGACAACAACATATATTTCAAGTGCCCAACCTCAGAAGCAGTTTCTCACGAAGTCTTTAGGCCAGCAGAGCTCCACGTTTGTGGAGTGTTTACCCTGTCCCTTACTCATGGAAAGTAGTCTACCACCTCCAAGGTTGTGAACTCCTGAGCATTTTCCATTCCACATATGTATTCACAGCATTTCTAACTCTTCTCCTCAAATTGTGTCTTACTTATTGTGAAGGTAATGTCAAGGCAATGTTCTGGATGAGAGTGGGAAGATTTTTTTGTAGCACATATTGGCCTACACATTGGATTCATTTTCCTATTTTCCGTTCGAAATACTGAATCCCTGACACTCACCCATACCCTACTAGATTGTGACTACGAATACTAATATGATGGAGAAAAATAACTCAAACAGAATAGAAATACAGGCAGTTCAGAGGAGGCCTGGTGTATAGTTGGACTGGCCTTTGGCATTATAAAGGGTAGGTGTTATAAATCTAGTCCAATTTAGTAGAAATAGTTCTCCATGTGTTTTGAATGTTAACAAATATGTGAATTCCTGTCTCCCTTTCTCTGTAGCCTATTCAGCAACATGCATTTTTACATGCACATATAGAATCCTACCTCCTATCCCACGTCCATTCTTGTGAGGTGGCTGACTTGGCAGATACAAACTGTGAGAAGAGATCACTCCTCCTAAACGCTGTTGGAACTGAAAATTCAACCTCCAGGTGAGCTTCCCACATGAACAACATGATACATAAATACATGTTCAGTAAAATAAATATTTTTGGATCTGTGGATGATAAATATTTCATGATGAATTTCGATTGGCATATATATTTCTACTCTTTAATGTCTGTGTTTGTGTGTGTGTTTTTCTTTTGTGTATATATATATATATATATATATATATATATACATATACACACACACACACACACACACATACACACACTCTCCAGATTTTTCAAAATATGAAATGTATGTGTCATATTATATACTCCCTAAATTCATTCATGTTCATATATGTGGATTTATAATCAACTTTTCACAAGATTATTCTCAGAAATAGTCATCCACCTGAAATACATATTTGTTTCCTAGTGCTGAAATCCTAATATTTCTACAGTAACTGACCCAGTTTAACATGAATGCAAGTAGATTCCTATGGGACATGATGTGTATTTTGACGTTCATTTTTATTCAACACTGGTACATTACTATTTCTTCAGTTGATGCACATCATAGGATATGTATTTCATCCTCAAGTTCACAAATTTCTAGGCATTCATTTCCCTTTCAATCACTTCCTGCTTCAGAACACATGTATTCCTCCACGTTTCTTGACTGGTCTTTTCATGAGACTTCTTTCCAAACACATTCTTTTCCATTTCCATAATCCCTTGTGAAGCAAAACTCACACCCCCTTCATGGTAAACCATAACCCCAATATCACCATTAGATGTATAACTGGTTAGAATGAATGGTTGTGTATCAATATTAGATTTCCTATATATTTTCAGATATCAATGCAATCCATTATTTAAATTGGAACCTGTTATACTATTTATTCACAGTATGGTCTATTCATGCATTATCTCTATATTCATAGACCCAGGGTACACCTATTTGTACCCCCAAAGGCTAATTTATATGTCTTCAACATATTACTCCCAGAAATGTTGGAAGAAACACTCATGTCACCTGATCTACATATACATTTTATCACAGTGATATTCTGGACACAAAATGCAAAGGTCACACTTATGATTGCACCAACGCCTCATTGGAAAGTGAGCATGGATTACTAAAAACATCCTTGTCCAGGTTGCCTAATGCTCTCAAATGTCAATGCTATTGGTGACTACACATTTGTTTCTTCCTAAGATGATATATTCAACCTCAACCCTGTTGAAAATGTCTAATCCACTCACTCACTTTATACTTTGCCTGATTTCCTAATGTCTCTATTGATATCTGCTTTCCTACATATGTTCCCCAGTTCATCATTGTGACTGACTCTTCACATGTGCTGACGTTTACATTCACTCTCTAACCGACACCCTATTGCTAAAGAACTTTTGGTCCAAATTGCATACTCACTCTTCTTCCAAAACTTACCAACTATCTTCCTAATCCTACCTACTATCCCTTTTTGACTGGATGTTCTCTTCTACATTCAATCATCCAAGGTACAAGGTCCTATGCCATTGTGTACCGATTTATCTGAGACATCTGTGCAGAAAGTCATTCAAAGCTAAGTATCCCAATCAAGGGCCCAATGCCCTTCTGGCCTTCAAATCTTACTTGGATTTCTGTTTTCATACATATATTTCACCTATATATTATTATAAATATCCCAGGTTCCCAATACCATTCTTCATCCAGCAGAGTGATTCCTAAGCCACATCAAACAGGTTCTTAACCCTAACCATACACTGTTCCCTCAATCTAACTTTACAGAAGAGCAGGGACAGAGTGGGTCTTACAATACAGGAATGTGGGGGATCTTCCACCTGCTGAGAACCTCAAAGGTCCATGCAGAAATGATCCCTGGAGAAGATGTAGGCAGCTATGAAGGACCTGAGAGAGCAGAAGTCATCTTCCATGGCAAACAACCTGGTCAGGATGAAGGGATGTGTCTGAATGAGCCTCTCTCTTCTTAATGTAGACAAGATGGACCAAAGCAGGCCTGTGTGGAGAGCTGTTCCTTGGTGCCTATGGTTGATATTCCATTCTAACTTGTGAAAGTGTCACAGGAAGGAGGGGCAGCCTCCATCTCATGGGAGCCTTGGAAGCAACTGTTAGGACACAGTGGTTGCCAAGGCAGTGACCTCATTCAGTTCCTGAAGGAAGTGACCTCACCTCACTTCCTTGGTGATGGAACTCTCTGAACTTGGGATCCAGGAAGCCAGGCACCCAGAGCCAGTCCCAGTCCCAGTCCCAGTGGGCTCACTTGTTTGGATTTACCAAGGACAGAGTCAGTCTTTCTTGGTACCCACTGAGGTGAGGATTGCCAAATGCCAGGAAAGCTCTGCAGAGGGGCCTTTCCTGAGAAAGCAGGTAGTGGCTCACCGCTGGCTCCTGACAACTTCACAGAGTTGGCCAAGGAGGCCAGATGTGAGACAGGACAGGCCCTTTCGGGGGAACATAGTATGGCCCACCAGTCAGACGACACTCCGGGTAGTCACAGACCAACTTGGAAGGAGGTGCCTTTGTGGGTGTGGGTGTGAGTTTGTGGTTTTGTCTCATGTTCTGAGAATAGGTAGGAAAGGCGGTTTGTTTGGGTTGGAGTGGACTGTTTCTAGTAAGGCTTTTGACAAGGCGAGTGTTTCTATGTTTGTGTATCCCACTGTGTCCCTGGTTGTAGACATTAGAAAAGAGAATGCATCAATGGATGTGTCCTGTCTAGTAGAAAGCTTCCCAGCATTCATCCTGCCCAATTTATGAATGGACTGCGGCTTGCCTTATGGATGGGCAACGCCTACTATCTTCCTAAGTTCCTGTTTTCTTCCTGAATTCTGGCCACTCTCCAGAATAGGCTCATGGTTTTGTGTCCAAGATATGTACCACCTCCAAGCTCGGTGACATGGCCATGTACTGGATAGTTGAAAGAAATGGTGAGCATCTCAGAAAACTCAGATATCAGTGTGATCAGTAAAGTCTCCCTAGAGAAACCCTGCTTTGGGCCTTTGGCTTACCTATCCTTTTGTGGCCCTGAATGTCAGGAAGGCCTTTGCCTCAGGGCACCCCTTTGTGAAGCCTGAAGAAAACAGTTTTCAAATGGAAATGAATGGGCATCACCTGTGGCTCTTTGCTTAATTGCTTTGCAAAGGGATGTGTCTGAATCAGCCTCTTGGCCCTGTGTGAGGCTGTGGCTTACATTGTCAGCACCTGATGGATCCAAAGAAAGATCCCATGCGTGCATCCAAGGCCAAATTGGCACAAAAGCAGTCATCCTGGATGAGGTCTCTCGCCTTCCTCTGTAAGGTTCCTGACCTCCATCAAGTGAGAATAGGGATCCTTTGTGTCAAATGAGTCCTTCAAAGCCATGCAGAGGCTAGCCCATAGGTGCTTGGGTTTTCTCATGACTCCAGTTCACACAAAGAATCTATACCCGGCAGTCAGTAGGCCTCCAATTGGAGAAGTAGAGCAGTATTAAAGGCAGGCCTATTTGATCACTCCAGGTCCAAAGGAAGGGTGTCCAGGCCACCCTGACATTAGGCAAATGAGAGGCAAGGGAGCTTATTGTGGACACTGTCTTGGGCTGTGCCCCTCATGGAAACCTCCAGCCAGAGGTCATGATGAGTGTCTGTATGGAAGAAGATGAGGGCCATGTGGCAGTGTTTTGGTTTGAATTGTGGTGTGGCAGTGGGAAGAGATGACTGGGTCCACCTGGGCTTGAACTCTGGTGTGATTCCCCTTGGAGACTGAGTTCTGGAACTGACCTCAGAGAAGTATTGCCGTGAATTGTGTCGGGATGTTAGGAGGCCACGCATGAGAGTCGCCCTTGGAAACTGAGATCTAGGCCCAGGCTGGCTTTCCACAGAGCACTGGGAATCTCAGCCCGGATATCACATGATTTTATTCTTAAAGACCTGGCAGCCATCGTGGAGAGTCCAAACACACGTGGACCTCACATTGTAGACCTCAATGGGCCTGGCTTCCTGTGACCTTTTGGCCACTCCTTGGGAAGCCTTGTTTGTGAGAGTTCTCCAGAGCTTTCGTTGAAATGAGCTTCCTCACCATTTAATGGTTCCTGAAGGAATGGAAACCCACAGTGCCTCCAACTTCATCCTTTAAAAATGGCTAGCTAGATAAATACCATGACATTTTTGAAATTCCCATGACCAGGTGGCACTGGAGAACCTTTGGATGTCCTGTTGCTGATCATGAGTGTACCAGACAGTGCCTTGATTGACTGGGTTTCATGAAAATGGTGTAGAACAGAGATGCCAGTGAGTTGGGGCCTGCTGAGTAGTGGGCCTAGAGCAGTGGTGTGCAGGTGTGTGATAGAACATCTGTGGTGGGGCCATGTGGATCTGCCATTGGCTTCCAAATGGCTTGTGACTGACATGGTGCAGCGAGCAGACCCTTCTATGTAAAGGCATCTTGTTATATGGAGAGGTTTCAGGGCAATGTTCAGAATCAGGTTGCTATGGTCAAGGGGGCAAGCTCTGTGGGATAGAAGCCTGGCTGGTGCATTCTCCTAGGACCTTGACCCACCACACGTGACAGAACTCCCTCCAGCACTGTGTCCCAGTTGAACTCCTTGTATTTCCTGAAGCAAATTCCAAACTCCCAGTGCAGCAGCAAGAAACACCACGAAAAGTGGAGGATGACCAAATGGCTTCACAGTCCACACAGGGAGACACTTAGACCCCAGTGGCCACAGTTTACCTGCAAAGAGAGAATTCAGCACTTCTGCCTCATGTTCATTGGAAAATCAGAAACCATGTCCTCCAGGTCACATAGATGCAGACCTGGTTTGATGGTCTCACTACAAAGGAAGCTAAAGCTCCTGACAACAACATATATTTCAAGTGCCCAACCTCAGAAGCAGTTTCTCACGAAGTCTTTAGGCCAGCAGAGCTCCACGTTTGTGGAGTGTTTACCCTGTCCCTTACTCATGGAAAGTAGTCTACCACCTCCAAGGTTGTGAACTCCTGAGCATTTTCCATTCCACATATGTATTCACAGCATTTCTAACTCTTCTCCTCAAATTGTGTCTTACTTATTGTGAAGGTAATGTCAAGGCAATGTTCTGGATGAGAGTGGGAAGATTTTTTTGTAGCACATATTGGCCTACACATTGGATTCATTTTCCTATTTTCCGTTCGAAATACTGAATCCCTGACACTCACCCATACCCTACTAGATTGTGACTACGAATACTAATATGATGGAGAAAAATAACTCAAACAGAATAGAAATACAGGCAGTTCAGAGGAGGCCTGGTGTATAGTTGGACTGGCCTTTGGCATTATAAAGGGTAGGTGTTATAAATCTAGTCCAATTTAGTAGAAATAGTTCTCCATGTGTTTTGAATGTTAACAAATATGTGAATTCCTGTCTCCCTTTCTCTGTAGCCTATTCAGCAACATGCATTTTTACATGCACATATAGAATCCTACCTCCTATCCCACGTCCATTCTTGTGAGGTGGCTGACTTGGCAGATACAAACTGTGAGAAGAGATCACTCCTCCTAAACGCTGTTGGAACTGAAAATTCAACCTCCAGGTGAGCTTCCCACATGAACAACATGATACATAAATACATGTTCAGTAAAATAAATATTTTTGGATCTGTGGATGATAAATATTTCATGATGAATTTCGATTGGCATATATATTTCTACTCTTTAATGTCTGTGTTTGTGTGTGTGTTTTTCTTTTGTGTATATATATATATATATATATATATATATATATATACATATACACACACACACACACACACACACATACACACACTCTCCAGATTTTTCAAAATATGAAATGTATGTGTCATATTATATACTCCCTAAATTCATTCATGTTCATATATGTGGATTTATAATCAACTTTTCACAAGATTATTCTCAGAAATAGTCATCCACCTGAAATACATATTTGTTTCCTAGTGCTGAAATCCTAATATTTCTACAGTAACTGACCCAGTTTAACATGAATGCAAGTAGATTCCTATGGGACATGATGTGTATTTTGACGTTCATTTTTATTCAACACTGGTACATTACTATTTCTTCAGTTGATGCACATCATAGGATATGTATTTCATCCTCAAGTTCACAAATTTCTAGGCATTCATTTCCCTTTCAATCACTTCCTGCTTCAGAACACATGTATTCCTCCACGTTTCTTGACTGGTCTTTTCATGAGACTTCTTTCCAAACACATTCTTTTCCATTTCCATAATCCCTTGTGAAGCAAAACTCACACCCCCTTCATGGTAAACCATAACCCCAATATCACCATTAGATGTATAACTGGTTAGAATGAATGGTTGTGTATCAATATTAGATTTCCTATATATTTTCAGATATCAATGCAATCCATTATTTAAATTGGAACCTGTTATACTATTTATTCACAGTATGGTCTATTCATGCATTATCTCTATATTCATAGACCCAGGGTACACCTATTTGTACCCCCAAAGGCTAATTTATATGTCTTCAACATATTACTCCCAGAAATGGTGGAAGAAACACTCATGTCACCTGATCTACATATACATTTTATCACAGTGATATTCTGGACACAAAATGCAAAGGTCACACTTATGATTGCACCAACGCCTCATTGGAAAGTGAGCATGGATTACTAAAAACATCCTTGTCCAGGTTGCCTAATGCTCTCAAATGTCAATGCTATTGGTGACTACACATTTGTTTCTTCCTAAGATGATATATTCAACCTCAACCCTGTTGAAAATGTCTAATCCACTCACTCACTTTATACTTTGCCTGATTTCCTAATGTCTCTATTGATATCTGCTTTCCTACATATGTTCCCCAGTTCATCATTGTGACTGACTCTTCACATGTGCTGACGTTTACATTCACTCTCTAACCGACACCCTATTGCTAAAGAACTTTTGGTCCAAATTGCATACTCACTCTTCTTCCAAAACTTACCAACTATCTTCCTAATCCTACCTACTATCCCTTTTTGACTGGATGTTCTCTTCTACATTCAATCATCCAAGGTACAAGGTCCTATGCCATTGTGTACCGATTTATCTGAGACATCTGTGCAGAAAGTCATTCAAAGCTAAGTATCCCAATCAAGGGCCCAATGCCCTTCTGGCCTTCAAATCTTACTTGGATTTCTGTTTTCATACATATATTTCACCTATATATTATTATAAATATCCCAGGTTCCCAATACCATTCTTCATCCAGCAGAGTGATTCCTAAGCCACATCAAACAGGTTCTTAACCCTAACCATACACTGTTCCCTCAATCTAACTTTACAGAAGAGCAGGGACAGAGTGGGTCTTACAATACAGGAATGTGGGGGATCTTCCACCTGCTGAGAACCTCAAAGGTCCATGCAGAAATGATCCCTGGAGAAGATGTAGGCAGCTATGAAGGACCTGAGAGAGCAGAAGTCATCTTCCATGACAAACAACCTGGTCAGGATGAAGGGATGTGTCTGAATGAGCCTCTCTCTTCTTAATGTAGACAAGATGGACCAAAGCAGGCCTGTGTGGAGAGCTGTTCCTTGGTGCCTATGGTTGATATTCCATTCTAACTTGTGAAAGTGTCACAGGAAGGAGGGGCAGCCTCCATCTCATGGGAGCCTTGGAAGCAACTGTTAGGACACAGTGGTTGCCAAGGCAGTGACCTCATTCAGTTCCTGAAGGAAGTGACCTCACCTCACTTCCTTGGTGATGGAACTCTCTGAACTTGGGATCCAGGAAGCCAGGCACCCAGAGCCAGTCCCAGTCCCAGTCCCAGTGGGCTCACTTGTTTGGATTTACCAAGGACAGAGTCAGTCTTTCTTGGTACCCACTGAGGTGAGGATTGCCAAATGCCAGGAAAGCTCTGCAGAGGGGCCTTTCCTGAGAAAGCAGGTAGTGGCTCACCGCTGGCTCCTGACAACTTCACAGAGTTGGCCAAGGAGGCCAGATGTGAGACAGGACAGGCCCTTTCGGGGGAACATAGTATGGCCCACCAGTCAGACGACACTCCGGGTAGTCACAGACCAACTTGGAAGGAGGTGCCTTTGTGGGTGTGGGTGTGAGTTTGTGGTTTTGTCTCATGTTCTGAGAATAGGTAGGAAAGGCGGTTTGTTTGGGTTGGAGTGGACTGTTTCTAGTAAGGCTTTTGACAAGGCGAGTGTTTCTATGTTTGTGTATCCCACTGTGTCCCTGGTTGTAGACATTAGAAAAGAGAATGCATCAATGGATGTGTCCTGTCTAGTAGAAAGCTTCCCAGCATTCATCCTGCCCAATTTATGAATGGACTGCGGCTTGCCTTATGGATGGGCAACGCCTACTATCTTCCTAAGTTCCTGTTTTCTTCCTGAATTCTGGCCACTCTCCAGAATAGGCTCATGGTTTTGTGTCCAAGATATGTACCACCTCCAAGCTCGGTGACATGGCCATGTACTGGATAGTTGAAAGAAATGGTGAGCATCTCAGAAAACTCAGATATCAGTGTGATCAGTAAAGTCTCCCTAGAGAAACCCTGCTTTGGGCCTTTGGCTTACCTATCCTTTTGTGGCCCTGAATGTCAGGAAGGCCTTTGCCTCAGGGCACCCCTTTGTGAAGCCTGAAGAAAACAGTTTTCAAATGGAAATGAATGGGCATCACCTGTGGCTCTTTGCTTAATTGCTTTGCAAAGGGATGTGTCTGAATCAGCCTCTTGGCCCTGTGTGAGGCTGTGGCTTACATTGTCAGCACCTGATGGATCCAAAGAAAGATCCCATGCGTGCATCCAAGGCCAAATTGGCACAAAAGCAGTCATCCTGGATGAGGTCTCTCGCCTTCCTCTGTAAGGTTCCTGACCTCCATCAAGTGAGAATAGGGATCCTTTGTGTCAAATGAGTCCTTCAAAGCCATGCAGAGGCTAGCCCATAGGTGCTTGGGTTTTCTCATGACTCCAGTTCACACAAAGAATCTATACCCGGCAGTCAGTAGGCCTCCAATTGGAGAAGTAGAGCAGTATTAAAGGCAGGCCTATTTGATCACTCCAGGTCCAAAGGAAGGGTGTCCAGGCCACCCTGACATTAGGCAAATGAGAGGCAAGGGAGCTTATTGTGGACACTGTCTTGGGCTGTGCCCCTCATGGAAACCTCCAGCCAGAGGTCATGATGAGTGTCTGTATGGAAGAAGATGAGGGCCATGTGGCAGTGTTTTGGTTTGAATTGTGGTGTGGCAGTGGGAAGAGATGACTGGGTCCACCTGGGCTTGAACTCTGGTGTGATTCCCCTTGGAGACTGAGTTCTGGAACTGACCTCAGAGAAGTATTGCCGTGAATTGTGTCGGGATGTTAGGAGGCCACGCATGAGAGTCGCCCTTGGAAACTGAGATCTAGGCCCAGGCTGGCTTTCCACAGAGCACTGGGAATCTCAGCCCGGATATCACATGATTTTATTCTTAAAGACCTGGCAGCCATCGTGGAGAGTCCAAACACACGTGGACCTCACATTGTAGACCTCAATGGGCCTGGCTTCCTGTGACCTTTTGGCCACTCCTTGGGAAGCCTTGTTTGTGAGAGTTCTCCAGAGCTTTCGTTGAAATGAGCTTCCTCACCATTTAATGGTTCCTGAAGGAATGGAAACCCACAGTGCCTCCAACTTCATCCTTTAAAAATGGCTAGCTAGATAAATACCATGACATTTTTGAAATTCCCATGACCAGGTGGCACTGGAGAACCTTTGGATGTCCTGTTGCTGATCATGAGTGTACCAGACAGTGCCTTGATTGACTGGGTTTCATGAAAATGGTGTAGAACAGAGATGCCAGTGAGTTGGGGCCTGCTGAGTAGTGGGCCTAGAGCAGTGGTGTGCAGGTGTGTGATAGAACATCTGTGGTGGGGCCATGTGGATCTGCCATTGGCTTCCAAATGGCTTGTGACTGACATGGTGCAGCGAGCAGACCCTTCTATGTAAAGGCATCTTGTTATATGGAGAGGTTTCAGGGCAATGTTCAGAATCAGGTTGCTATGGTCAAGGGGGCAAGCTCTGTGGGATAGAAGCCTGGCTGGTGCATTCTCCTAGGACCTTGACCCACCACACGTGACAGAACTCCCTCCAGCACTGTGTCCCAGTTGAACTCCTTGTATTTCCTGAAGCAAATTCCAAACTCCCAGTGCAGCAGCAAGAAACACCACGAAAAGTGGAGGATGACCAAATGGCTTCACAGTCCACACAGGGAGACACTTAGACCCCAGTGGCCACAGTTTACCTGCAAAGAGAGAATTCAGCACTTCTGCCTCATGTTCATTGGAAAATCAGAAACCATGTCCTCCAGGTCACATAGATGCAGACCTGGTTTGATGGTCTCACTACAAAGGAAGCTAAAGCTCCTGACAACAACATATATTTCAAGTGCCCAACCTCAGAAGCAGTTTCTCACGAAGTCTTTAGGCCAGCAGAGCTCCACGTTTGTGGAGTGTTTACCCTGTCCCTTACTCATGGAAAGTAGTCTACCACCTCCAAGGTTGTGAACTCCTGAGCATTTTCCATTCCACATATGTATTCACAGCATTTCTAACTCTTCTCCTCAAATTGTGTCTTACTTATTGTGAAGGTAATGTCAAGGCAATGTTCTGGATGAGAGTGGGAAGATTTTTTTGTAGCACATATTGGCCTACACATTGGATTCATTTTCCTATTTTCCGTTCGAAATACTGAATCCCTGACACTCACCCATACCCTACTAGATTGTGACTACGAATACTAATATGATGGAGAAAAATAACTCAAACAGAATAGAAATACAGGCAGTTCAGAGGAGGCCTGGTGTATAGTTGGACTGGCCTTTGGCATTATAAAGGGTAGGTGTTATAAATCTAGTCCAATTTAGTAGAAATAGTTCTCCATGTGTTTTGAATGTTAACAAATATGTGAATTCCTGTCTCCCTTTCTCTGTAGCCTATTCAGCAACATGCATTTTTACATGCACATATAGAATCCTACCTCCTATCCCACGTCCATTCTTGTGAGGTGGCTGACTTGGCAGATACAAACTGTGAGAAGAGATCACTCCTCCTAAACGCTGTTGGAACTGAAAATTCAACCTCCAGGTGAGCTTCCCACATGAACAACATGATACATAAATACATGTTCAGTAAAATAAATATTTTTGGATCTGTGGATGATAAATATTTCATGATGAATTTCGATTGGCATATATATTTCTACTCTTTAATGTCTGTGTTTGTGTGTGTGTTTTTCTTTTGTGTATATATATATATATATATATATATATATATATATATATATATATACATATACACACACACACACACACACACACATACACACACTCTCCAGATTTTTCAAAATATGAAATGTATGTGTCATATTATATACTCCCTAAATTCATTCATGTTCATATATGTGGATTTATAATCAACTTTTCACAAGATTATTCTCAGAAATAGTCATCCACCTGAAATACATATTTGTTTCCTAGTGCTGAAATCCTAATATTTCTACAGTAACTGACCCAGTTTAACATGAATGCAAGTAGATTCCTATGGGACATGATGTGTATTTTGACGTTCATTTTTATTCAACACTGGTACATTACTATTTCTTCAGTTGATGCACATCATAGGATATGTATTTCATCCTCAAGTTCACAAATTTCTAGGCATTCATTTCCCTTTCAACCACTTCCTGCTTCAGAACACATGTATTCCTCCACGTTTCTTGACTGGTCTTTTCATGAGACTTCTTTCCAAACACATTCTTTTCCATTTCCATAATCCCTTGTGAAGCAAAACTCACACCCCCTTCATGGTAAACCATAACCCCAATATCACCATTAGATGTATAACTGGTTAGAATGAATGGTTGTGTATCAATATTAGATTTCCTATATATTTTCAGATATCAATGCAATCCATTATTTAAATTGGAA
Organism: Spermophilus citellus; assembly: GCF_964194105.1. Classification (NCBI taxonomy): domain Eukaryota; kingdom Metazoa; phylum Chordata; class Mammalia; order Rodentia; family Sciuridae; genus Spermophilus; species Spermophilus citellus. The sequence goes on along the minus strand of NC_138199.1, from coordinate 21,360,726 downwards.
CCTGTTATACTATTTATTCACAGTATGGTCTATTCATGCATTATCTCTATATTCATAGACCCAGGGTACACCTATTTGTACCCCCAAAGGCTAATTTATATGTCTTCAACATATTACTCCCAGAAATGGTGGAAGAAACACTCATGTCACCTGATCTACATATACATTTTATCACAGTGATATTCTGGACACAAAATGCAAAGGTCACACTTATGATTGCACCAACGCCTCATTGGAAAGTGAGCATGGATTACTAAAAACATCCTTGTCCAGGTTGCCTAATGCTCTCAAATGTCAATGCTATTGGTGACTACACATTTGTTTCTTCCTAAGATGATATATTCAACCTCAACCCTGTTGAAAATGTCTAATCCACTCACTCACTTTATACTTTGCCTGATTTCCTAATGTCTCTATTGATATCTGCTTTCCTACATATGTTCCCCAGTTCATCATTGTGACTGACTCTTCACATGTGCTGACGTTTACATTCACTCTCTAACCGACACCCTATTGCTAAAGAACTTTTGGTCCAAATTGCATACTCACTCTTCTTCCAAAACTTACCAACTATCTTCCTAATCCTACCTACTATCCCTTTTTGACTGGATGTTCTCTTCTACATTCAATCATCCAAGGTACAAGGTCCTATGCCATTGTGTACCGATTTATCTGAGACATCTGTGCAGAAAGTCATTCAAAGCTAAGTATCCCAATCAAGGGCCCAATGCCCTTCTGGCCTTCAAATCTTACTTGGATTTCTGTTTTCATACATATATTTCACCTATATATTATTATAAATATCCCAGGTTCCCAATACCATTCTTCATCCAGCAGAGTGATTCCTAAGCCACATCAAACAGGTTCTTAACCCTAACCATACACTGTTCCCTCAATCTAACTTTACAGAAGAGCAGGGACAGAGTGGGTCTTACAATACAGGAATGTGGGGGATCTTCCACCTGCTGAGAACCTCAAAGGTCCATGCAGAAATGATCCCTGGAGAAGATGTAGGCAGCTATGAAGGACCTGAGAGAGCAGAAGTCATCTTCCATGACAAACAACCTGGTCAGGATGAAGGGATGTGTCTGAATGAGCCTCTCTCTTCTTAATGTAGACAAGATGGACCAAAGCAGGCCTGTGTGGAGAGCTGTTCCTTGGTGCCTATGGTTGATATTCCATTCTAACTTGTGAAAGTGTCACAGGAAGGAGGGGCAGCCTCCATCTCATGGGAGCCTTGGAAGCAACTGTTAGGACACAGTGGTTGCCAAGGCAGTGACCTCATTCAGTTCCTGAAGGAAGTGACCTCACCTCACTTCCTTGGTGATGGAACTCTCTGAACTTGGGATCCAGGAAGCCAGGCACCCAGAGCCAGTCCCAGTCCCAGTCCCAGTGGGCTCACTTGTTTGGATTTACCAAGGACAGAGTCAGTCTTTCTTGGTACCCACTGAGGTGAGGATTGCCAAATGCCAGGAAAGCTCTGCAGAGGGGCCTTTCCTGAGAAAGCAGGTAGTGGCTCACCGCTGGCTCCTGACAACTTCACAGAGTTGGCCAAGGAGGCCAGATGTGAGACAGGACAGGCCCTTTCGGGGGAACATAGTATGGCCCACCAGTCAGACGACACTCCGGGTAGTCACAGACCAACTTGGAAGGAGGTGCCTTTGTGGGTGTGGGTGTGAGTTTGTGGTTTTGTCTCATGTTCTGAGAATAGGTAGGAAAGGCGGTTTGTTTGGGTTGGAGTGGACTGTTTCTAGTAAGGCTTTTGACAAGGCGAGTGTTTCTATGTTTGTGTATCCCACTGTGTCCCTGGTTGTAGACATTAGAAAAGAGAATGCATCAATGGATGTGTCCTGTCTAGTAGAAAGCTTCCCAGCATTCATCCTGCCCAATTTATGAATGGACTGCGGCTTGCCTTATGGATGGGCAACGCCTACTATCTTCCTAAGTTCCTGTTTTCTTCCTGAATTCTGGCCACTCTCCAGAATAGGCTCATGGTTTTGTGTCCAAGATATGTACCACCTCCAAGCTCGGTGACATGGCCATGTACTGGATAGTTGAAAGAAATGGTGAGCATCTCAGAAAACTCAGATATCAGTGTGATCAGTAAAGTCTCCCTAGAGAAACCCTGCTTTGGGCCTTTGGCTTACCTATCCTTTTGTGGCCCTGAATGTCAGGAAGGCCTTTGCCTCAGGGCACCCCTTTGTGAAGCCTGAAGAAAACAGTTTTCAAATGGAAATGAATGGGCATCACCTGTGGCTCTTTGCTTAATTGCTTTGCAAAGGGATGTGTCTGAATCAGCCTCTTGGCCCTGTGTGAGGCTGTGGCTTACATTGTCAGCACCTGATGGATCCAAAGAAAGATCCCATGCGTGCATCCAAGGCCAAATTGGCACAAAAGCAGTCATCCTGGATGAGGTCTCTCGCCTTCCTCTGTAAGGTTCCTGACCTCCATCAAGTGAGAATAGGGATCCTTTGTGTCAAATGAGTCCTTCAAAGCCATGCAGAGGCTAGCCCATAGGTGCTTGGGTTTTCTCATGACTCCAGTTCACACAAAGAATCTATACCCGGCAGTCAGTAGGCCTCCAATTGGAGAAGTAGAGCAGTATTAAAGGCAGGCCTATTTGATCACTCCAGGTCCAAAGGAAGGGTGTCCAGGCCACCCTGACATTAGGCAAATGAGAGGCAAGGGAGCTTATTGTGGACACTGTCTTGGGCTGTGCCCCTCATGGAAACCTCCAGCCAGAGGTCATGATGAGTGTCTGTATGGAAGAAGATGAGGGCCATGTGGCAGTGTTTTGGTTTGAATTGTGGTGTGGCAGTGGGAAGAGATGACTGGGTCCACCTGGGCTTGAACTCTGGTGTGATTCCCCTTGGAGACTGAGTTCTGGAACTGACCTCAGAGAAGTATTGCCGTGAATTGTGTCGGGATGTTAGGAGGCCACGCATGAGAGTCGCCCTTGGAAACTGAGATCTAGGCCCAGGCTGGCTTTCCACAGAGCACTGGGAATCTCAGCCCGGATATCACATGATTTTATTCTTAAAGACCTGGCAGCCATCGTGGAGAGTCCAAACACACGTGGACCTCACATTGTAGACCTCAATGGGCCTGGCTTCCTGTGACCTTTTGGCCACTCCTTGGGAAGCCTTGTTTGTGAGAGTTCTCCAGAGCTTTCGTTGAAATGAGCTTCCTCACCATTTAATGGTTCCTGAAGGAATGGAAACCCACAGTGCCTCCAACTTCATCCTTTAAAAATGGCTAGCTAGATAAATACCATGACATTTTTGAAATTCCCATGACCAGGTGGCACTGGAGAACCTTTGGATGTCCTGTTGCTGATCATGAGTGTACCAGACAGTGCCTTGATTGACTGGGTTTCATGAAAATGGTGTAGAACAGAGATGCCAGTGAGTTGGGGCCTGCTGAGTAGTGGGCCTAGAGCAGTGGTGTGCAGGTGTGTGATAGAACATCTGTGGTGGGGCCATGTGGATCTGCCATTGGCTTCCAAATGGCTTGTGACTGACATGGTGCAGCGAGCAGACCCTTCTATGTAAAGGCATCTTGTTATATGGAGAGGTTTCAGGGCAATGTTCAGAATCAGGTTGCTATGGTCAAGGGGGCAAGCTCTGTGGGATAGAAGCCTGGCTGGTGCATTCTCCTAGGACCTTGACCCACCACACGTGACAGAACTCCCTCCAGCACTGTGTCCCAGTTGAACTCCTTGTATTTCCTGAAGCAAATTCCAAACTCCCAGTGCAGCAGCAAGAAACACCACGAAAAGTGGAGGATGACCAAATGGCTTCACAGTCCACACAGGGAGACACTTAGACCCCAGTGGCCACAGTTTACCTGCAAAGAGAGAATTCAGCACTTCTGCCTCATGTTCATTGGAAAATCAGAAACCATGTCCTCCAGGTCACATAGATGCAGACCTGGTTTGATGGTCTCACTACAAAGGAAGCTAAAGCTCCTGACAACAACATATATTTCAAGTGCCCAACCTCAGAAGCAGTTTCTCACGAAGTCTTTAGGCCAGCAGAGCTCCACGTTTGTGGAGTGTTTACCCTGTCCCTTACTCATGGAAAGTAGTCTACCACCTCCAAGGTTGTGAACTCCTGAGCATTTTCCATTCCACATATGTATTCACAGCATTTCTAACTCTTCTCCTCAAATTGTGTCTTACTTATTGTGAAGGTAATGTCAAGGCAATGTTCTGGATGAGAGTGGGAAGATTTTTTTGTAGCACATATTGGCCTACACATTGGATTCATTTTCCTATTTTCCGTTCGAAATACTGAATCCCTGACACTCACCCATACCCTACTAGATTGTGACTACGAATACTAATATGATGGAGAAAAATAACTCAAACAGAATAGAAATACAGGCAGTTCAGAGGAGGCCTGGTGTATAGTTGGACTGGCCTTTGGCATTATAAAGGGTAGGTGTTATAAATCTAGTCCAATTTAGTAGAAATAGTTCTCCATGTGTTTTGAATGTTAACAAATATGTGAATTCCTGTCTCCCTTTCTCTGTAGCCTATTCAGCAACATGCATTTTTACATGCACATATAGAATCCTACCTCCTATCCCACGTCCATTCTTGTGAGGTGGCTGACTTGGCAGATACAAACTGTGAGAAGAGATCACTCCTCCTAAACGCTGTTGGAACTGAAAATTCAACCTCCAGGTGAGCTTCCCACATGAACAACATGATACATAAATACATGTTCAGTAAAATAAATATTTTTGGATCTGTGGATGATAAATATTTCATGATGAATTTCGATTGGCATATATATTTCTACTCTTTAATGTCTGTGTTTGTGTGTGTGTTTTTCTTTTGTGTATATATATATATATATATATATATATATATATACATATACACACACACACACACACACACACATACACACACTCTCCAGATTTTTCAAAATATGAAATGTATGTGTCATATTATATACTCCCTAAATTCATTCATGTTCATATATGTGGATTTATAATCAACTTTTCACAAGATTATTCTCAGAAATAGTCATCCACCTGAAATACATATTTGTTTCCTAGTGCTGAAATCCTAATATTTCTACAGTAACTGACCCAGTTTAACATGAATGCAAGTAGATTCCTATGGGACATGATGTGTATTTTGACGTTCATTTTTATTCAACACTGGTACATTACTATTTCTTCAGTTGATGCACATCATAGGATATGTATTTCATCCTCAAGTTCACAAATTTCTAGGCATTCATTTCCCTTTCAATCACTTCCTGCTTCAGAACACATGTATTCCTCCACGTTTCTTGACTGGTCTTTTCATGAGACTTCTTTCCAAACACATTCTTTTCCATTTCCATAATCCCTTGTGAAGCAAAACTCACACCCCCTTCATGGTAAACCATAACCCCAATATCACCATTAGATGTATAACTGGTTAGAATGAATGGTTGTGTATCAATATTAGATTTCCTATATATTTTCAGATATCAATGCAATCCATTATTTAAATTGGAACCTGTTATACTATTTATTCACAGTATGGTCTATTCATGCATTATCTCTATATTCATAGACCCAGGGTACACCTATTTGTACCCCCAAAGGCTAATTTATATGTCTTCAACATATTACTCCCAGAAATGTTGGAAGAAACACTCATGTCACCTGATCTACATATACATTTTATCACAGTGATATTCTGGACACAAAATGCAAAGGTCACACTTATGATTGCACCAACGCCTCATTGGAAAGTGAGCATGGATTACTAAAAACATCCTTGTCCAGGTTGCCTAATGCTCTCAAATGTCAATGCTATTGGTGACTACACATTTGTTTCTTCCTAAGATGATATATTCAACCTCAACCCTGTTGAAAATGTCTAATCCACTCACTCACTTTATACTTTGCCTGATTTCCTAATGTCTCTATTGATATCTGCTTTCCTACATATGTTCCCCAGTTCATCATTGTGACTGACTCTTCACATGTGCTGACGTTTACATTCACTCTCTAACCGACACCCTATTGCTAAAGAACTTTTGGTCCAAATTGCATACTCACTCTTCTTCCAAAACTTACCAACTATCTTCCTAATCCTACCTACTATCCCTTTTTGACTGGATGTTCTCTTCTACATTCAATCATCCAAGGTACAAGGTCCTATGCCATTGTGTACCGATTTATCTGAGACATCTGTGCAGAAAGTCATTCAAAGCTAAGTATCCCAATCAAGGGCCCAATGCCCTTCTGGCCTTCAAATCTTACTTGGATTTCTGTTTTCATACATATATTTCACCTATATATTATTATAAATATCCCAGGTTCCCAATACCATTCTTCATCCAGCAGAGTGATTCCTAAGCCACATCAAACAGGTTCTTAACCCTAACCATACACTGTTCCCTCAATCTAACTTTACAGAAGAGCAGGGACAGAGTGGGTCTTACAATACAGGAATGTGGGGGATCTTCCACCTGCTGAGAACCTCAAAGGTCCATGCAGAAATGATCCCTGGAGAAGATGTAGGCAGCTATGAAGGACCTGAGAGAGCAGAAGTCATCTTCCATGGCAAACAACCTGGTCAGGATGAAGGGATGTGTCTGAATGAGCCTCTCTCTTCTTAATGTAGACAAGATGGACCAAAGCAGGCCTGTGTGGAGAGCTGTTCCTTGGTGCCTATGGTTGATATTCCATTCTAACTTGTGAAAGTGTCACAGGAAGGAGGGGCAGCCTCCATCTCATGGGAGCCTTGGAAGCAACTGTTAGGACACAGTGGTTGCCAAGGCAGTGACCTCATTCAGTTCCTGAAGGAAGTGACCTCACCTCACTTCCTTGGTGATGGAACTCTCTGAACTTGGGATCCAGGAAGCCAGGCACCCAGAGCCAGTCCCAGTCCCAGTCCCAGTGGGCTCACTTGTTTGGATTTACCAAGGACAGAGTCAGTCTTTCTTGGTACCCACTGAGGTGAGGATTGCCAAATGCCAGGAAAGCTCTGCAGAGGGGCCTTTCCTGAGAAAGCAGGTAGTGGCTCACCGCTGGCTCCTGACAACTTCACAGAGTTGGCCAAGGAGGCCAGATGTGAGACAGGACAGGCCCTTTCGGGGGAACATAGTATGGCCCACCAGTCAGACGACACTCCGGGTAGTCACAGACCAACTTGGAAGGAGGTGCCTTTGTGGGTGTGGGTGTGAGTTTGTGGTTTTGTCTCATGTTCTGAGAATAGGTAGGAAAGGCGGTTTGTTTGGGTTGGAGTGGACTGTTTCTAGTAAGGCTTTTGACAAGGCGAGTGTTTCTATGTTTGTGTATCCCACTGTGTCCCTGGTTGTAGACATTAGAAAAGAGAATGCATCAATGGATGTGTCCTGTCTAGTAGAAAGCTTCCCAGCATTCATCCTGCCCAATTTATGAATGGACTGCGGCTTGCCTTATGGATGGGCAACGCCTACTATCTTCCTAAGTTCCTGTTTTCTTCCTGAATTCTGGCCACTCTCCAGAATAGGCTCATGGTTTTGTGTCCAAGATATGTACCACCTCCAAGCTCGGTGACATGGCCATGTACTGGATAGTTGAAAGAAATGGTGAGCATCTCAGAAAACTCAGATATCAGTGTGATCAGTAAAGTCTCCCTAGAGAAACCCTGCTTTGGGCCTTTGGCTTACCTATCCTTTTGTGGCCCTGAATGTCAGGAAGGCCTTTGCCTCAGGGCACCCCTTTGTGAAGCCTGAAGAAAACAGTTTTCAAATGGAAATGAATGGGCATCACCTGTGGCTCTTTGCTTAATTGCTTTGCAAAGGGATGTGTCTGAATCAGCCTCTTGGCCCTGTGTGAGGCTGTGGCTTACATTGTCAGCACCTGATGGATCCAAAGAAAGATCCCATGCGTGCATCCAAGGCCAAATTGGCACAAAAGCGGTCATCCTGGATGAGGTCTCTCGCCTTCCTCTGTAAGGTTCCTGACCTCCATCAAGTGAGAATAGGGATCCTTTGTGTCAAATGAGTCCTTCAAAGCCATGCAGAGGCTAGCCCATAGGTGCTTGGGTTTTCTCATGACTCCAGTTCACACAAAGAATCTATACCCGGCAGTCAGTAGGCCTCCAATTGGAGAAGTAGAGCAGTATTAAAGGCAGGCCTATTTGATCACTCCAGGTCCAAAGGAAGGGTGTCCAGGCCACCCTGACATTAGGCAAATGAGAGGCAAGGGAGCTTATTGTGGACACTGTCTTGGGCTGTGCCCCTCATGGAAACCTCCAGCCAGAGGTCATGATGAGTGTCTGTATGGAAGAAGATGAGGGCCATGTGGCAGTGTTTTGGTTTGAATTGTGGTGTGGCAGTGGGAAGAGATGACTGGGTCCACCTGGGCTTGAACTCTGGTGTGATTCCCCTTGGAGACTGAGTTCTGGAACTGACCTCAGAGAAGTATTGCCGTGAATTGTGTCGGGATGTTAGGAGGCCACGCATGAGAGTCGCCCTTGGAAACTGAGATCTAGGCCCAGGCTGGCTTTCCACAGAGCACTGGGAATCTCAGCCCGGATATCACATGATTTTATTCTTAAAGACCTGGCAGCCATCGTGGAGAGTCCAAACACACGTGGACCTCACATTGTAGACCTCAATGGGCCTGGCTTCCTGTGACCTTTTGGCCACTCCTTGGGAAGCCTTGTTTGTGAGAGTTCTCCAGAGCTTTCGTTGAAATGAGCTTCCTCACCATTTAATGGTTCCTGAAGGAATGGAAACCCACAGTGCCTCCAACTTCATCCTTTAAAAATGGCTAGCTAGATAAATACCATGACATTTTTGAAATTCCCATGACCAGGTGGCACTGGAGAACCTTTGGATGTCCTGTTGCTGATCATGAGTGTACCAGACAGTGCCTTGATTGACTGGGTTTCATGAAAATGGTGTAGAACAGAGATGCCAGTGAGTTGGGGCCTGCTGAGTAGTGGGCCTAGAGCAGTGGTGTGCAGGTGTGTGATAGAACATCTGTGGTGGGGCCATGTGGATCTGCCATTGGCTTCCAAATGGCTTGTGACTGACATGGTGCAGCGAGCAGACCCTTCTATGTAAAGGCATCTTGTTATATGGAGAGGTTTCAGGGCAATGTTCAGAATCAGGTTGCTATGGTCAAGGGGGCAAGCTCTGTGGGATAGAAGCCTGGCTGGTGCATTCTCCTAGGACCTTGACCCACCACACGTGACAGAACTCCCTCCAGCACTGTGTCCCAGTTGAACTCCTTGTATTTCCTGAAGCAAATTCCAAACTCCCAGTGCAGCAGCAAGAAACACCACGAAAAGTGGAGGATGACCAAATGGCTTCACAGTCCACACAGGGAGACACTTAGACCCCAGTGGCCACAGTTTACCTGCAAAGAGAGAATTCAGCACTTCTGCCTCATGTTCATTGGAAAATCAGAAACCATGTCCTCCAGGTCACATAGATGCAGACCTGGTTTGATGGTCTCACTACAAAGGAAGCTAAAGCTCCTGACAACAACATATATTTCAAGTGCCCAACCTCAGAAGCAGTTTCTCACGAAGTCTTTAGGCCAGCAGAGCTCCACGTTTGTGGAGTGTTTACCCTGTCCCTTACTCATGGAAAGTAGTCTACCACCTCCAAGGTTGTGAACTCCTGAGCATTTTCCATTCCACATATGTATTCACAGCATTTCTAACTCTTCTCCTCAAATTGTGTCTTACTTATTGTGAAGGTAATGTCAAGGCAATGTTCTGGATGAGAGTGGGAAGATTTTTTTGTAGCACATATTGGCCTACACATTGGATTCATTTTCCTATTTTCCGTTCGAAATACTGAATCCCTGACACTCACCCATACCCTACTAGATTGTGACTACGAATACTAATATGATGGAGAAAAATAACTCAAACAGAATAGAAATACAGGCAGTTCAGAGGAGGCCTGGTGTATAGTTGGACTGGCCTTTGGCATTATAAAGGGTAGGTGTTATAAATCTAGTCCAATTTAGTAGAAATAGTTCTCCATGTGTTTTGAATGTTAACAAATATGTGAATTCCTGTCTCCCTTTCTCTGTAGCCTATTCAGCAACATGCATTTTTACATGCACATATAGAATCCTACCTCCTATCCCACGTCCATTCTTGTGAGGTGGCTGACTTGGCAGATACAAACTGTGAGAAGAGATCACTCCTCCTAAACGCTGTTGGAACTGAAAATTCAACCTCCAGGTGAGCTTCCCACATGAACAACATGATACATAAATACATGTTCAGTAAAATAAATATTTTTGGATCTGTGGATGATAAATATTTCATGATGAATTTCGATTGGCATATATATTTCTACTCTTTAATGTCTGTGTTTGTGTGTGTGTTTTTCTTTTGTGTATATATATATATATATATATATATATATATATATACATATACACACACACACACACACACACACATACACACACTCTCCAGATTTTTCAAAATATGAAATGTATGTGTCATATTATATACTCCCTAAATTCATTCATGTTCATATATGTGGATTTATAATCAACTTTTCACAAGATTATTCTCAGAAATAGTCATCCACCTGAAATACATATTTGTTTCCTAGTGCTGAAATCCTAATATTTCTACAGTAACTGACCCAGTTTAACATGAATGCAAGTAGATTCCTATGGGACATGATGTGTATTTTGACGTTCATTTTTATTCAACACTGGTACATTACTATTTCTTCAGTTGATGCACATCATAGGATATGTATTTCATCCTCAAGTTCACAAATTTCTAGGCATTCATTTCCCTTTCAATCACTTCCTGCTTCAGAACACATGTATTCCTCCACGTTTCTTGACTGGTCTTTTCATGAGACTTCTTTCCAAACACATTCTTTTCCATTTCCATAATCCCTTGTGAAGCAAAACTCACACCCCCTTCATGGTAAACCATAACCCCAATATCACCATTAGATGTATAACTGGTTAGAATGAATGGTTGTGTATCAATATTAGATTTCCTATATATTTTCAGATATCAATGCAATCCATTATTTAAATTGGAACCTGTTATACTATTTATTCACAGTATGGTCTATTCATGCATTATCTCTATATTCATAGACCCAGGGTACACCTATTTGTACCCCCAAAGGCTAATTTATATGTCTTCAACATATTACTCCCAGAAATGGTGGAAGAAACACTCATGTCACCTGATCTACATATACATTTTATCACAGTGATATTCTGGACACAAAATGCAAAGGTCACACTTATGATTGCACCAACGCCTCATTGGAAAGTGAGCATGGATTACTAAAAACATCCTTGTCCAGGTTGCCTAATGCTCTCAAATGTCAATGCTATTGGTGACTACACATTTGTTTCTTCCTAAGATGATATATTCAACCTCAACCCTGTTGAAAATGTCTAATCCACTCACTCACTTTATACTTTGCCTGATTTCCTAATGTCTCTATTGATATCTGCTTTCCTACATATGTTCCCCAGTTCATCATTGTGACTGACTCTTCACATGTGCTGACGTTTACATTCACTCTCTAACCGACACCCTATTGCTAAAGAACTTTTGGTCCAAATTGCATACTCACTCTTCTTCCAAAACTTACCAACTATCTTCCTAATCCTACCTACTATCCCTTTTTGACTGGATGTTCTCTTCTACATTCAATCATCCAAGGTACAAGGTCCTATGCCATTGTGTACCGATTTATCTGAGACATCTGTGCAGAAAGTCATTCAAAGCTAAGTATCCCAATCAAGGGCCCAATGCCCTTCTGGCCTTCAAATCTTACTTGGATTTCTGTTTTCATACATATATTTCACCTATATATTATTATAAATATCCCAGGTTCCCAATACCATTCTTCATCCAGCAGAGTGATTCCTAAGCCACATCAAACAGGTTCTTAACCCTAACCATACACTGTTCCCTCAATCTAACTTTACAGAAGAGCAGGGACAGAGTGGGTCTTACAATACAGGAATGTGGGGGATCTTCCACCTGCTGAGAACCTCAAAGGTCCATGCAGAAATGATCCCTGGAGAAGATGTAGGCAGCTATGAAGGACCTGAGAGAGCAGAAGTCATCTTCCATGGCAAACAACCTGGTCAGGATGAAGGGATGTGTCTGAATGAGCCTCTCTCTTCTTAATGTAGACAAGATGGACCAAAGCAGGCCTGTGTGGAGAGCTGTTCCTTGGTGCCTATGGTTGATATTCCATTCTAACTTGTGAAAGTGTCACAGGAAGGAGGGGCAGCCTCCATCTCATGGGAGCCTTGGAAGCAACTGTTAGGACACAGTGGTTGCCAAGGCAGTGACCTCATTCAGTTCCTGAAGGAAGTGACCTCACCTCACTTCCTTGGTGATGGAACTCTCTGAACTTGGGATCCAGGAAGCCAGGCACCCAGAGCCAGTCCCAGTCCCAGTCCCAGTGGGCTCACTTGTTTGGATTTACCAAGGACAGAGTCAGTCTTTCTTGGTACCCACTGAGGTGAGGATTGCCAAATGCCAGGAAAGCTCTGCAGAGGGGCCTTTCCTGAGAAAGCAGGTAGTGGCTCACCGCTGGCTCCTGACAACTTCACAGAGTTGGCCAAGGAGGCCAGATGTGAGACAGGACAGGCCCTTTCGGGGGAACATAGTATGGCCCACCAGTCAGACGACACTCCGGGTAGTCACAGACCAACTTGGAAGGAGGTGCCTTTGTGGGTGTGGGTGTGAGTTTGTGGTTTTGTCTCATGTTCTGAGAATAGGTAGGAAAGGCGGTTTGTTTGGGTTGGAGTGGACTGTTTCTAGTAAGGCTTTTGACAAGGCGAGTGTTTCTATGTTTGTGTATCCCACTGTGTCCCTGGTTGTAGACATTAGAAAAGAGAATGCATCAATGGATGTGTCCTGTCTAGTAGAAAGCTTCCCAGCATTCATCCTGCCCAATTTATGAATGGACTGCGGCTTGCCTTATGGATGGGCAACGCCTACTATCTTCCTAAGTTCCTGTTTTCTTCCTGAATTCTGGCCACTCTCCAGAATAGGCTCATGGTTTTGTGTCCAAGATATGTACCACCTCCAAGCTCGGTGACATGGCCATGTACTGGATAGTTGAAAGAAATGGTGAGCATCTCAGAAAACTCAGATATCAGTGTGATCAGTAAAGTCTCCCTAGAGAAACCCTGCTTTGGGCCTTTGGCTTACCTATCCTTTTGTGGCCCTGAATGTCAGGAAGGCCTTTGCCTCAGGGCACCCCTTTGTGAAGCCTGAAGAAAACAGTTTTCAAATGGAAATGAATGGGCATCACCTGTGGCTCTTTGCTTAATTGCTTTGCAAAGGGATGTGTCTGAATCAGCCTCTTGGCCCTGTGTGAGGCTGTGGCTTACATTGTCAGCACCTGATGGATCCAAAGAAAGATCCCATGCGTGCATCCAAGGCCAAATTGGCACAAAAGCAGTCATCCTGGATGAGGTCTCTCGCCTTCCTCTGTAAGGTTCCTGACCTCCATCAAGTGAGAATAGGGATCCTTTGTGTCAAATGAGTCCTTCAAAGCCATGCAGAGGCTAGCCCATAGGTGCTTGGGTTTTCTCATGACTCCAGTTCACACAAAGAATCTATACCCGGCAGTCAGTAGGCCTCCAATTGGAGAAGTAGAGCAGTATTAAAGGCAGGCCTATTTGATCACTCCAGGTCCAAAGGAAGGGTGTCCAGGCCACCCTGACATTAGGCAAATGAGAGGCAAGGGAGCTTATTGTGGACACTGTCTTGGGCTGTGCCCCTCATGGAAACCTCCAGCCAGAGGTCATGATGAGTGTCTGTATGGAAGAAGATGAGGGCCATGTGGCAGTGTTTTGGTTTGAATTGTGGTGTGGCAGTGGGAAGAGATGACTGGGTCCACCTGGGCTTGAACTCTGGTGTGATTCCCCTTGGAGACTGAGTTCTGGAACTGACCTCAGAGAAGTATTGCCGTGAATTGTGTCGGGATGTTAGGAGGCCACGCATGAGAGTCGCCCTTGGAAACTGAGATCTAGGCCCAGGCTGGCTTTCCACAGAGCACTGGGAATCTCAGCCCGGATATCACATGATTTTATTCTTAAAGACCTGGCAGCCATCGTGGAGAGTCCAAACACACGTGGACCTCACATTGTAGACCTCAATGGGCCTGGCTTCCTGTGACCTTTTGGCCACTCCTTGGGAAGCCTTGTTTGTGAGAGTTCTCCAGAGCTTTCGTTGAAATGAGCTTCCTCACCATTTAATGGTTCCTGAAGGAATGGAAACCCACAGTGCCTCCAACTTCATCCTTTAAAAATGGCTAGCTAGATAAATACCATGACATTTTTGAAATTCCCATGACCAGGTGGCACTGGAGAACCTTTGGATGTCCTGTTGCTGATCATGAGTGTACCAGACAGTGCCTTGATTGACTGGGTTTCATGAAAATGGTGTAGAACAGAGATGCCAGTGAGTTGGGGCCTGCTGAGTAGTGGGCCTAGAGCAGTGGTGTGCAGGTGTGTGATAGAACATCTGTGGTGGGGCCATGTGGATCTGCCATTGGCTTCCAAATGGCTTGTGACTGACATGGTGCAGCGAGCAGACCCTTCTATGTAAAGGCATCTTGTTATATGGAGAGGTTTCAGGGCAATGTTCAGAATCAGGTTGCTATGGTCAAGGGGGCAAGCTCTGTGGGATAGAAGCCTGGCTGGTGCATTCTCCTAGGACCTTGACCCACCACACGTGACAGAACTCCCTCCAGCACTGTGTCCCAGTTGAACTCCTTGTATTTCCTGAAGCAAATTCCAAACTCCCAGTGCAGCAGCAAGAAACACCACGAAAAGTGGAGGATGACCAAATGGCTTCACAGTCCACACAGGGAGACACTTAGACCCCAGTGGCCACAGTTTACCTGCAAAGAGAGAATTCAGCACTTCTGCCTCATGTTCATTGGAAAATCAGAAACCATGTCCTCCAGGTCACATAGATGCAGACCTGGTTTGATGGTCTCACTACAAAGGAAGCTAAAGCTCCTGACAACAACATATATTTCAAGTGCCCAACCTCAGAAGCAGTTTCTCACGAAGTCTTTAGGCCAGCAGAGCTCCACGTTTGTGGAGTGTTTACCCTGTCCCTTACTCATGGAAAGTAGTCTACCACCTCCAAGGTTGTGAACTCCTGAGCATTTTCCATTCCACATATGTATTCACAGCATTTCTAACTCTTCTCCTCAAATTGTGTCTTACTTATTGTGAAGGTAATGTCAAGGCAATGTTCTGGATGAGAGTGGGAAGATTTTTTTGTAGCACATATTGGCCTACACATTGGATTCATTTTCCTATTTTCCGTTCGAAATACTGAATCCCTGACACTCACCCATACCCTACTAGATTGTGACTACGAATACTAATATGATGGAGAAAAATAACTCAAACAGAATAGAAATACAGGCAGTTCAGAGGAGGCCTGGTGTATAGTTGGACTGGCCTTTGGCATTATAAAGGGTAGGTGTTATAAATCTAGTCCAATTTAGTAGAAATAGTTCTCCATGTGTTTTGAATGTTAACAAATATGTGAATTCCTGTCTCCCTTTCTCTGTAGCCTATTCAGCAACATGCATTTTTACATGCACATATAGAATCCTACCTCCTATCCCACGTCCATTCTTGTGAGGTGGCTGACTTGGCAGATACAAACTGTGAGAAGAGATCACTCCTCCTAAACGCTGTTGGAACTGAAAATTCAACCTCCAGGTGAGCTTCCCACATGAACAACATGATACATAAATACATGTTCAGTAAAATAAATATTTTTGGATCTGTGGATGATAAATATTTCATGATGAATTTCGATTGGCATATATATTTCTACTCTTTAATGTCTGTGTTTGTGTGTGTGTTTTTCTTTTGTGTATATATATATATATATATATATATATATATATATATATACATATACACACACACACACACACACACACATACACACACTCTCCAGATTTTTCAAAATATGAAATGTATGTGTCATATTATATACTCCCTAAATTCATTCATGTTCATATATGTGGATTTATAATCAACTTTTCACAAGATTATTCTCAGAAATAGTCATCCACCTGAAATACATATTTGTTTCCTAGTGCTGAAATCCTAATATTTCTACAGTAACTGACCCAGTTTAACATGAATGCAAGTAGATTCCTATGGGACATGATGTGTATTTTGACGTTCATTTTTATTCAACACTGGTACATTACTATTTCTTCAGTTGATGCACATCATAGGATATGTATTTCATCCTCAAGTTCACAAATTTCTAGGCATTCATTTCCCTTTCAACCACTTCCTGCTTCAGAACACATGTATTCCTCCACGTTTCTTGACTGGTCTTTTCATGAGACTTCTTTCCAAACACATTCTTTTCCATTTCCATAATCCCTTGTGAAGCAAAACTCACACCCCCTTCATGGTAAACCATAACCCCAATATCACCATTAGATGTATAACTGGTTAGAATGAATGGTTGTGTATCAATATTAGATTTCCTATATATTTTCAGATATCAATGCAATCCATTATTTAAATTGGAACCTGTTATACTATTTATTCACAGTATGGTCTATTCATGCATTATCTCTATATTCATAGACCCAGGGTACACCTATTTGTACCCCCAAAGGCTAATTTATATGTCTTCAACATATTACTCCCAGAAATGGTGGAAGAAACACTCATGTCACCTGATCTACATATACATTTTATCACAGTGATATTCTGGACACAAAATGCAAAGGTCACACTTATGATTGCACCAACGCCTCATTGGAAAGTGAGCATGGATTACTAAAAACATCCTTGTCCAGGTTGCCTAATGCTCTCAAATGTCAATGCTATTGGTGACTACACATTTGTTTCTTCCTAAGATGATATATTCAACCTCAACCCTGTTGAAAATGTCTAATCCACTCACTCACTTTATACTTTGCCTGATTTCCTAATGTCTCTATTGATATCTGCTTTCCTACATATGTTCCCCAGTTCATCATTGTGACTGACTCTTCACATGTGCTGACGTTTACATTCACTCTCTAACCGACACCCTATTGCTAAAGAACTTTTGGTCCAAATTGCATACTCACTCTTCTTCCAAAACTTACCAACTATCTTCCTAATCCTACCTACTATCCCTTTTTGACTGGATGTTCTCTTCTACATTCAATCATCCAAGGTACAAGGTCCTATGCCATTGTGTACCGATTTATCTGAGACATCTGTGCAGAAAGTCATTCAAAGCTAAGTATCCCAATCAAGGGCCCAATGCCCTTCTGGCCTTCAAATCTTACTTGGATTTCTGTTTTCATACATATATTTCACCTATATATTATTATAAATATCCCAGGTTCCCAATACCATTCTTCATCCAGCAGAGTGATTCCTAAGCCACATCAAACAGGTTCTTAACCCTAACCATACACTGTTCCCTCAATCTAACTTTACAGAAGAGCAGGGACAGAGTGGGTCTTACAATACAGGAATGTGGGGGATCTTCCACCTGCTGAGAACCTCAAAGGTCCATGCAGAAATGATCCCTGGAGAAGATGTAGGCAGCTATGAAGGACCTGAGAGAGCAGAAGTCATCTTCCATGACAAACAACCTGGTCAGGATGAAGGGATGTGTCTGAATGAGCCTCTCTCTTCTTAATGTAGACAAGATGGACCAAAGCAGGCCTGTGTGGAGAGCTGTTCCTTGGTGCCTATGGTTGATATTCCATTCTAACTTGTGAAAGTGTCACAGGAAGGAGGGGCAGCCTCCATCTCATGGGAGCCTTGGAAGCAACTGTTAGGACACAGTGGTTGCCAAGGCAGTGACCTCATTCAGTTCCTGAAGGAAGTGACCTCACCTCACTTCCTTGGTGATGGAACTCTCTGAACTTGGGATCCAGGAAGCCAGGCACCCAGAGCCAGTCCCAGTCCCAGTCCCAGTGGGCTCACTTGTTTGGATTTACCAAGGACAGAGTCAGTCTTTCTTGGTACCCACTGAGGTGAGGATTGCCAAATGCCAGGAAAGCTCTGCAGAGGGGCCTTTCCTGAGAAAGCAGGTAGTGGCTCACCGCTGGCTCCTGACAACTTCACAGAGTTGGCCAAGGAGGCCAGATGTGAGACAGGACAGGCCCTTTCGGGGGAACATAGTATGGCCCACCAGTCAGACGACACTCCGGGTAGTCACAGACCAACTTGGAAGGAGGTGCCTTTGTGGGTGTGGGTGTGAGTTTGTGGTTTTGTCTCATGTTCTGAGAATAGGTAGGAAAGGCGGTTTGTTTGGGTTGGAGTGGACTGTTTCTAGTAAGGCTTTTGACAAGGCGAGTGTTTCTATGTTTGTGTATCCCACTGTGTCCCTGGTTGTAGACATTAGAAAAGAGAATGCATCAATGGATGTGTCCTGTCTAGTAGAAAGCTTCCCAGCATTCATCCTGCCCAATTTATGAATGGACTGCGGCTTGCCTTATGGATGGGCAACGCCTACTATCTTCCTAAGTTCCTGTTTTCTTCCTGAATTCTGGCCACTCTCCAGAATAGGCTCATGGTTTTGTGTCCAAGATATGTACCACCTCCAAGCTCGGTGACATGGCCATGTACTGGATAGTTGAAAGAAATGGTGAGCATCTCAGAAAACTCAGATATCAGTGTGATCAGTAAAGTCTCCCTAGAGAAACCCTGCTTTGGGCCTTTGGCTTACCTATCCTTTTGTGGCCCTGAATGTCAGGAAGGCCTTTGCCTCAGGGCACCCCTTTGTGAAGCCTGAAGAAAACAGTTTTCAAATGGAAATGAATGGGCATCACCTGTGGCTCTTTGCTTAATTGCTTTGCAAAGGGATGTGTCTGAATCAGCCTCTTGGCCCTGTGTGAGGCTGTGGCTTACATTGTCAGCACCTGATGGATCCAAAGAAAGATCCCATGCGTGCATCCAAGGCCAAATTGGCACAAAAGCAGTCATCCTGGATGAGGTCTCTCGCCTTCCTCTGTAAGGTTCCTGACCTCCATCAAGTGAGAATAGGGATCCTTTGTGTCAAATGAGTCCTTCAAAGCCATGCAGAGGCTAGCCCATAGGTGCTTGGGTTTTCTCATGACTCCAGTTCACACAAAGAATCTATACCCGGCAGTCAGTAGGCCTCCAATTGGAGAAGTAGAGCAGTATTAAAGGCAGGCCTATTTGATCACTCCAGGTCCAAAGGAAGGGTGTCCAGGCCACCCTGACATTAGGCAAATGAGAGGCAAGGGAGCTTATTGTGGACACTGTCTTGGGCTGTGCCCCTCATGGAAACCTCCAGCCAGAGGTCATGATGAGTGTCTGTATGGAAGAAGATGAGGGCCATGTGGCAGTGTTTTGGTTTGAATTGTGGTGTGGCAGTGGGAAGAGATGACTGGGTCCACCTGGGCTTGAACTCTGGTGTGATTCCCCTTGGAGACTGAGTTCTGGAACTGACCTCAGAGAAGTATTGCCGTGAATTGTGTCGGGATGTTAGGAGGCCACGCATGAGAGTCGCCCTTGGAAACTGAGATCTAGGCCCAGGCTGGCTTTCCACAGAGCACTGGGAATCTCAGCCCGGATATCACATGATTTTATTCTTAAAGACCTGGCAGCCATCGTGGAGAGTCCAAACACACGTGGACCTCACATTGTAGACCTCAATGGGCCTGGCTTCCTGTGACCTTTTGGCCACTCCTTGGGAAGCCTTGTTTGTGAGAGTTCTCCAGAGCTTTCGTTGAAATGAGCTTCCTCACCATTTAATGGTTCCTGAAGGAATGGAAACCCACAGTGCCTCCAACTTCATCCTTTAAAAATGGCTAGCTAGATAAATACCATGACATTTTTGAAATTCCCATGACCAGGTGGCACTGGAGAACCTTTGGATGTCCTGTTGCTGATCATGAGTGTACCAGACAGTGCCTTGATTGACTGGGTTTCATGAAAATGGTGTAGAACAGAGATGCCAGTGAGTTGGGGCCTGCTGAGTAGTGGGCCTAGAGCAGTGGTGTGCAGGTGTGTGATAGAACATCTGTGGTGGGGCCATGTGGATCTGCCATTGGCTTCCAAATGGCTTGTGACTGACATGGTGCAGCGAGCAGACCCTTCTATGTAAAGGCATCTTGTTATATGGAGAGGTTTCAGGGCAATGTTCAGAATCAGGTTGCTATGGTCAAGGGGGCAAGCTCTGTGGGATAGAAGCCTGGCTGGTGCATTCTCCTAGGACCTTGACCCACCACACGTGACAGAACTCCCTCCAGCACTGTGTCCCAGTTGAACTCCTTGTATTTCCTGAAGCAAATTCCAAACTCCCAGTGCAGCAGCAAGAAACACCACGAAAAGTGGAGGATGACCAAATGGCTTCACAGTCCACACAGGGAGACACTTAGACCCCAGTGGCCACAGTTTACCTGCAAAGAGAGAATTCAGCACTTCTGCCTCATGTTCATTGGAAAATCAGAAACCATGTCCTCCAGGTCACATAGATGCAGACCTGGTTTGATGGTCTCACTACAAAGGAAGCTAAAGCTCCTGACAACAACATATATTTCAAGTGCCCAACCTCAGAAGCAGTTTCTCACGAAGTCTTTAGGCCAGCAGAGCTCCACGTTTGTGGAGTGTTTACCCTGTCCCTTACTCATGGAAAGTAGTCTACCACCTCCAAGGTTGTGAACTCCTGAGCATTTTCCATTCCACATATGTATTCACAGCATTTCTAACTCTTCTCCTCAAATTGTGTCTTACTTATTGTGAAGGTAATGTCAAGGCAATGTTCTGGATGAGAGTGGGAAGATTTTTTTGTAGCACATATTGGCCTACACATTGGATTCATTTTCCTATTTTCCGTTCGAAATACTGAATCCCTGACACTCACCCATACCCTACTAGATTGTGACTACGAATACTAATATGATGGAGAAAAATAACTCAAACAGAATAGAAATACAGGCAGTTCAGAGGAGGCCTGGTGTATAGTTGGACTGGCCTTTGGCATTATAAAGGGTAGGTGTTATAAATCTAGTCCAATTTAGTAGAAATAGTTCTCCATGTGTTTTGAATGTTAACAAATATGTGAATTCCTGTCTCCCTTTCTCTGTAGCCTATTCAGCAACATGCATTTTTACATGCACATATAGAATCCTACCTCCTATCCCACGTCCATTCTTGTGAGGTGGCTGACTTGGCAGATACAAACTGTGAGAAGAGATCACTCCTCCTAAACGCTGTTGGAACTGAAAATTCAACCTCCAGGTGAGCTTCCCACATGAACAACATGATACATAAATACATGTTCAGTAAAATAAATATTTTTGGATCTGTGGATGATAAATATTTCATGATGAATTTCGATTGGCATATATATTTCTACTCTTTAATGTCTGTGTTTGTGTGTGTGTTTTTCTTTTGTGTATATATATATATATATATATATATATATATATATATATATATATATACATATACACACACACACACACACACACACATACACACACTCTCCAGATTTTTCAAAATATGAAATGTATGTGTCATATTATATACTCCCTAAATTCATTCATGTTCATATATGTGGATTTATAATCAACTTTTCACAAGATTATTCTCAGAAATAGTCATCCACCTGAAATACATATTTGTTTCCTAGTGCTGAAATCCTAATATTTCTACAGTAACTGACCCAGTTTAACATGAATGCAAGTAGATTCCTATGGGACATGATGTGTATTTTGACGTTCATTTTTATTCAACACTGGTACATTACTATTTCTTCAGTTGATGCACATCATAGGATATGTATTTCATCCTCAAGTTCACAAATTTCTAGGCATTCATTTCCCTTTCAACCACTTCCTGCTTCAGAACACATGTATTCCTCCACGTTTCTTGACTGGTCTTTTCATGAGACTTCTTTCCAAACACATTCTTTTCCATTTCCATAATCCCTTGTGAAGCAAAACTCACACCCCCTTCATGGTAAACCATAACCCCAATATCACCATTAGATGTATAACTGGTTAGAATGAATGGTTGTGTATCAATATTAGATTTCCTATATATTTTCAGATATCAATGCAATCCATTATTTAAATTGGAACCTGTTATACTATTTATTCACAGTATGGTCTATTCATGCATTATCTCTATATTCATAGACCCAGGGTACACCTATTTGTACCCCCAAAGGCTAATTTATATGTCTTCAACATATTACTCCCAGAAATGGTGGAAGAAACACTCATGTCACCTGATCTACATATACATTTTATCACAGTGATATTCTGGACACAAAATGCAAAGGTCACACTTATGATTGCACCAACGCCTCATTGGAAAGTGAGCATGGATTACTAAAAACATCCTTGTCCAGGTTGCCTAATGCTCTCAAATGTCAATGCTATTGGTGACTACACATTTGTTTCTTCCTAAGATGATATATTCAACCTCAACCCTGTTGAAAATGTCTAATCCACTCACTCACTTTATACTTTGCCTGATTTCCTAATGTCTCTATTGATATCTGCTTTCCTACATATGTTCCCCAGTTCATCATTGTGACTGACTCTTCACATGTGCTGACGTTTACATTCACTCTCTAACCGACACCCTATTGCTAAAGAACTTTTGGTCCAAATTGCATACTCACTCTTCTTCCAAAACTTACCAACTATCTTCCTAATCCTACCTACTATCCCTTTTTGACTGGATGTTCTCTTCTACATTCAATCATCCAAGGTACAAGGTCCTATGCCATTGTGTACCGATTTATCTGAGACATCTGTGCAGAAAGTCATTCAAAGCTAAGTATCCCAATCAAGGGCCCAATGCCCTTCTGGCCTTCAAATCTTACTTGGATTTCTGTTTTCATACATATATTTCACCTATATATTATTATAAATATCCCAGGTTCCCAATACCATTCTTCATCCAGCAGAGTGATTCCTAAGCCACATCAAACAGGTTCTTAACCCTAACCATACACTGTTCCCTCAATCTAACTTTACAGAAGAGCAGGGACAGAGTGGGTCTTACAATACAGGAATGTGGGGGATCTTCCACCTGCTGAGAACCTCAAAGGTCCATGCAGAAATGATCCCTGGAGAAGATGTAGGCAGCTATGAAGGACCTGAGAGAGCAGAAGTCATCTTCCATGGCAAACAACCTGGTCAGGATGAAGGGATGTGTCTGAATGAGCCTCTCTCTTCTTAATGTAGACAAGATGGACCAAAGCAGGCCTGTGTGGAGAGCTGTTCCTTGGTGCCTATGGTTGATATTCCATTCTAACTTGTGAAAGTGTCACAGGAAGGAGGGGCAGCCTCCATCTCATGGGAGCCTTGGAAGCAACTGTTAGGACACAGTGGTTGCCAAGGCAGTGACCTCATTCAGTTCCTGAAGGAAGTGACCTCACCTCACTTCCTTGGTGATGGAACTCTCTGAACTTGGGATCCAGGAAGCCAGGCACCCAGAGCCAGTCCCAGTCCCAGTCCCAGTGGGCTCACTTGTTTGGATTTACCAAGGACAGAGTCAGTCTTTCTTGGTACCCACTGAGGTGAGGATTGCCAAATGCCAGGAAAGCTCTGCAGAGGGGCCTTTCCTGAGAAAGCAGGTAGTGGCTCACCGCTGGCTCCTGACAACTTCACAGAGTTGGCCAAGGAGGCCAGATGTGAGACAGGACAGGCCCTTTCGGGGGAACATAGTATGGCCCACCAGTCAGACGACACTCCGGGTAGTCACAGACCAACTTGGAAGGAGGTGCCTTTGTGGGTGTGGGTGTGAGTTTGTGGTTTTGTCTCATGTTCTGAGAATAGGTAGGAAAGGCGGTTTGTTTGGGTTGGAGTGGACTGTTTCTAGTAAGGCTTTTGACAAGGCGAGTGTTTCTATGTTTGTGTATCCCACTGTGTCCCTGGTTGTAGACATTAGAAAAGAGAATGCATCAATGGATGTGTCCTGTCTAGTAGAAAGCTTCCCAGCATTCATCCTGCCCAATTTATGAATGGACTGCGGCTTGCCTTATGGATGGGCAACGCCTACTATCTTCCTAAGTTCCTGTTTTCTTCCTGAATTCTGGCCACTCTCCAGAATAGGCTCATGGTTTTGTGTCCAAGATATGTACCACCTCCAAGCTCGGTGACATGGCCATGTACTGGATAGTTGAAAGAAATGGTGAGCATCTCAGAAAACTCAGATATCAGTGTGATCAGTAAAGTCTCCCTAGAGAAACCCTGCTTTGGGCCTTTGGCTTACCTATCCTTTTGTGGCCCTGAATGTCAGGAAGGCCTTTGCCTCAGGGCACCCCTTTGTGAAGCCTGAAGAAAACAGTTTTCAAATGGAAATGAATGGGCATCACCTGTGGCTCTTTGCTTAATTGCTTTGCAAAGGGATGTGTCTGAATCAGCCTCTTGGCCCTGTGTGAGGCTGTGGCTTACATTGTCAGCACCTGATGGATCCAAAGAAAGATCCCATGCGTGCATCCAAGGCCAAATTGGCACAAAAGCAGTCATCCTGGATGAGGTCTCTCGCCTTCCTCTGTAAGGTTCCTGACCTCCATCAAGTGAGAATAGGGATCCTTTGTGTCAAATGAGTCCTTCAAAGCCATGCAGAGGCTAGCCCATAGGTGCTTGGGTTTTCTCATGACTCCAGTTCACACAAAGAATCTATACCCGGCAGTCAGTAGGCCTCCAATTGGAGAAGTAGAGCAGTATTAAAGGCAGGCCTATTTGATCACTCCAGGTCCAAAGGAAGGGTGTCCAGGCCACCCTGACATTAGGCAAATGAGAGGCAAGGGAGCTTATTGTGGACACTGTCTTGGGCTGTGCCCCTCATGGAAACCTCCAGCCAGAGGTCATGATGAGTGTCTGTATGGAAGAAGATGAGGGCCATGTGGCAGTGTTTTGGTTTGAATTGTGGTGTGGCAGTGGGAAGAGATGACTGGGTCCACCTGGGCTTGAACTCTGGTGTGATTCCCCTTGGAGACTGAGTTCTGGAACTGACCTCAGAGAAGTATTGCCGTGAATTGTGTCGGGGTGTTAGGAGGCCACGCATGAGAGTCGCCCTTGGAAACTGAGATCTAGGCCCAGGCTGGCTTTCCACAGAGCACTGGGAATCTCAGCCCGGATATCACATGATTTTATTCTTAAAGACCTGGCAGCCATCGTGGAGAGTCCAAACACACGTGGACCTCACACTGTAGACCTCAATGGGCCTGGCTTCCTGTGACCTTTTGGCCACTCCTTGGGAAGCCTTGTTTGTGAGAGTTCTCCAGAGCTTTCGTTGAAATGAGCTTCCTCACCATTTAATGGTTCCTGAAGGAATGGAAACCCACAGTGCCTCCAACTTCATCCTTTAAAAATGGCTAGCTAGATAAATACCATGACATTTTTGAAATTCCCATGACCAGGTGGCACTGGAGAACCTTTGGATGTCCTGTTGCTGATCATGAGTGTACCAGACAGTGCCTTGATTGACTGGGTTTCATGAAAATGGTGTAGAACAGAGATGCCAGTGAGTTGGGGCCTGCTGAGTAGTGGGCCTAGAGCAGTGGTGTGCAGGTGTGTGATAGAACATCTGTGGTGGGGCCATGTGGATCTGCCATTGGCTTCCAAATGGCTTGTGACTGACATGGTGCAGCGAGCAGACCCTTCTATGTAAAGGCATCTTGTTATATGGAGAGGTTTCAGGGCAATGTTCAGAATCAGGTTGCTATGGTCAAGGGGGCAAGCTCTGTGGGATAGAAGCCTGGCTGGTGCATTCTCCTAGGACCTTGACCCACCACACGTGACAGAACTCCCTCCAGCACTGTGTCCCAGTTGAACTCCTTGTATTTCCTGAAGCAAATTCCAAACTCCCAGTGCAGCAGCAAGAAACACCACGAAAAGTGGAGGATGACCAAATGGCTTCACAGTCCACACAGGGAGACACTTAGACCCCAGTGGCCACAGTTTACCTGCAAAGAGAGAATTCAGCACTTCTGCCTCATGTTCATTGGAAAATCAGAAACCATGTCCTCCAGGTCACATAGATGCAGACCTGGTTTGATGGTCTCACTACAAAGGAAGCTAAAGCTCCTGACAACAACATATATTTCAAGTGCCCAACCTCAGAAGCAGTTTCTCACGAAGTCTTTAGGCCAGCAGAGCTCCACGTTTGTGGAGTGTTTACCCTGTCCCTTACTCATGGAAAGTAGTCTACCACCTCCAAGGTTGTGAACTCCTGAGCATTTTCCATTCCACATATGTATTCACAGCATTTCTAACTCTTCTCCTCAAATTGTGTCTTACTTATTGTGAAGGTAATGTCAAGGCAATGTTCTGGATGAGAGTGGGAAGATTTTTTTGTAGCACATATTGGCCTACACATTGGATTCATTTTCCTATTTTCCGTTCGAAATACTGAATCCCTGACACTAACCCATACCCTACTAGATTGTGACTACGAATACTAATATGATGGAGAAAAATAACTCAAACAGAATAGAAATACAGGCAGTTCAGAGGAGGCCTGGTGTATAGTTGGACTGGCCTTTGGCATTATAAAGGGTAGGTGTTATAAATCTAGTCCAATTTAGTAGAAATAGTTCTCCATGTGTTTTGAATGTTAACAAATATGTGAATTCCTGTCTCCCTTTCTCTGTAGCCTATTCAGCAACATGCATTTTTACATGCACATATAGAATCCTACCTCCTATCCCACGTCCATTCTTGTGAGGTGGCTGACTTGGCAGATACAAACTGTGAGAAGAGATCACTCCTCCTAAACGCTGTTGGAACTGAAAATTCAACCTCCAGGTGAGCTTCCCACATGAACAACATGATACATAAATACATGTTCAGTAAAATAAATATTTTTGGATCTGTGGATGATAAATATTTCATGATGAATTTCGATTGGCATATATATTTCTACTCTTTAATGTCTGTGTTTGTGTGTGTGTTTTTCTTTTGTGTATATATATATATATATATATATATATATATATATATATATACATATACACACACACACACACACACACACATACACACACTCTCCAGATTTTTCAAAATATGAAATGTATGTGTCATATTATATACTCCCTAAATTCATTCATGTTCATATATGTGGATTTATAATCAACTTTTCACAAGATTATTCTCAGAAATAGTCATCCACCTGAAATACATATTTGTTTCCTAGTGCTGAAATCCTAATATTTCTACAGTAACTGACCCAGTTTAACATGAATGCAAGTAGATTCCTATGGGACATGATGTGTATTTTGACGTTCATTTTTATTCAACACTGGTACATTACTATTTCTTCAGTTGATGCACATCATAGGATATGTATTTCATCCTCAAGTTCACAAATTTCTAGGCATTCATTTCCCTTTCAATCACTTCCTGCTTCAGAACACATGTATTCCTCCACGTTTCTTGACTGGTCTTTTCATGAGACTTCTTTCCAAACACATTCTTTTCCATTTCCATAATCCCTTGTGAAGCAAAACTCACACCCCCTTCATGGTAAACCATAACCCCAATATCACCATTAGATGTATAACTGGTTAGAATGAATGGTTGTGTATCAATATTAGATTTCCTATATATTTTCAGATATCAATGCAATCCATTATTTAAATTGGAACCTGTTATACTATTTATTCACAGTATGGTCTATTCATGCATTATCTCTATATTCATAGACCCAGGGTACACCTATTTGTACCCCCAAAGGCTAATTTATATGTCTTCAACATATTACTCCCAGAAATGTTGGAAGAAACACTCATGTCACCTGATCTACATATACATTTTATCACAGTGATATTCTGGACACAAAATGCAAAGGTCACACTTATGATTGCACCAACGCCTCATTGGAAAGTGAGCATGGATTACTAAAAACATCCTTGTCCAGGTTGCCTAATGCTCTCAAATGTCAATGCTATTGGTGACTACACATTTGTTTCTTCCTAAGATGATATATTCAACCTCAACCCTGTTGAAAATGTCTAATCCACTCACTCACTTTATACTTTGCCTGATTTCCTAATGTCTCTATTGATATCTGCTTTCCTACATATGTTCCCCAGTTCATCATTGTGACTGACTCTTCACATGTGCTGACGTTTACATTCACTCTCTAACCGACACCCTATTGCTAAAGAACTTTTGGTCCAAATTGCATACTCA
Source organism: Spermophilus citellus (assembly GCF_964194105.1). NCBI lineage: Eukaryota > Metazoa > Chordata > Mammalia > Rodentia > Sciuridae > Spermophilus > Spermophilus citellus. The sequence goes on along the minus strand of NC_138199.1, from coordinate 21,332,563 downwards.
CTCTTCTTCCAAAACTTACCAACTATCTTCCTAATCCTACCTACTATCCCTTTTTGACTGGATGTTCTCTTCTACATTCAATCATCCAAGGTACAAGGTCCTATGCCATTGTGTACCGATTTATCTGAGACATCTGTGCAGAAAGTCATTCAAAGCTAAGTATCCCAATCAAGGGCCCAATGCCCTTCTGGCCTTCAAATCTTACTTGGATTTCTGTTTTCATACATATATTTCACCTATATATTATTATAAATATCCCAGGTTCCCAATACCATTCTTCATCCAGCAGAGTGATTCCTAAGCCACATCAAACAGGTTCTTAACCCTAACCATACACTGTTCCCTCAATCTAACTTTACAGAAGAGCAGGGACAGAGTGGGTCTTACAATACAGGAATGTGGGGGATCTTCCACCTGCTGAGAACCTCAAAGGTCCATGCAGAAATGATCCCTGGAGAAGATGTAGGCAGCTATGAAGGACCTGAGAGAGCAGAAGTCATCTTCCATGGCAAACAACCTGGTCAGGATGAAGGGATGTGTCTGAATGAGCCTCTCTCTTCTTAATGTAGACAAGATGGACCAAAGCAGGCCTGTGTGGAGAGCTGTTCCTTGGTGCCTATGGTTGATATTCCATTCTAACTTGTGAAAGTGTCACAGGAAGGAGGGGCAGCCTCCATCTCATGGGAGCCTTGGAAGCAACTGTTAGGACACAGTGGTTGCCAAGGCAGTGACCTCATTCAGTTCCTGAAGGAAGTGACCTCACCTCACTTCCTTGGTGATGGAACTCTCTGAACTTGGGATCCAGGAAGCCAGGCACCCAGAGCCAGTCCCAGTCCCAGTCCCAGTGGGCTCACTTGTTTGGATTTACCAAGGACAGAGTCAGTCTTTCTTGGTACCCACTGAGGTGAGGATTGCCAAATGCCAGGAAAGCTCTGCAGAGGGGCCTTTCCTGAGAAAGCAGGTAGTGGCTCACCGCTGGCTCCTGACAACTTCACAGAGTTGGCCAAGGAGGCCAGATGTGAGACAGGACAGGCCCTTTCGGGGGAACATAGTATGGCCCACCAGTCAGACGACACTCCGGGTAGTCACAGACCAACTTGGAAGGAGGTGCCTTTGTGGGTGTGGGTGTGAGTTTGTGGTTTTGTCTCATGTTCTGAGAATAGGTAGGAAAGGCGGTTTGTTTGGGTTGGAGTGGACTGTTTCTAGTAAGGCTTTTGACAAGGCGAGTGTTTCTATGTTTGTGTATCCCACTGTGTCCCTGGTTGTAGACATTAGAAAAGAGAATGCATCAATGGATGTGTCCTGTCTAGTAGAAAGCTTCCCAGCATTCATCCTGCCCAATTTATGAATGGACTGCGGCTTGCCTTATGGATGGGCAACGCCTACTATCTTCCTAAGTTCCTGTTTTCTTCCTGAATTCTGGCCACTCTCCAGAATAGGCTCATGGTTTTGTGTCCAAGATATGTACCACCTCCAAGCTCGGTGACATGGCCATGTACTGGATAGTTGAAAGAAATGGTGAGCATCTCAGAAAACTCAGATATCAGTGTGATCAGTAAAGTCTCCCTAGAGAAACCCTGCTTTGGGCCTTTGGCTTACCTATCCTTTTGTGGCCCTGAATGTCAGGAAGGCCTTTGCCTCAGGGCACCCCTTTGTGAAGCCTGAAGAAAACAGTTTTCAAATGGAAATGAATGGGCATCACCTGTGGCTCTTTGCTTAATTGCTTTGCAAAGGGATGTGTCTGAATCAGCCTCTTGGCCCTGTGTGAGGCTGTGGCTTACATTGTCAGCACCTGATGGATCCAAAGAAAGATCCCATGCGTGCATCCAAGGCCAAATTGGCACAAAAGCGGTCATCCTGGGTGAGGTCTCTCGCCTTCCTCTGTAAGGTTCCTGACCTCCATCAAGTGAGAATAGGGATCCTTTGTGTCAAATGAGTCCTTCAAAGCCATGCAGAGGCTAGCCCATAGGTGCTTGGGTTTTCTCATGACTCCAGTTCACACAAAGAATCTATACCCGGCAGTCAGTAGGCCTCCAATTGGAGAAGTAGAGCAGTATTAAAGGCAGGCCTATTTGATCACTCCAGGTCCAAAGGAAGGGTGTCCAGGCCACCCTGACATTAGGCAAATGAGAGGCAAGGGAGCTTATTGTGGACACTGTCTTGGGCTGTGCCCCTCATGGAAACCTCCAGCCAGAGGTCATGATGAGTGTCTGTATGGAAGAAGATGAGGGCCATGTGGCAGTGTTTTGGTTTGAATTGTGGTGTGGCAGTGGGAAGAGATGACTGGGTCCACCTGGGCTTGAACTCTGGTGTGATTCCCCTTGGAGACTGAGTTCTGGAACTGACCTCAGAGAAGTATTGCCGTGAATTGTGTCGGGATGTTAGGAGGCCACGCATGAGAGTCGCCCTTGGAAACTGAGATCTAGGCCCAGGCTGGCTTTCCACAGAGCACTGGGAATCTCAGCCCGGATATCACATGATTTTATTCTTAAAGACCTGGCAGCCATCGTGGAGAGTCCAAACACACGTGGACCTCACATTGTAGACCTCAATGGGCCTGGCTTCCTGTGACCTTTTGGCCACTCCTTGGGAAGCCTTGTTTGTGAGAGTTCTCCAGAGCTTTCGTTGAAATGAGCTTCCTCACCATTTAATGGTTCCTGAAGGAATGGAAACCCACAGTGCCTCCAACTTCATCCTTTAAAAATGGCTAGCTAGATAAATACCATGACATTTTTGAAATTCCCATGACCAGGTGGCACTGGAGAACCTTTGGATGTCCTGTTGCTGATCATGAGTGTACCAGACAGTGCCTTGATTGACTGGGTTTCATGAAAATGGTGTAGAACAGAGATGCCAGTGAGTTGGGGCCTGCTGAGTAGTGGGCCTAGAGCAGTGGTGTGCAGGTGTGTGATAGAACATCTGTGGTGGGGCCATGTGGATCTGCCATTGGCTTCCAAATGGCTTGTGACTGACATGGTGCAGCGAGCAGACCCTTCTATGTAAAGGCATCTTGTTATATGGAGAGGTTTCAGGGCAATGTTCAGAATCAGGTTGCTATGGTCAAGGGGGCAAGCTCTGTGGGATAGAAGCCTGGCTGGTGCATTCTCCTAGGACCTTGACCCACCACACGTGACAGAACTCCCTCCAGCACTGTGTCCCAGTTGAACTCCTTGTATTTCCTGAAGCAAATTCCAAACTCCCAGTGCAGCAGCAAGAAACACCACGAAAAGTGGAGGATGACCAAATGGCTTCACAGTCCACACAGGGAGACACTTAGACCCCAGTGGCCACAGTTTACCTGCAAAGAGAGAATTCAGCACTTCTGCCTCATGTTCATTGGAAAATCAGAAACCATGTCCTCCAGGTCACATAGATGCAGACCTGGTTTGATGGTCTCACTACAAAGGAAGCTAAAGCTCCTGACAACAACATATATTTCAAGTGCCCAACCTCAGAAGCAGTTTCTCACGAAGTCTTTAGGCCAGCAGAGCTCCACGTTTGTGGAGTGTTTACCCTGTCCCTTACTCATGGAAAGTAGTCTACCACCTCCAAGGTTGTGAACTCCTGAGCATTTTCCATTCCACATATGTATTCACAGCATTTCTAACTCTTCTCCTCAAATTGTGTCTTACTTATTGTGAAGGTAATGTCAAGGCAATGTTCTGGATGAGAGTGGGAAGATTTTTTTGTAGCACATATTGGCCTACACATTGGATTCATTTTCCTATTTTCCGTTCGAAATACTGAATCCCTGACACTCACCCATACCCTACTAGATTGTGACTACGAATACTAATATGATGGAGAAAAATAACTCAAACAGAATAGAAATACAGGCAGTTCAGAGGAGGCCTGGTGTATAGTTGGACTGGCCTTTGGCATTATAAAGGGTAGGTGTTATAAATCTAGTCCAATTTAGTAGAAATAGTTCTCCATGTGTTTTGAATGTTAACAAATATGTGAATTCCTGTCTCCCTTTCTCTGTAGCCTATTCAGCAACATGCATTTTTACATGCACATATAGAATCCTACCTCCTATCCCACGTCCATTCTTGTGAGGTGGCTGACTTGGCAGATACAAACTGTGAGAAGAGATCACTCCTCCTAAACGCTGTTGGAACTGAAAATTCAACCTCCAGGTGAGCTTCCCACATGAACAACATGATACATAAATACATGTTCAGTAAAATAAATATTTTTGGATCTGTGGATGATAAATATTTCATGATGAATTTCGATTGGCATATATATTTCTACTCTTTAATGTCTGTGTTTGTGTGTGTGTTTTTCTTTTGTGTATATATATATATATATATATATATATATATACATATACACACACACACACACACACACACATACACACACTCTCCAGATTTTTCAAAATATGAAATGTATGTGTCATATTATATACTCCCTAAATTCATTCATGTTCATATATGTGGATTTATAATCAACTTTTCACAAGATTATTCTCAGAAATAGTCATCCACCTGAAATACATATTTGTTTCCTAGTGCTGAAATCCTAATATTTCTACAGTAACTGACCCAGTTTAACATGAATGCAAGTAGATTCCTATGGGACATGATGTGTATTTTGACGTTCATTTTTATTCAACACTGGTACATTACTATTTCTTCAGTTGATGCACATCATAGGATATGTATTTCATCCTCAAGTTCACAAATTTCTAGGCATTCATTTCCCTTTCAATCACTTCCTGCTTCAGAACACATGTATTCCTCCACGTTTCTTGACTGGTCTTTTCATGAGACTTCTTTCCAAACACATTCTTTTCCATTTCCATAATCCCTTGTGAAGCAAAACTCACACCCCCTTCATGGTAAACCATAACCCCAATATCACCATTAGATGTATAACTGGTTAGAATGAATGGTTGTGTATCAATATTAGATTTCCTATATATTTTCAGATATCAATGCAATCCATTATTTAAATTGGAACCTGTTATACTATTTATTCACAGTATGGTCTATTCATGCATTATCTCTATATTCATAGACCCAGGGTACACCTATTTGTACCCCCAAAGGCTAATTTATATGTCTTCAACATATTACTCCCAGAAATGGTGGAAGAAACACTCATGTCACCTGATCTACATATACATTTTATCACAGTGATATTCTGGACACAAAATGCAAAGGTCACACTTATGATTGCACCAACGCCTCATTGGAAAGTGAGCATGGATTACTAAAAACATCCTTGTCCAGGTTGCCTAATGCTCTCAAATGTCAATGCTATTGGTGACTACACATTTGTTTCTTCCTAAGATGATATATTCAACCTCAACCCTGTTGAAAATGTCTAATCCACTCACTCACTTTATACTTTGCCTGATTTCCTAATGTCTCTATTGATATCTGCTTTCCTACATATGTTCCCCAGTTCATCATTGTGACTGACTCTTCACATGTGCTGACGTTTACATTCACTCTCTAACCGACACCCTATTGCTAAAGAACTTTTGGTCCAAATTGCATACTCACTCTTCTTCCAAAACTTACCAACTATCTTCCTAATCCTACCTACTATCCCTTTTTGACTGGATGTTCTCTTCTACATTCAATCATCCAAGGTACAAGGTCCTATGCCATTGTGTACCGATTTATCTGAGACATCTGTGCAGAAAGTCATTCAAAGCTAAGTATCCCAATCAAGGGCCCAATGCCCTTCTGGCCTTCAAATCTTACTTGGATTTCTGTTTTCATACATATATTTCACCTATATATTATTATAAATATCCCAGGTTCCCAATACCATTCTTCATCCAGCAGAGTGATTCCTAAGCCACATCAAACAGGTTCTTAACCCTAACCATACACTGTTCCCTCAATCTAACTTTACAGAAGAGCAGGGACAGAGTGGGTCTTACAATACAGGAATGTGGGGGATCTTCCACCTGCTGAGAACCTCAAAGGTCCATGCAGAAATGATCCCTGGAGAAGATGTAGGCAGCTATGAAGGACCTGAGAGAGCAGAAGTCATCTTCCATGGCAAACAACCTGGTCAGGATGAAGGGATGTGTCTGAATGAGCCTCTCTCTTCTTAATGTAGACAAGATGGACCAAAGCAGGCCTGTGTGGAGAGCTGTTCCTTGGTGCCTATGGTTGATATTCCATTCTAACTTGTGAAAGTGTCACAGGAAGGAGGGGCAGCCTCCATCTCATGGGAGCCTTGGAAGCAACTGTTAGGACACAGTGGTTGCCAAGGCAGTGACCTCATTCAGTTCCTGAAGGAAGTGACCTCACCTCACTTCCTTGGTGATGGAACTCTCTGAACTTGGGATCCAGGAAGCCAGGCACCCAGAGCCAGTCCCAGTCCCAGTCCCAGTGGGCTCACTTGTTTGGATTTACCAAGGACAGAGTCAGTCTTTCTTGGTACCCACTGAGGTGAGGATTGCCAAATGCCAGGAAAGCTCTGCAGAGGGGCCTTTCCTGAGAAAGCAGGTAGTGGCTCACCGCTGGCTCCTGACAACTTCACAGAGTTGGCCAAGGAGGCCAGATGTGAGACAGGACAGGCCCTTTCGGGGGAACATAGTATGGCCCACCAGTCAGACGACACTCCGGGTAGTCACAGACCAACTTGGAAGGAGGTGCCTTTGTGGGTGTGGGTGTGAGTTTGTGGTTTTGTCTCATGTTCTGAGAATAGGTAGGAAAGGCGGTTTGTTTGGGTTGGAGTGGACTGTTTCTAGTAAGGCTTTTGACAAGGCGAGTGTTTCTATGTTTGTGTATCCCACTGTGTCCCTGGTTGTAGACATTAGAAAAGAGAATGCATCAATGGATGTGTCCTGTCTAGTAGAAAGCTTCCCAGCATTCATCCTGCCCAATTTATGAATGGACTGCGGCTTGCCTTATGGATGGGCAACGCCTACTATCTTCCTAAGTTCCTGTTTTCTTCCTGAATTCTGGCCACTCTCCAGAATAGGCTCATGGTTTTGTGTCCAAGATATGTACCACCTCCAAGCTCGGTGACATGGCCATGTACTGGATAGTTGAAAGAAATGGTGAGCATCTCAGAAAACTCAGATATCAGTGTGATCAGTAAAGTCTCCCTAGAGAAACCCTGCTTTGGGCCTTTGGCTTACCTATCCTTTTGTGGCCCTGAATGTCAGGAAGGCCTTTGCCTCAGGGCACCCCTTTGTGAAGCCTGAAGAAAACAGTTTTCAAATGGAAATGAATGGGCATCACCTGTGGCTCTTTGCTTAATTGCTTTGCAAAGGGATGTGTCTGAATCAGCCTCTTGGCCCTGTGTGAGGCTGTGGCTTACATTGTCAGCACCTGATGGATCCAAAGAAAGATCCCATGCGTGCATCCAAGGCCAAATTGGCACAAAAGCGGTCATCCTGGATGAGGTCTCTCGCCTTCCTCTGTAAGGTTCCTGACCTCCATCAAGTGAGAATAGGGATCCTTTGTGTCAAATGAGTCCTTCAAAGCCATGCAGAGGCTAGCCCATAGGTGCTTGGGTTTTCTCATGACTCCAGTTCACACAAAGAATCTATACCCGGCAGTCAGTAGGCCTCCAATTGGAGAAGTAGAGCAGTATTAAAGGCAGGCCTATTTGATCACTCCAGGTCCAAAGGAAGGGTGTCCAGGCCACCCTGACATTAGGCAAATGAGAGGCAAGGGAGCTTATTGTGGACACTGTCTTGGGCTGTGCCCCTCATGGAAACCTCCAGCCAGAGGTCATGATGAGTGTCTGTATGGAAGAAGATGAGGGCCATGTGGCAGTGTTTTGGTTTGAATTGTGGTGTGGCAGTGGGAAGAGATGACTGGGTCCACCTGGGCTTGAACTCTGGTGTGATTCCCCTTGGAGACTGAGTTCTGGAACTGACCTCAGAGAAGTATTGCCGTGAATTGTGTCGGGATGTTAGGAGGCCACGCATGAGAGTCGCCCTTGGAAACTGAGATCTAGGCCCAGGCTGGCTTTCCACAGAGCACTGGGAATCTCAGCCCGGATATCACATGATTTTATTCTTAAAGACCTGGCAGCCATCGTGGAGAGTCCAAACACACGTGGACCTCACATTGTAGACCTCAATGGGCCTGGCTTCCTGTGACCTTTTGGCCACTCCTTGGGAAGCCTTGTTTGTGAGAGTTCTCCAGAGCTTTCGTTGAAATGAGCTTCCTCACCATTTAATGGTTCCTGAAGGAATGGAAACCCACAGTGCCTCCAACTTCATCCTTTAAAAATGGCTAGCTAGATAAATACCATGACATTTTTGAAATTCCCATGACCAGGTGGCACTGGAGAACCTTTGGATGTCCTGTTGCTGATCATGAGTGTACCAGACAGTGCCTTGATTGACTGGGTTTCATGAAAATGGTGTAGAACAGAGATGCCAGTGAGTTGGGGCCTGCTGAGTAGTGGGCCTAGAGCAGTGGTGTGCAGGTGTGTGATAGAACATCTGTGGTGGGGCCATGTGGATCTGCCATTGGCTTCCAAATGGCTTGTGACTGACATGGTGCAGCGAGCAGACCCTTCTATGTAAAGGCATCTTGTTATATGGAGAGGTTTCAGGGCAATGTTCAGAATCAGGTTGCTATGGTCAAGGGGGCAAGCTCTGTGGGATAGAAGCCTGGCTGGTGCATTCTCCTAGGACCTTGACCCACCACACGTGACAGAACTCCCTCCAGCACTGTGTCCCAGTTGAACTCCTTGTATTTCCTGAAGCAAATTCCAAACTCCCAGTGCAGCAGCAAGAAACACCACGAAAAGTGGAGGATGACCAAATGGCTTCACAGTCCACACAGGGAGACACTTAGACCCCAGTGGCCACAGTTTACCTGCAAAGAGAGAATTCAGCACTTCTGCCTCATGTTCATTGGAAAATCAGAAACCATGTCCTCCAGGTCACATAGATGCAGACCTGGTTTGATGGTCTCACTACAAAGGAAGCTAAAGCTCCTGACAACAACATATATTTCAAGTGCCCAACCTCAGAAGCAGTTTCTCACGAAGTCTTTAGGCCAGCAGAGCTCCACGTTTGTGGAGTGTTTACCCTGTCCCTTACTCATGGAAAGTAGTCTACCACCTCCAAGGTTGTGAACTCCTGAGCATTTTCCATTCCACATATGTATTCACAGCATTTCTAACTCTTCTCCTCAAATTGTGTCTTACTTATTGTGAAGGTAATGTCAAGGCAATGTTCTGGATGAGAGTGGGAAGATTTTTTTGTAGCACATATTGGCCTACACATTGGATTCATTTTCCTATTTTCCGTTCGAAATACTGAATCCCTGACACTCACCCATACCCTACTAGATTGTGACTACGAATACTAATATGATGGAGAAAAATAACTCAAACAGAATAGAAATACAGGCAGTTCAGAGGAGGCCTGGTGTATAGTTGGACTGGCCTTTGGCATTATAAAGGGTAGGTGTTATAAATCTAGTCCAATTTAGTAGAAATAGTTCTCCATGTGTTTTGAATGTTAACAAATATGTGAATTCCTGTCTCCCTTTCTCTGTAGCCTATTCAGCAACATGCATTTTTACATGCACATATAGAATCCTACCTCCTATCCCACGTCCATTCTTGTGAGGTGGCTGACTTGGCAGATACAAACTGTGAGAAGAGATCACTCCTCCTAAACGCTGTTGGAACTGAAAATTCAACCTCCAGGTGAGCTTCCCACATGAACAACATGATACATAAATACATGTTCAGTAAAATAAATATTTTTGGATCTGTGGATGATAAATATTTCATGATGAATTTCGATTGGCATATATATTTCTACTCTTTAATGTCTGTGTTTGTGTGTGTGTTTTTCTTTTGTGTATATATATATATATATATATATATATATATATATATATATACATATACACACACACACACACACACACATACACACACTCTCCAGATTTTTCAAAATATGAAATGTATGTGTCATATTATATACTCCCTAAATTCATTCATGTTCATATATGTGGATTTATAATCAACTTTTCACAAGATTATTCTCAGAAATAGTCATCCACCTGAAATACATATTTGTTTCCTAGTGCTGAAATCCTAATATTTCTACAGTAACTGACCCAGTTTAACATGAATGCAAGTAGATTCCTATGGGACATGATGTGTATTTTGACGTTCATTTTTATTCAACACTGGTACATTACTATTTCTTCAGTTGATGCACATCATAGGATATGTATTTCATCCTCAAGTTCACAAATTTCTAGGCATTCATTTCCCTTTCAATCACTTCCTGCTTCAGAACACATGTATTCCTCCACGTTTCTTGACTGGTCTTTTCATGAGACTTCTTTCCAAACACATTCTTTTCCATTTCCATAATCCCTTGTGAAGCAAAACTCACACCCCCTTCATGGTAAACCATAACCCCAATATCACCATTAGATGTATAACTGGTTAGAATGAATGGTTGTGTATCAATATTAGATTTCCTATATATTTTCAGATATCAATGCAATCCATTATTTAAATTGGAACCTGTTATACTATTTATTCACAGTATGGTCTATTCATGCATTATCTCTATATTCATAGACCCAGGGTACACCTATTTGTACCCCCAAAGGCTAATTTATATGTCTTCAACATATTACTCCCAGAAATGGTGGAAGAAACACTCATGTCACCTGATCTACATATACATTTTATCACAGTGATATTCTGGACACAAAATGCAAAGGTCACACTTATGATTGCACCAACGCCTCATTGGAAAGTGAGCATGGATTACTAAAAACATCCTTGTCCAGGTTGCCTAATGCTCTCAAATGTCAATGCTATTGGTGACTACACATTTGTTTCTTCCTAAGATGATATATTCAACCTCAACCCTGTTGAAAATGTCTAATCCACTCACTCACTTTATACTTTGCCTGATTTCCTAATGTCTCTATTGATATCTGCTTTCCTACATATGTTCCCCAGTTCATCATTGTGACTGACTCTTCACATGTGCTGACGTTTACATTCACTCTCTAACCGACACCCTATTGCTAAAGAACTTTTGGTCCAAATTGCATACTCACTCTTCTTCCAAAACTTACCAACTATCTTCCTAATCCTACCTACTATCCCTTTTTGACTGGATGTTCTCTTCTACATTCAATCATCCAAGGTACAAGGTCCTATGCCATTGTGTACCGATTTATCTGAGACATCTGTGCAGAAAGTCATTCAAAGCTAAGTATCCCAATCAAGGGCCCAATGCCCTTCTGGCCTTCAAATCTTACTTGGATTTCTGTTTTCATACATATATTTCACCTATATATTATTATAAATATCCCAGGTTCCCAATACCATTCTTCATCCAGCAGAGTGATTCCTAAGCCACATCAAACAGGTTCTTAACCCTAACCATACACTGTTCCCTCAATCTAACTTTACAGAAGAGCAGGGACAGAGTGGGTCTTACAATACAGGAATGTGGGGGATCTTCCACCTGCTGAGAACCTCAAAGGTCCATGCAGAAATGATCCCTGGAGAAGATGTAGGCAGCTATGAAGGACCTGAGAGAGCAGAAGTCATCTTCCATGGCAAACAACCTGGTCAGGATGAAGGGATGTGTCTGAATGAGCCTCTCTCTTCTTAATGTAGACAAGATGGACCAAAGCAGGCCTGTGTGGAGAGCTGTTCCTTGGTGCCTATGGTTGATATTCCATTCTAACTTGTGAAAGTGTCACAGGAAGGAGGGGCAGCCTCCATCTCATGGGAGCCTTGGAAGCAACTGTTAGGACACAGTGGTTGCCAAGGCAGTGACCTCATTCAGTTCCTGAAGGAAGTGACCTCACCTCACTTCCTTGGTGATGGAACTCTCTGAACTTGGGATCCAGGAAGCCAGGCACCCAGAGCCAGTCCCAGTCCCAGTCCCAGTGGGCTCACTTGTTTGGATTTACCAAGGACAGAGTCAGTCTTTCTTGGTACCCACTGAGGTGAGGATTGCCAAATGCCAGGAAAGCTCTGCAGAGGGGCCTTTCCTGAGAAAGCAGGTAGTGGCTCACCGCTGGCTCCTGACAACTTCACAGAGTTGGCCAAGGAGGCCAGATGTGAGACAGGACAGGCCCTTTCGGGGGAACATAGTATGGCCCACCAGTCAGACGACACTCCGGGTAGTCACAGACCAACTTGGAAGGAGGTGCCTTTGTGGGTGTGGGTGTGAGTTTGTGGTTTTGTCTCATGTTCTGAGAATAGGTAGGAAAGGCGGTTTGTTTGGGTTGGAGTGGACTGTTTCTAGTAAGGCTTTTGACAAGGCGAGTGTTTCTATGTTTGTGTATCCCACTGTGTCCCTGGTTGTAGACATTAGAAAAGAGAATGCATCAATGGATGTGTCCTGTCTAGTAGAAAGCTTCCCAGCATTCATCCTGCCCAATTTATGAATGGACTGCGGCTTGCCTTATGGATGGGCAACGCCTACTATCTTCCTAAGTTCCTGTTTTCTTCCTGAATTCTGGCCACTCTCCAGAATAGGCTCATGGTTTTGTGTCCAAGATATGTACCACCTCCAAGCTCGGTGACATGGCCATGTACTGGATAGTTGAAAGAAATGGTGAGCATCTCAGAAAACTCAGATATCAGTGTGATCAGTAAAGTCTCCCTAGAGAAACCCTGCTTTGGGCCTTTGGCTTACCTATCCTTTTGTGGCCCTGAATGTCAGGAAGGCCTTTGCCTCAGGGCACCCCTTTGTGAAGCCTGAAGAAAACAGTTTTCAAATGGAAATGAATGGGCATCACCTGTGGCTCTTTGCTTAATTGCTTTGCAAAGGGATGTGTCTGAATCAGCCTCTTGGCCCTGTGTGAGGCTGTGGCTTACATTGTCAGCACCTGATGGATCCAAAGAAAGATCCCATGCGTGCATCCAAGGCCAAATTGGCACAAAAGCGGTCATCCTGGATGAGGTCTCTCGCCTTCCTCTGTAAGGTTCCTGACCTCCATCAAGTGAGAATAGGGATCCTTTGTGTCAAATGAGTCCTTCAAAGCCATGCAGAGGCTAGCCCATAGGTGCTTGGGTTTTCTCATGACTCCAGTTCACACAAAGAATCTATACCCGGCAGTCAGTAGGCCTCCAATTGGAGAAGTAGAGCAGTATTAAAGGCAGGCCTATTTGATCACTCCAGGTCCAAAGGAAGGGTGTCCAGGCCACCCTGACATTAGGCAAATGAGAGGCAAGGGAGCTTATTGTGGACACTGTCTTGGGCTGTGCCCCTCATGGAAACCTCCAGCCAGAGGTCATGATGAGTGTCTGTATGGAAGAAGATGAGGGCCATGTGGCAGTGTTTTGGTTTGAATTGTGGTGTGGCAGTGGGAAGAGATGACTGGGTCCACCTGGGCTTGAACTCTGGTGTGATTCCCCTTGGAGACTGAGTTCTGGAACTGACCTCAGAGAAGTATTGCCGTGAATTGTGTCGGGATGTTAGGAGGCCACGCATGAGAGTCGCCCTTGGAAACTGAGATCTAGGCCCAGGCTGGCTTTCCACAGAGCACTGGGAATCTCAGCCCGGATATCACATGATTTTATTCTTAAAGACCTGGCAGCCATCGTGGAGAGTCCAAACACACGTGGACCTCACATTGTAGACCTCAATGGGCCTGGCTTCCTGTGACCTTTTGGCCACTCCTTGGGAAGCCTTGTTTGTGAGAGTTCTCCAGAGCTTTCGTTGAAATGAGCTTCCTCACCATTTAATGGTTCCTGAAGGAATGGAAACCCACAGTGCCTCCAACTTCATCCTTTAAAAATGGCTAGCTAGATAAATACCATGACATTTTTGAAATTCCCATGACCAGGTGGCACTGGAGAACCTTTGGATGTCCTGTTGCTGATCATGAGTGTACCAGACAGTGCCTTGATTGACTGGGTTTCATGAAAATGGTGTAGAACAGAGATGCCAGTGAGTTGGGGCCTGCTGAGTAGTGGGCCTAGAGCAGTGGTGTGCAGGTGTGTGATAGAACATCTGTGGTGGGGCCATGTGGATCTGCCATTGGCTTCCAAATGGCTTGTGACTGACATGGTGCAGCGAGCAGACCCTTCTATGTAAAGGCATCTTGTTATATGGAGAGGTTTCAGGGCAATGTTCAGAATCAGGTTGCTATGGTCAAGGGGGCAAGCTCTGTGGGATAGAAGCCTGGCTGGTGCATTCTCCTAGGACCTTGACCCACCACACGTGACAGAACTCCCTCCAGCACTGTGTCCCAGTTGAACTCCTTGTATTTCCTGAAGCAAATTCCAAACTCCCAGTGCAGCAGCAAGAAACACCACGAAAAGTGGAGGATGACCAAATGGCTTCACAGTCCACACAGGGAGACACTTAGACCCCAGTGGCCACAGTTTACCTGCAAAGAGAGAATTCAGCACTTCTGCCTCATGTTCATTGGAAAATCAGAAACCATGTCCTCCAGGTCACATAGATGCAGACCTGGTTTGATGGTCTCACTACAAAGGAAGCTAAAGCTCCTGACAACAACATATATTTCAAGTGCCCAACCTCAGAAGCAGTTTCTCACGAAGTCTTTAGGCCAGCAGAGCTCCACGTTTGTGGAGTGTTTACCCTGTCCCTTACTCATGGAAAGTAGTCTACCACCTCCAAGGTTGTGAACTCCTGAGCATTTTCCATTCCACATATGTATTCACAGCATTTCTAACTCTTCTCCTCAAATTGTGTCTTACTTATTGTGAAGGTAATGTCAAGGCAATGTTCTGGATGAGAGTGGGAAGATTTTTTTGTAGCACATATTGGCCTACACATTGGATTCATTTTCCTATTTTCCGTTCGAAATACTGAATCCCTGACACTCACCCATACCCTACTAGATTGTGACTACGAATACTAATATGATGGAGAAAAATAACTCAAACAGAATAGAAATACAGGCAGTTCAGAGGAGGCCTGGTGTATAGTTGGACTGGCCTTTGGCATTATAAAGGGTAGGTGTTATAAATCTAGTCCAATTTAGTAGAAATAGTTCTCCATGTGTTTTGAATGTTAACAAATATGTGAATTCCTGTCTCCCTTTCTCTGTAGCCTATTCAGCAACATGCATTTTTACATGCACATATAGAATCCTACCTCCTATCCCACGTCCATTCTTGTGAGGTGGCTGACTTGGCAGATACAAACTGTGAGAAGAGATCACTCCTCCTAAACGCTGTTGGAACTGAAAATTCAACCTCCAGGTGAGCTTCCCACATGAACAACATGATACATAAATACATGTTCAGTAAAATAAATATTTTTGGATCTGTGGATGATAAATATTTCATGATGAATTTCGATTGGCATATATATTTCTACTCTTTAATGTCTGTGTTTGTGTGTGTGTTTTTCTTTTGTGTATATATATATATATATATATATATATATATATATATATATATACATATACACACACACACACACACACACACATACACACACTCTCCAGATTTTTCAAAATATGAAATGTATGTGTCATATTATATACTCCCTAAATTCATTCATGTTCATATATGTGGATTTATAATCAACTTTTCACAAGATTATTCTCAGAAATAGTCATCCACCTGAAATACATATTTGTTTCCTAGTGCTGAAATCCTAATATTTCTACAGTAACTGACCCAGTTTAACATGAATGCAAGTAGATTCCTATGGGACATGATGTGTATTTTGACGTTCATTTTTATTCAACACTGGTACATTACTATTTCTTCAGTTGATGCACATCATAGGATATGTATTTCATCCTCAAGTTCACAAATTTCTAGGCATTCATTTCCCTTTCAACCACTTCCTGCTTCAGAACACATGTATTCCTCCACGTTTCTTGACTGGTCTTTTCATGAGACTTCTTTCCAAACACATTCTTTTCCATTTCCATAATCCCTTGTGAAGCAAAACTCACACCCCCTTCATGGTAAACCATAACCCCAATATCACCATTAGATGTATAACTGGTTAGAATGAATGGTTGTGTATCAATATTAGATTTCCTATATATTTTCAGATATCAATGCAATCCATTATTTAAATTGGAACCTGTTATACTATTTATTCACAGTATGGTCTATTCATGCATTATCTCTATATTCATAGACCCAGGGTACACCTATTTGTACCCCCAAAGGCTAATTTATATGTCTTCAACATATTACTCCCAGAAATGGTGGAAGAAACACTCATGTCACCTGATCTACATATACATTTTATCACAGTGATATTCTGGACACAAAATGCAAAGGTCACACTTATGATTGCACCAACGCCTCATTGGAAAGTGAGCATGGATTACTAAAAACATCCTTGTCCAGGTTGCCTAATGCTCTCAAATGTCAATGCTATTGGTGACTACACATTTGTTTCTTCCTAAGATGATATATTCAACCTCAACCCTGTTGAAAATGTCTAATCCACTCACTCACTTTATACTTTGCCTGATTTCCTAATGTCTCTATTGATATCTGCTTTCCTACATATGTTCCCCAGTTCATCATTGTGACTGACTCTTCACATGTGCTGACGTTTACATTCACTCTCTAACCGACACCCTATTGCTAAAGAACTTTTGGTCCAAATTGCATACTCACTCTTCTTCCAAAACTTACCAACTATCTTCCTAATCCTACCTACTATCCCTTTTTGACTGGATGTTCTCTTCTACATTCAATCATCCAAGGTACAAGGTCCTATGCCATTGTGTACCGATTTATCTGAGACATCTGTGCAGAAAGTCATTCAAAGCTAAGTATCCCAATCAAGGGCCCAATGCCCTTCTGGCCTTCAAATCTTACTTGGATTTCTGTTTTCATACATATATTTCACCTATATATTATTATAAATATCCCAGGTTCCCAATACCATTCTTCATCCAGCAGAGTGATTCCTAAGCCACATCAAACAGGTTCTTAACCCTAACCATACACTGTTCCCTCAATCTAACTTTACAGAAGAGCAGGGACAGAGTGGGTCTTACAATACAGGAATGTGGGGGATCTTCCACCTGCTGAGAACCTCAAAGGTCCATGCAGAAATGATCCCTGGAGAAGATGTAGGCAGCTATGAAGGACCTGAGAGAGCAGAAGTCATCTTCCATGGCAAACAACCTGGTCAGGATGAAGGGATGTGTCTGAATGAGCCTCTCTCTTCTTAATGTAGACAAGATGGACCAAAGCAGGCCTGTGTGGAGAGCTGTTCCTTGGTGCCTATGGTTGATATTCCATTCTAACTTGTGAAAGTGTCACAGGAAGGAGGGGCAGCCTCCATCTCATGGGAGCCTTGGAAGCAACTGTTAGGACACAGTGGTTGCCAAGGCAGTGACCTCATTCAGTTCCTGAAGGAAGTGACCTCACCTCACTTCCTTGGTGATGGAACTCTCTGAACTTGGGATCCAGGAAGCCAGGCACCCAGAGCCAGTCCCAGTCCCAGTCCCAGTGGGCTCACTTGTTTGGATTTACCAAGGACAGAGTCAGTCTTTCTTGGTACCCACTGAGGTGAGGATTGCCAAATGCCAGGAAAGCTCTGCAGAGGGGCCTTTCCTGAGAAAGCAGGTAGTGGCTCACCGCTGGCTCCTGACAACTTCACAGAGTTGGCCAAGGAGGCCAGATGTGAGACAGGACAGGCCCTTTCGGGGGAACATAGTATGGCCCACCAGTCAGACGACACTCCGGGTAGTCACAGACCAACTTGGAAGGAGGTGCCTTTGTGGGTGTGGGTGTGAGTTTGTGGTTTTGTCTCATGTTCTGAGAATAGGTAGGAAAGGCGGTTTGTTTGGGTTGGAGTGGACTGTTTCTAGTAAGGCTTTTGACAAGGCGAGTGTTTCTATGTTTGTGTATCCCACTGTGTCCCTGGTTGTAGACATTAGAAAAGAGAATGCATCAATGGATGTGTCCTGTCTAGTAGAAAGCTTCCCAGCATTCATCCTGCCCAATTTATGAATGGACTGCGGCTTGCCTTATGGATGGGCAACGCCTACTATCTTCCTAAGTTCCTGTTTTCTTCCTGAATTCTGGCCACTCTCCAGAATAGGCTCATGGTTTTGTGTCCAAGATATGTACCACCTCCAAGCTCGGTGACATGGCCATGTACTGGATAGTTGAAAGAAATGGTGAGCATCTCAGAAAACTCAGATATCAGTGTGATCAGTAAAGTCTCCCTAGAGAAACCCTGCTTTGGGCCTTTGGCTTACCTATCCTTTTGTGGCCCTGAATGTCAGGAAGGCCTTTGCCTCAGGGCACCCCTTTGTGAAGCCTGAAGAAAACAGTTTTCAAATGGAAATGAATGGGCATCACCTGTGGCTCTTTGCTTAATTGCTTTGCAAAGGGATGTGTCTGAATCAGCCTCTTGGCCCTGTGTGAGGCTGTGGCTTACATTGTCAGCACCTGATGGATCCAAAGAAAGATCCCATGCGTGCATCCAAGGCCAAATTGGCACAAAAGCAGTCATCCTGGATGAGGTCTCTCGCCTTCCTCTGTAAGGTTCCTGACCTCCATCAAGTGAGAATAGGGATCCTTTGTGTCAAATGAGTCCTTCAAAGCCATGCAGAGGCTAGCCCATAGGTGCTTGGGTTTTCTCATGACTCCAGTTCACACAAAGAATCTATACCCGGCAGTCAGTAGGCCTCCAATTGGAGAAGTAGAGCAGTATTAAAGGCAGGCCTATTTGATCACTCCAGGTCCAAAGGAAGGGTGTCCAGGCCACCCTGACATTAGGCAAATGAGAGGCAAGGGAGCTTATTGTGGACACTGTCTTGGGCTGTGCCCCTCATGGAAACCTCCAGCCAGAGGTCATGATGAGTGTCTGTATGGAAGAAGATGAGGGCCATGTGGCAGTGTTTTGGTTTGAATTGTGGTGTGGCAGTGGGAAGAGATGACTGGGTCCACCTGGGCTTGAACTCTGGTGTGATTCCCCTTGGAGACTGAGTTCTGGAACTGACCTCAGAGAAGTATTGCCGTGAATTGTGTCGGGATGTTAGGAGGCCACGCATGAGAGTCGCCCTTGGAAACTGAGATCTAGGCCCAGGCTGGCTTTCCACAGAGCACTGGGAATCTCAGCCCGGATATCACATGATTTTATTCTTAAAGACCTGGCAGCCATCGTGGAGAGTCCAAACACACGTGGACCTCACATTGTAGACCTCAATGGGCCTGGCTTCCTGTGACCTTTTGGCCACTCCTTGGGAAGCCTTGTTTGTGAGAGTTCTCCAGAGCTTTCGTTGAAATGAGCTTCCTCACCATTTAATGGTTCCTGAAGGAATGGAAACCCACAGTGCCTCCAACTTCATCCTTTAAAAATGGCTAGCTAGATAAATACCATGACATTTTTGAAATTCCCATGACCAGGTGGCACTGGAGAACCTTTGGATGTCCTGTTGCTGATCATGAGTGTACCAGACAGTGCCTTGATTGACTGGGTTTCATGAAAATGGTGTAGAACAGAGATGCCAGTGAGTTGGGGCCTGCTGAGTAGTGGGCCTAGAGCAGTGGTGTGCAGGTGTGTGATAGAACATCTGTGGTGGGGCCATGTGGATCTGCCATTGGCTTCCAAATGGCTTGTGACTGACATGGTGCAGCGAGCAGACCCTTCTATGTAAAGGCATCTTGTTATATGGAGAGGTTTCAGGGCAATGTTCAGAATCAGGTTGCTATGGTCAAGGGGGCAAGCTCTGTGGGATAGAAGCCTGGCTGGTGCATTCTCCTAGGACCTTGACCCACCACACGTGACAGAACTCCCTCCAGCACTGTGTCCCAGTTGAACTCCTTGTATTTCCTGAAGCAAATTCCAAACTCCCAGTGCAGCAGCAAGAAACACCACGAAAAGTGGAGGATGACCAAATGGCTTCACAGTCCACACAGGGAGACACTTAGACCCCAGTGGCCACAGTTTACCTGCAAAGAGAGAATTCAGCACTTCTGCCTCATGTTCATTGGAAAATCAGAAACCATGTCCTCCAGGTCACATAGATGCAGACCTGGTTTGATGGTCTCACTACAAAGGAAGCTAAAGCTCCTGACAACAACATATATTTCAAGTGCCCAACCTCAGAAGCAGTTTCTCACGAAGTCTTTAGGCCAGCAGAGCTCCACGTTTGTGGAGTGTTTACCCTGTCCCTTACTCATGGAAAGTAGTCTACCACCTCCAAGGTTGTGAACTCCTGAGCATTTTCCATTCCACATATGTATTCACAGCATTTCTAACTCTTCTCCTCAAATTGTGTCTTACTTATTGTGAAGGTAATGTCAAGGCAATGTTCTGGATGAGAGTGGGAAGATTTTTTTGTAGCACATATTGGCCTACACATTGGATTCATTTTCCTATTTTCCGTTCGAAATACTGAATCCCTGACACTCACCCATACCCTACTAGATTGTGACTACGAATACTAATATGATGGAGAAAAATAACTCAAACAGAATAGAAATACAGGCAGTTCAGAGGAGGCCTGGTGTATAGTTGGACTGGCCTTTGGCATTATAAAGGGTAGGTGTTATAAATCTAGTCCAATTTAGTAGAAATAGTTCTCCATGTGTTTTGAATGTTAACAAATATGTGAATTCCTGTCTCCCTTTCTCTGTAGCCTATTCAGCAACATGCATTTTTACATGCACATATAGAATCCTACCTCCTATCCCACGTCCATTCTTGTGAGGTGGCTGACTTGGCAGATACAAACTGTGAGAAGAGATCACTCCTCCTAAACGCTGTTGGAACTGAAAATTCAACCTCCAGGTGAGCTTCCCACATGAACAACATGATACATAAATACATGTTCAGTAAAATAAATATTTTTGGATCTGTGGATGATAAATATTTCATGATGAATTTCGATTGGCATATATATTTCTACTCTTTAATGTCTGTGTTTGTGTGTGTGTTTTTCTTTTGTGTATATATATATATATATATATATATATATACATATACACACACACACACACACACACACATACACACACTCTCCAGATTTTTCAAAATATGAAATGTATGTGTCATATTATATACTCCCTAAATTCATTCATGTTCATATATGTGGATTTATAATCAACTTTTCACAAGATTATTCTCAGAAATAGTCATCCACCTGAAATACATATTTGTTTCCTAGTGCTGAAATCCTAATATTTCTACAGTAACTGACCCAGTTTAACATGAATGCAAGTAGATTCCTATGGGACATGATGTGTATTTTGACGTTCATTTTTATTCAACACTGGTACATTACTATTTCTTCAGTTGATGCACATCATAGGATATGTATTTCATCCTCAAGTTCACAAATTTCTAGGCATTCATTTCCCTTTCAATCACTTCCTGCTTCAGAACACATGTATTCCTCCACGTTTCTTGACTGGTCTTTTCATGAGACTTCTTTCCAAACACATTCTTTTCCATTTCCATAATCCCTTGTGAAGCAAAACTCACACCCCCTTCATGGTAAACCATAACCCCAATATCACCATTAGATGTATAACTGGTTAGAATGAATGGTTGTGTATCAATATTAGATTTCCTATATATTTTCAGATATCAATGCAATCCATTATTTAAATTGGAACCTGTTATACTATTTATTCACAGTATGGTCTATTCATGCATTATCTCTATATTCATAGACCCAGGGTACACCTATTTGTACCCCCAAAGGCTAATTTATATGTCTTCAACATATTACTCCCAGAAATGGTGGAAGAAACACTCATGTCACCTGATCTACATATACATTTTATCACAGTGATATTCTGGACACAAAATGCAAAGGTCACACTTATGATTGCACCAACGCCTCATTGGAAAGTGAGCATGGATTACTAAAAACATCCTTGTCCAGGTTGCCTAATGCTCTCAAATGTCAATGCTATTGGTGACTACACATTTGTTTCTTCCTAAGATGATATATTCAACCTCAACCCTGTTGAAAATGTCTAATCCACTCACTCACTTTATACTTTGCCTGATTTCCTAATGTCTCTATTGATATCTGCTTTCCTACATATGTTCCCCAGTTCATCATTGTGACTGACTCTTCACATGTGCTGACGTTTACATTCACTCTCTAACCGACACCCTATTGCTAAAGAACTTTTGGTCCAAATTGCATACTCACTCTTCTTCCAAAACTTACCAACTATCTTCCTAATCCTACCTACTATCCCTTTTTGACTGGATGTTCTCTTCTACATTCAATCATCCAAGGTACAAGGTCCTATGCCATTGTGTACCGATTTATCTGAGACATCTGTGCAGAAAGTCATTCAAAGCTAAGTATCCCAATCAAGGGCCCAATGCCCTTCTGGCCTTCAAATCTTACTTGGATTTCTGTTTTCATACATATATTTCACCTATATATTATTATAAATATCCCAGGTTCCCAATACCATTCTTCATCCAGCAGAGTGATTCCTAAGCCACATCAAACAGGTTCTTAACCCTAACCATACACTGTTCCCTCAATCTAACTTTACAGAAGAGCAGGGACAGAGTGGGTCTTACAATACAGGAATGTGGGGGATCTTCCACCTGCTGAGAACCTCAAAGGTCCATGCAGAAATGATCCCTGGAGAAGATGTAGGCAGCTATGAAGGACCTGAGAGAGCAGAAGTCATCTTCCATGGCAAACAACCTGGTCAGGATGAAGGGATGTGTCTGAATGAGCCTCTCTCTTCTTAATGTAGACAAGATGGACCAAAGCAGGCCTGTGTGGAGAGCTGTTCCTTGGTGCCTATGGTTGATATTCCATTCTAACTTGTGAAAGTGTCACAGGAAGGAGGGGCAGCCTCCATCTCATGGGAGCCTTGGAAGCAACTGTTAGGACACAGTGGTTGCCAAGGCAGTGACCTCATTCAGTTCCTGAAGGAAGTGACCTCACCTCACTTCCTTGGTGATGGAACTCTCTGAACTTGGGATCCAGGAAGCCAGGCACCCAGAGCCAGTCCCAGTCCCAGTCCCAGTGGGCTCACTTGTTTGGATTTACCAAGGACAGAGTCAGTCTTTCTTGGTACCCACTGAGGTGAGGATTGCCAAATGCCAGGAAAGCTCTGCAGAGGGGCCTTTCCTGAGAAAGCAGGTAGTGGCTCACCGCTGGCTCCTGACAACTTCACAGAGTTGGCCAAGGAGGCCAGATGTGAGACAGGACAGGCCCTTTCGGGGGAACATAGTATGGCCCACCAGTCAGACGACACTCCGGGTAGTCACAGACCAACTTGGAAGGAGGTGCCTTTGTGGGTGTGGGTGTGAGTTTGTGGTTTTGTCTCATGTTCTGAGAATAGGTAGGAAAGGCGGTTTGTTTGGGTTGGAGTGGACTGTTTCTAGTAAGGCTTTTGACAAGGCGAGTGTTTCTATGTTTGTGTATCCCACTGTGTCCCTGGTTGTAGACATTAGAAAAGAGAATGCATCAATGGATGTGTCCTGTCTAGTAGAAAGCTTCCCAGCATTCATCCTGCCCAATTTATGAATGGACTGCGGCTTGCCTTATGGATGGGCAACGCCTACTATCTTCCTAAGTTCCTGTTTTCTTCCTGAATTCTGGCCACTCTCCAGAATAGGCTCATGGTTTTGTGTCCAAGATATGTACCACCTCCAAGCTCGGTGACATGGCCATGTACTGGATAGTTGAAAGAAATGGTGAGCATCTCAGAAAACTCAGATATCAGTGTGATCAGTAAAGTCTCCCTAGAGAAACCCTGCTTTGGGCCTTTGGCTTACCTATCCTTTTGTGGCCCTGAATGTCAGGAAGGCCTTTGCCTCAGGGCACCCCTTTGTGAAGCCTGAAGAAAACAGTTTTCAAATGGAAATGAATGGGCATCACCTGTGGCTCTTTGCTTAATTGCTTTGCAAAGGGATGTGTCTGAATCAGCCTCTTGGCCCTGTGTGAGGCTGTGGCTTACATTGTCAGCACCTGATGGATCCAAAGAAAGATCCCATGCGTGCATCCAAGGCCAAATTGGCACAAAAGCAGTCATCCTGGATGAGGTCTCTCGCCTTCCTCTGTAAGGTTCCTGACCTCCATCAAGTGAGAATAGGGATCCTTTGTGTCAAATGAGTCCTTCAAAGCCATGCAGAGGCTAGCCCATAGGTGCTTGGGTTTTCTCATGACTCCAGTTCACACAAAGAATCTATACCCGGCAGTCAGTAGGCCTCCAATTGGAGAAGTAGAGCAGTATTAAAGGCAGGCCTATTTGATCACTCCAGGTCCAAAGGAAGGGTGTCCAGGCCACCCTGACATTAGGCAAATGAGAGGCAAGGGAGCTTATTGTGGACACTGTCTTGGGCTGTGCCCCTCATGGAAACCTCCAGCCAGAGGTCATGATGAGTGTCTGTATGGAAGAAGATGAGGGCCATGTGGCAGTGTTTTGGTTTGAATTGTGGTGTGGCAGTGGGAAGAGATGACTGGGTCCACCTGGGCTTGAACTCTGGTGTGATTCCCCTTGGAGACTGAGTTCTGGAACTGACCTCAGAGAAGTATTGCCGTGAATTGTGTCGGGGTGTTAGGAGGCCACGCATGAGAGTCGCCCTTGGAAACTGAGATCTAGGCCCAGGCTGGCTTTCCACAGAGCACTGGGAATCTCAGCCCGGATATCACATGATTTTATTCTTAAAGACCTGGCAGCCATCGTGGAGAGTCCAAACACACATGGACCTCACACTGTAGACCTCAATGGGCCTGGCTTCCTGTGACCTTTTGGCCACTCCTTGGGAAGCCTTGTTTGTGAGAGTTCTCCAGAGCTTTCGTTGAAATGAGCTTCCTCACCATTTAATGGTTCCTGAAGGAATGGAAACCCACAGTGCCTCCAACTTCATCCTTTAAAAATGGCTAGCTAGATAAATACCATGACATTTTTGAAATTCCCATGACCAGGTGGCACTGGAGAACCTTTGGATGTCCTGTTGCTGATCATGAGTGTACCAGACAGTGCCTTGATTGACTGGGTTTCATGAAAATGGTGTAGAACAGAGATGCCAGTGAGTTGGGGCCTGCTGAGTAGTGGGCCTAGAGCAGTGGTGTGCAGGTGTGTGATAGAACATCTGTGGTGGGGCCATGTGGATCTGCCATTGGCTTCCAAATGGCTTGTGACTGACATGGTGCAGCGAGCAGACCCTTCTATGTAAAGGCATCTTGTTATACGGAGAGGTTTCAGGGCAATGTTCAGAATCAGGTTGCTATGGTCAAGGGGGCAAGCTCTGTGGGATAGAAGCCTGGCTGGTGCATTCTCCTAGGACCTTGACCCACCACACGTGACAGAACTCCCTCCAGCACTGTGTCCCAGTTGAACTCCTTGTATTTCCTGAAGCAAATTCCAAACTCCCAGTGCAGCAGCAAGAAACACCACGAAAAGTGGAGGATGACCAAATGGCTTCACAGTCCACACAGGGAGACACTTAGACCCCAGTGGCCACAGTTTACCTGCAAAGAGAGAATTCAGCACTTCTGCCTCATGTTCATTGGAAAATCAGAAACCATGTCCTCCAGGTCACATAGATGCAGACCTGGTTTGATGGTCTCACTACAAAGGAAGCTAAAGCTCCTGACAACAACATATATTTCAAGTGCCCAACCTCAGAAGCAGTTTCTCACGAAGTCTTTAGGCCAGCAGAGCTCCACGTTTGTGGAGTGTTTACCCTGTCCCTTACTCATGGAAAGTAGTCTACCACCTCCAAGGTTGTGAACTCCTGAGCATTTTCCATTCCACATATGTATTCACAGCATTTCTAACTCTTCTCCTCAAATTGTGTCTTACTTATTGTGAAGGTAATGTCAAGGCAATGTTCTGGATGAGAGTGGGAAGATTTTTTTGTAGCACATATTGGCCTACACATTGGATTCATTTTCCTATTTTCCGTTCGAAATACTGAATCCCTGACACTAACCCATACCCTACTAGATTGTGACTACGAATACTAATATGATGGAGAAAAATAACTCAAACAGAATAGAAATACAGGCAGTTCAGAGGAGGCCTGGTGTATAGTTGGACTGGCCTTTGGCATTATAAAGGGTAGGTGTTATAAATCTAGTCCAATTTAGTAGAAATAGTTCTCCATGTGTTTTGAATGTTAACAAATATGTGAATTCCTGTCTCCCTTTCTCTGTAGCCTATTCAGCAACATGCATTTTTACATGCACATATAGAATCCTACCTCCTATCCCACGTCCATTCTTGTGAGGTGGCTGACTTGGCAGATACAAACTGTGAGAAGAGATCACTCCTCCTAAACGCTGTTGGAACTGAAAATTCAACCTCCAGGTGAGCTTCCCACATGAACAACATGATACATAAATACATGTTCAGTAAAATAAATATTTTTGGATCTGTGGATGATAAATATTTCATGATGAATTTCGATTGGCATATATATTTCTACTCTTTAATGTCTGTGTTTGTGTGTGTGTTTTTCTTTTGTGTATATATATATATATATATATATATATATATATATATATATATATACATATACACACACACACACACACACACACATACACACACTCTCCAGATTTTTCAAAATATGAAATGTATGTGTCATATTATATACTCCCTAAATTCATTCATGTTCATATATGTGGATTTATAATCAACTTTTCACAAGATTATTCTCAGAAATAGTCATCCACCTGAAATACATATTTGTTTCCTAGTGCTGAAATCCTAATATTTCTACAGTAACTGACCCAGTTTAACATGAATGCAAGTAGATTCCTATGGGACATGATGTGTATTTTGACGTTCATTTTTATTCAACACTGGTACATTACTATTTCTTCAGTTGATGCACATCATAGGATATGTATTTCATCCTCAAGTTCACAAATTTCTAGGCATTCATTTCCCTTTCAATCACTTCCTGCTTCAGAACACATGTATTCCTCCACGTTTCTTGACTGGTCTTTTCATGAGACTTCTTTCCAAACACATTCTTTTCCATTTCCATAATCCCTTGTGAAGCAAAACTCACACCCCCTTCATGGTAAACCATAACCCCAATATCACCATTAGATGTATAACTGGTTAGAATGAATGGTTGTGTATCAATATTAGATTTCCTATATATTTTCAGATATCAATGCAATCCATTATTTAAATTGGAACCTGTTATACTATTTATTCACAGTATGGTCTATTCATGCATTATCTCTATATTCATAGACCCAGGGTACACCTATTTGTACCCCCAAAGGCTAATTTATATGTCTTCAACATATTACTCCCAGAAATGGTGGAAGAAACACTCATGTCACCTGATCTACATATACATTTTATCACAGTGATATTCTGGACACAAAATGCAAAGGTCACACTTATGATTGCACCAACGCCTCATTGGAAAGTGAGCATGGATTACTAAAAACATCCTTGTCCAGGTTGCCTAATGCTCTCAAATGTCAATGCTATTGGTGACTACACATTTGTTTCTTCCTAAGATGATATATTCAACCTCAACCCTGTTGAAAATGTCTAATCCACTCACTCACTTTATACTTTGCCTGATTTCCTAATGTCTCTATTGATATCTGCTTTCCTACATATGTTCCCCAGTTCATCATTGTGACTGACTCTTCACATGTGCTGACGTTTACATTCACTCTCTAACCGACACCCTATTGCTAAAGAACTTTTGGTCCAAATTGCATACTCACTCTTCTTCCAAAACTTACCAACTATCTTCCTAATCCTACCTACTATCCCTTTTTGACTGGATGTTCTCTTCTACATTCAATCATCCAAGGTACAAGGTCCTATGCCATTGTGTACCGATTTATCTGAGACATCTGTGCAGAAAGTCATTCAAAGCTAAGTATCCCAATCAAGGGCCCAATGCCCTTCTGGCCTTCAAATCTTACTTGGATTTCTGTTTTCATACATATATTTCACCTATATATTATTATAAATATCCCAGGTTCCCAATACCATTCTTCATCCAGCAGAGTGATTCCTAAGCCACATCAAACAGGTTCTTAACCCTAACCATACACTGTTCCCTCAATCTAACTTTACAGAAGAGCAGGGACAGAGTGGGTCTTACAATACAGGAATGTGGGGGATCTTCCACCTGCTGAGAACCTCAAAGGTCCATGCAGAAATGATCCCTGGAGAAGATGTAGGCAGCTATGAAGGACCTGAGAGAGCAGAAGTCATCTTCCATGGCAAACAACCTGGTCAGGATGAAGGGATGTGTCTGAATGAGCCTCTCTCTTCTTAATGTAGACAAGATGGACCAAAGCAGGCCTGTGTGGAGAGCTGTTCCTTGGTGCCTATGGTTGATATTCCATTCTAACTTGTGAAAGTGTCACAGGAAGGAGGGGCAGCCTCCATCTCATGGGAGCCTTGGAAGCAACTGTTAGGACACAGTGGTTGCCAAGGCAGTGACCTCATTCAGTTCCTGAAGGAAGTGACCTCACCTCACTTCCTTGGTGATGGAACTCTCTGAACTTGGGATCCAGGAAGCCAGGCACCCAGAGCCAGTCCCAGTCCCAGTCCCAGTGGGCTCACTTGTTTGGATTTACCAAGGACAGAGTCAGTCTTTCTTGGTACCCACTGAGGTGAGGATTGCCAAATGCCAGGAAAGCTCTGCAGAGGGGCCTTTCCTGAGAAAGCAGGTAGTGGCTCACCGCTGGCTCCTGACAACTTCACAGAGTTGGCCAAGGAGGCCAGATGTGAGACAGGACAGGCCCTTTCGGGGGAACATAGTATGGCCCACCAGTCAGACGACACTCCGGGTAGTCACAGACCAACTTGGAAGGAGGTGCCTTTGTGGGTGTGGGTGTGAGTTTGTGGTTTTGTCTCATGTTCTGAGAATAGGTAGGAAAGGCGGTTTGTTTGGGTTGGAGTGGACTGTTTCTAGTAAGGCTTTTGACAAGGCGAGTGTTTCTATGTTTGTGTATCCCACTGTGTCCCTGGTTGTAGACATTAGAAAAGAGAATGCATCAATGGATGTGTCCTGTCTAGTAGAAAGCTTCCCAGCATTCATCCTGCCCAATTTATGAATGGACTGCGGCTTGCCTTATGGATGGGCAACGCCTACTATCTTCCTAAGTTCCTGTTTTCTTCCTGAATTCTGGCCACTCTCCAGAATAGGCTCATGGTTTTGTGTCCAAGATATGTACCACCTCCAAGCTCGGTGACATGGCCATGTACTGGATAGTTGAAAGAAATGGTGAGCATCTCAGAAAACTCAGATATCAGTGTGATCAGTAAAGTCTCCCTAGAGAAACCCTGCTTTGGGCCTTTGGCTTACCTATCCTTTTGTGGCCCTGAATGTCAGGAAGGCCTTTGCCTCAGGGCACCCCTTTGTGAAGCCTGAAGAAAACAGTTTTCAAATGGAAATGAATGGGCATCACCTGTGGCTCTTTGCTTAATTGCTTTGCAAAGGGATGTGTCTGAATCAGCCTCTTGGCCCTGTGTGAGGCTGTGGCTTACATTGTCAGCACCTGATGGATCCAAAGAAAGATCCCATGCGTGCATCCAAGGCCAAATTGGCACAAAAGCGGTCATCCTGGATGAGGTCTCTCGCCTTCCTCTGTAAGGTTCCTGACCTCCATCAAGTGAGAATAGGGATCCTTTGTGTCAAATGAGTCCTTCAAAGCCATGCAGAGGCTAGCCCATAGGTGCTTGGGTTTTCTCATGACTCCAGTTCACACAAAGAATCTATACCCGGCAGTCAGTAGGCCTCCAATTGGAGAAGTAGAGCAGTATTAAAGGCAGGCCTATTTGATCACTCCAGGTCCAAAGGAAGGGTGTCCAGGCCACCCTGACATTAGGCAAATGAGAGGCAAGGGAGCTTATTGTGGACACTGTCTTGGGCTGTGCCCCTCATGGAAACCTCCAGCCAGAGGTCATGATGAGTGTCTGTATGGAAGAAGATGAGGGCCATGTGGCAGTGTTTTGGTTTGAATTGTGGTGTGGCAGTGGGAAGAGATGACTGGGTCCACCTGGGCTTGAACTCTGGTGTGATTCCCCTTGGAGACTGAGTTCTGGAACTGACCTCAGAGAAGTATTGCCGTGAATTGTGTCGGGATGTTAGGAGGCCACGCATGAGAGTCGCCCTTGGAAACTGAGATCTAGGCCCAGGCTGGCTTTCCACAGAGCACTGGGAATCTCAGCCCGGATATCACATGATTTTATTCTTAAAGACCTGGCAGCCATCGTGGAGAGTCCAAACACACGTGGACCTCACATTGTAGACCTCAATGGGCCTGGCTTCCTGTGACCTTTTGGCCACTCCTTGGGAAGCCTTGTTTGTGAGAGTTCTCCAGAGCTTTCGTTGAAATGAGCTTCCTCACCATTTAATGGTTCCTGAAGGAATGGAAACCCACAGTGCCTCCAACTTCATCCTTTAAAAATGGCTAGCTAGATAAATACCATGACATTTTTGAAATTCCCATGACCAGGTGGCACTGGAGAACCTTTGGATGTCCTGTTGCTGATCATGAGTGTACCAGACAGTGCCTTGATTGACTGGGTTTCATGAAAATGGTGTAGAACAGAGATGCCAGTGAGTTGGGGCCTGCTGAGTAGTGGGCCTAGAGCAGTGGTGTGCAGGTGTGTGATAGAACATCTGTGGTGGGGCCATGTGGATCTGCCATTGGCTTCCAAATGGCTTGTGACTGACATGGTGCAGCGAGCAGACCCTTCTATGTAAAGGCATCTTGTTATATGGAGAGGTTTCAGGGCAATGTTCAGAATCAGGTTGCTATGGTCAAGGGGGCAAGCTCTGTGGGATAGAAGCCTGGCTGGTGCATTCTCCTAGGACCTTGACCCACCACACGTGACAGAACTCCCTCCAGCACTGTGTCCCAGTTGAACTCCTTGTATTTCCTGAAGCAAATTCCAAACTCCCAGTGCAGCAGCAAGAAACACCACGAAAAGTGGAGGATGACCAAATGGCTTCACAGTCCACACAGGGAGACACTTAGACCCCAGTGGCCACAGTTTACCTGCAAAGAGAGAATTCAGCACTTCTGCCTCATGTTCATTGGAAAATCAGAAACCATGTCCTCCAGGTCACATAGATGCAGACCTGGTTTGATGGTCTCACTACAAAGGAAGCTAAAGCTCCTGACAACAACATATATTTCAAGTGCCCAACCTCAGAAGCAGTTTCTCACGAAGTCTTTAGGCCAGCAGAGCTCCACGTTTGTGGAGTGTTTACCCTGTCCCTTACTCATGGAAAGTAGTCTACCACCTCCAAGGTTGTGAACTCCTGAGCATTTTCCATTCCACATATGTATTCACAGCATTTCTAACTCTTCTCCTCAAATTGTGTCTTACTTATTGTGAAGGTAATGTCAAGGCAATGTTCTGGATGAGAGTGGGAAGATTTTTTTGTAGCACATATTGGCCTACACATTGGATTCATTTTCCTATTTTCCGTTCGAAATACTGAATCCCTGACACTCACCCATACCCTACTAGATTGTGACTACGAATACTAATATGATGGAGAAAAATAACTCAAACAGAATAGAAATACAGGCAGTTCAGAGGAGGCCTGGTGTATAGTTGGACTGGCCTTTGGCATTATAAAGGGTAGGTGTTATAAATCTAGTCCAATTTAGTAGAAATAGTTCTCCATGTGTTTTGAATGTTAACAAATATGTGAATTCCTGTCTCCCTTTCTCTGTAGCCTATTCAGCAACATGCATTTTTACATGCACATATAGAATCCTACCTCCTATCCCACGTCCATTCTTGTGAGGTGGCTGACTTGGCAGATACAAACTGTGAGAAGAGATCACTCCTCCTAAACGCTGTTGGAACTGAAAATTCAACCTCCAGGTGAGCTTCCCACATGAACAACATGATACATAAATACATGTTCAGTAAAATAAATATTTTTGGATCTGTGGATGATAAATATTTCATGATGAATTTCGATTGGCATATATATTTCTACTCTTTAATGTCTGTGTTTGTGTGTGTGTTTTTCTTTTGTGTATATATATATATATATATATATATATATATATATATATACATATACACACACACACACACACACACACATACACACACTCTCCAGATTTTTCAAAATATGAAATGTATGTGTCATATTATATACTCCCTAAATTCATTCATGTTCATATATGTGGATTTATAATCAACTTTTCACAAGATTATTCTCAGAAATAGTCATCCACCTGAAATACATATTTGTTTCCTAGTGCTGAAATCCTAATATTTCTACAGTAACTGACCCAGTTTAACATGAATGCAAGTAGATTCCTATGGGACATGATGTGTATTTTGACGTTCATTTTTATTCAACACTGGTACATTACTATTTCTTCAGTTGATGCACATCATAGGATATGTATTTCATCCTCAAGTTCACAAATTTCTAGGCATTCATTTCCCTTTCAATCACTTCCTGCTTCAGAACACATGTATTCCTCCACGTTTCTTGACTGGTCTTTTCATGAGACTTCTTTCCAAACACATTCTTTTCCATTTCCATAATCCCTTGTGAAGCAAAACTCACACCCCCTTCATGGTAAACCATAACCCCAATATCACCATTAGATGTATAACTGGTTAGAATGAATGGTTGTGTATCAATATTAGATTTCCTATATATTTTCAGATATCAATGCAATCCATTATTTAAATTGGAACCTGTTATACTATTTATTCACAGTATGGTCTATTCATGCATTATCTCTATATTCATAGACCCAGGGTACACCTATTTGTACCCCCAAAGGCTAATTTATATGTCTTCAACATATTACTCCCAGAAATGGTGGAAGAAACACTCATGTCACCTGATCTACATATACATTTTATCACAGTGATATTCTGGACACAAAATGCAAAGGTCACACTTATGATTGCACCAACGCCTCATTGGAAAGTGAGCATGGATTACTAAAAACATCCTTGTCCAGGTTGCCTAATGCTCTCAAATGTCAATGCTATTGGTGACTACACATTTGTTTCTTCCTAAGATGATATATTCAACCTCAACCCTGTTGAAAATGTCTAATCCACTCACTCACTTTATACTTTGCCTGATTTCCTAATGTCTCTATTGATATCTGCTTTCCTACATATGTTCCCCAGTTCATCATTGTGACTGACTCTTCACATGTGCTGACGTTTACATTCACTCTCTAACCGACACCCTATTGCTAAAGAACTTTTGGTCCAAATTGCATACTCACTCTTCTTCCAAAACTTACCAACTATCTTCCTAATCCTACCTACTATCCCTTTTTGACTGGATGTTCTCTTCTACATTCAATCATCCAAGGTACAAGGTCCTATGCCATTGTGTACCGATTTATCTGAGACATCTGTGCAGAAAGTCATTCAAAGCTAAGTATCCCAATCAAGGGCCCAATGCCCTTCTGGCCTTCAAATCTTACTTGGATTTCTGTTTTCATACATATATTTCACCTATATATTATTATAAATATCCCAGGTTCCCAATACCATTCTTCATCCAGCAGAGTGATTCCTAAGCCACATCAAACAGGTTCTTAACCCTAACCATACACTGTTCCCTCAATCTAACTTTACAGAAGAGCAGGGACAGAGTGGGTCTTACAATACAGGAATGTGGGGGATCTTCCACCTGCTGAGAACCTCAAAGGTCCATGCAGAAATGATCCCTGGAGAAGATGTAGGCAGCTATGAAGGACCTGAGAGAGCAGAAGTCATCTTCCATGGCAAACAACCTGGTCAGGATGAAGGGATGTGTCTGAATGAGCCTCTCTCTTCTTAATGTAGACAAGATGGACCAAAGCAGGCCTGTGTGGAGAGCTGTTCCTTGGTGCCTATGGTTGATATTCCATTCTAACTTGTGAAAGTGTCACAGGAAGGAGGGGCAGCCTCCATCTCATGGGAGCCTTGGAAGCAACTGTTAGGACACAGTGGTTGCCAAGGCAGTGACCTCATTCAGTTCCTGAAGGAAGTGACCTCACCTCACTTCCTTGGTGATGGAACTCTCTGAACTTGGGATCCAGGAAGCCAGGCACCCAGAGCCAGTCCCAGTCCCAGTCCCAGTGGGCTCACTTGTTTGGATTTACCAAGGACAGAGTCAGTCTTTCTTGGTACCCACTGAGGTGAGGATTGCCAAATGCCAGGAAAGCTCTGCAGAGGGGCCTTTCCTGAGAAAGCAGGTAGTGGCTCACCGCTGGCTCCTGACAACTTCACAGAGTTGGCCAAGGAGGCCAGATGTGAGACAGGACAGGCCCTTTCGGGGGAACATAGTATGGCCCACCAGTCAGACGACACTCCGGGTAGTCACAGACCAACTTGGAAGGAGGTGCCTTTGTGGGTGTGGGTGTGAGTTTGTGGTTTTGTCTCATGTTCTGAGAATAGGTAGGAAAGGCGGTTTGTTTGGGTTGGAGTGGACTGTTTCTAGTAAGGCTTTTGACAAGGCGAGTGTTTCTATGTTTGTGTATCCCACTGTGTCCCTGGTTGTAGACATTAGAAAAGAGAATGCATCAATGGATGTGTCCTGTCTAGTAGAAAGCTTCCCAGCATTCATCCTGCCCAATTTATGAATGGACTGCGGCTTGCCTTATGGATGGGCAACGCCTACTATCTTCCTAAGTTCCTGTTTTCTTCCTGAATTCTGGCCACTCTCCAGAATAGGCTCATGGTTTTGTGTCCAAGATATGTACCACCTCCAAGCTCGGTGACATGGCCATGTACTGGATAGTTGAAAGAAATGGTGAGCATCTCAGAAAACTCAGATATCAGTGTGATCAGTAAAGTCTCCCTAGAGAAACCCTGCTTTGGGCCTTTGGCTTACCTATCCTTTTGTGGCCCTGAATGTCAGGAAGGCCTTTGCCTCAGGGCACCCCTTTGTGAAGCCTGAAGAAAACAGTTTTCAAATGGAAATGAATGGGCATCACCTGTGGCTCTTTGCTTAATTGCTTTGCAAAGGGATGTGTCTGAATCAGCCTCTTGGCCCTGTGTGAGGCTGTGGCTTACATTGTCAGCACCTGATGGATCCAAAGAAAGATCCCATGCGTGCATCCAAGGCCAAATTGGCACAAAAGCAGTCATCCTGGATGAGGTCTCTCGCCTTCCTCTGTAAGGTTCCTGACCTCCATCAAGTGAGAATAGGGATCC
Organism: Spermophilus citellus; assembly: GCF_964194105.1. Lineage (NCBI taxonomy): Eukaryota > Metazoa > Chordata > Mammalia > Rodentia > Sciuridae > Spermophilus > Spermophilus citellus. Next base: position 21,297,511 of record NC_138199.1, on the reverse strand, counting down.
TTTGTGTCAAATGAGTCCTTCAAAGCCATGCAGAGGCTAGCCCATAGGTGCTTGGGTTTTCTCATGACTCCAGTTCACACAAAGAATCTATACCCGGCAGTCAGTAGGCCTCCAATTGGAGAAGTAGAGCAGTATTAAAGGCAGGCCTATTTGATCACTCCAGGTCCAAAGGAAGGGTGTCCAGGCCACCCTGACATTAGGCAAATGAGAGGCAAGGGAGCTTATTGTGGACACTGTCTTGGGCTGTGCCCCTCATGGAAACCTCCAGCCAGAGGTCATGATGAGTGTCTGTATGGAAGAAGATGAGGGCCATGTGGCAGTGTTTTGGTTTGAATTGTGGTGTGGCAGTGGGAAGAGATGACTGGGTCCACCTGGGCTTGAACTCTGGTGTGATTCCCCTTGGAGACTGAGTTCTGGAACTGACCTCAGAGAAGTATTGCCGTGAATTGTGTCGGGATGTTAGGAGGCCACGCATGAGAGTCGCCCTTGGAAACTGAGATCTAGGCCCAGGCTGGCTTTCCACAGAGCACTGGGAATCTCAGCCCGGATATCACATGATTTTATTCTTAAAGACCTGGCAGCCATCGTGGAGAGTCCAAACACACGTGGACCTCACATTGTAGACCTCAATGGGCCTGGCTTCCTGTGACCTTTTGGCCACTCCTTGGGAAGCCTTGTTTGTGAGAGTTCTCCAGAGCTTTCGTTGAAATGAGCTTCCTCACCATTTAATGGTTCCTGAAGGAATGGAAACCCACAGTGCCTCCAACTTCATCCTTTAAAAATGGCTAGCTAGATAAATACCATGACATTTTTGAAATTCCCATGACCAGGTGGCACTGGAGAACCTTTGGATGTCCTGTTGCTGATCATGAGTGTACCAGACAGTGCCTTGATTGACTGGGTTTCATGAAAATGGTGTAGAACAGAGATGCCAGTGAGTTGGGGCCTGCTGAGTAGTGGGCCTAGAGCAGTGGTGTGCAGGTGTGTGATAGAACATCTGTGGTGGGGCCATGTGGATCTGCCATTGGCTTCCAAATGGCTTGTGACTGACATGGTGCAGCGAGCAGACCCTTCTATGTAAAGGCATCTTGTTATATGGAGAGGTTTCAGGGCAATGTTCAGAATCAGGTTGCTATGGTCAAGGGGGCAAGCTCTGTGGGATAGAAGCCTGGCTGGTGCATTCTCCTAGGACCTTGACCCACCACACGTGACAGAACTCCCTCCAGCACTGTGTCCCAGTTGAACTCCTTGTATTTCCTGAAGCAAATTCCAAACTCCCAGTGCAGCAGCAAGAAACACCACGAAAAGTGGAGGATGACCAAATGGCTTCACAGTCCACACAGGGAGACACTTAGACCCCAGTGGCCACAGTTTACCTGCAAAGAGAGAATTCAGCACTTCTGCCTCATGTTCATTGGAAAATCAGAAACCATGTCCTCCAGGTCACATAGATGCAGACCTGGTTTGATGGTCTCACTACAAAGGAAGCTAAAGCTCCTGACAACAACATATATTTCAAGTGCCCAACCTCAGAAGCAGTTTCTCACGAAGTCTTTAGGCCAGCAGAGCTCCACGTTTGTGGAGTGTTTACCCTGTCCCTTACTCATGGAAAGTAGTCTACCACCTCCAAGGTTGTGAACTCCTGAGCATTTTCCATTCCACATATGTATTCACAGCATTTCTAACTCTTCTCCTCAAATTGTGTCTTACTTATTGTGAAGGTAATGTCAAGGCAATGTTCTGGATGAGAGTGGGAAGATTTTTTTGTAGCACATATTGGCCTACACATTGGATTCATTTTCCTATTTTCCGTTCGAAATACTGAATCCCTGACACTCACCCATACCCTACTAGATTGTGACTACGAATACTAATATGATGGAGAAAAATAACTCAAACAGAATAGAAATACAGGCAGTTCAGAGGAGGCCTGGTGTATAGTTGGACTGGCCTTTGGCATTATAAAGGGTAGGTGTTATAAATCTAGTCCAATTTAGTAGAAATAGTTCTCCATGTGTTTTGAATGTTAACAAATATGTGAATTCCTGTCTCCCTTTCTCTGTAGCCTATTCAGCAACATGCATTTTTACATGCACATATAGAATCCTACCTCCTATCCCACGTCCATTCTTGTGAGGTGGCTGACTTGGCAGATACAAACTGTGAGAAGAGATCACTCCTCCTAAACGCTGTTGGAACTGAAAATTCAACCTCCAGGTGAGCTTCCCACATGAACAACATGATACATAAATACATGTTCAGTAAAATAAATATTTTTGGATCTGTGGATGATAAATATTTCATGATGAATTTCGATTGGCATATATATTTCTACTCTTTAATGTCTGTGTTTGTGTGTGTGTTTTTCTTTTGTGTATATATATATATATATATATATATATATATATACATATACACACACACACACACACACACACATACACACACTCTCCAGATTTTTCAAAATATGAAATGTATGTGTCATATTATATACTCCCTAAATTCATTCATGTTCATATATGTGGATTTATAATCAACTTTTCACAAGATTATTCTCAGAAATAGTCATCCACCTGAAATACATATTTGTTTCCTAGTGCTGAAATCCTAATATTTCTACAGTAACTGACCCAGTTTAACATGAATGCAAGTAGATTCCTATGGGACATGATGTGTATTTTGACGTTCATTTTTATTCAACACTGGTACATTACTATTTCTTCAGTTGATGCACATCATAGGATATGTATTTCATCCTCAAGTTCACAAATTTCTAGGCATTCATTTCCCTTTCAATCACTTCCTGCTTCAGAACACATGTATTCCTCCACGTTTCTTGACTGGTCTTTTCATGAGACTTCTTTCCAAACACATTCTTTTCCATTTCCATAATCCCTTGTGAAGCAAAACTCACACCCCCTTCATGGTAAACCATAACCCCAATATCACCATTAGATGTATAACTGGTTAGAATGAATGGTTGTGTATCAATATTAGATTTCCTATATATTTTCAGATATCAATGCAATCCATTATTTAAATTGGAACCTGTTATACTATTTATTCACAGTATGGTCTATTCATGCATTATCTCTATATTCATAGACCCAGGGTACACCTATTTGTACCCCCAAAGGCTAATTTATATGTCTTCAACATATTACTCCCAGAAATGTTGGAAGAAACACTCATGTCACCTGATCTACATATACATTTTATCACAGTGATATTCTGGACACAAAATGCAAAGGTCACACTTATGATTGCACCAACGCCTCATTGGAAAGTGAGCATGGATTACTAAAAACATCCTTGTCCAGGTTGCCTAATGCTCTCAAATGTCAATGCTATTGGTGACTACACATTTGTTTCTTCCTAAGATGATATATTCAACCTCAACCCTGTTGAAAATGTCTAATCCACTCACTCACTTTATACTTTGCCTGATTTCCTAATGTCTCTATTGATATCTGCTTTCCTACATATGTTCCCCAGTTCATCATTGTGACTGACTCTTCACATGTGCTGACGTTTACATTCACTCTCTAACCGACACCCTATTGCTAAAGAACTTTTGGTCCAAATTGCATACTCACTCTTCTTCCAAAACTTACCAACTATCTTCCTAATCCTACCTACTATCCCTTTTTGACTGGATGTTCTCTTCTACATTCAATCATCCAAGGTACAAGGTCCTATGCCATTGTGTACCGATTTATCTGAGACATCTGTGCAGAAAGTCATTCAAAGCTAAGTATCCCAATCAAGGGCCCAATGCCCTTCTGGCCTTCAAATCTTACTTGGATTTCTGTTTTCATACATATATTTCACCTATATATTATTATAAATATCCCAGGTTCCCAATACCATTCTTCATCCAGCAGAGTGATTCCTAAGCCACATCAAACAGGTTCTTAACCCTAACCATACACTGTTCCCTCAATCTAACTTTACAGAAGAGCAGGGACAGAGTGGGTCTTACAATACAGGAATGTGGGGGATCTTCCACCTGCTGAGAACCTCAAAGGTCCATGCAGAAATGATCCCTGGAGAAGATGTAGGCAGCTATGAAGGACCTGAGAGAGCAGAAGTCATCTTCCATGGCAAACAACCTGGTCAGGATGAAGGGATGTGTCTGAATGAGCCTCTCTCTTCTTAATGTAGACAAGATGGACCAAAGCAGGCCTGTGTGGAGAGCTGTTCCTTGGTGCCTATGGTTGATATTCCATTCTAACTTGTGAAAGTGTCACAGGAAGGAGGGGCAGCCTCCATCTCATGGGAGCCTTGGAAGCAACTGTTAGGACACAGTGGTTGCCAAGGCAGTGACCTCATTCAGTTCCTGAAGGAAGTGACCTCACCTCACTTCCTTGGTGATGGAACTCTCTGAACTTGGGATCCAGGAAGCCAGGCACCCAGAGCCAGTCCCAGTCCCAGTCCCAGTGGGCTCACTTGTTTGGATTTACCAAGGACAGAGTCAGTCTTTCTTGGTACCCACTGAGGTGAGGATTGCCAAATGCCAGGAAAGCTCTGCAGAGGGGCCTTTCCTGAGAAAGCAGGTAGTGGCTCACCGCTGGCTCCTGACAACTTCACAGAGTTGGCCAAGGAGGCCAGATGTGAGACAGGACAGGCCCTTTCGGGGGAACATAGTATGGCCCACCAGTCAGACGACACTCCGGGTAGTCACAGACCAACTTGGAAGGAGGTGCCTTTGTGGGTGTGGGTGTGAGTTTGTGGTTTTGTCTCATGTTCTGAGAATAGGTAGGAAAGGCGGTTTGTTTGGGTTGGAGTGGACTGTTTCTAGTAAGGCTTTTGACAAGGCGAGTGTTTCTATGTTTGTGTATCCCACTGTGTCCCTGGTTGTAGACATTAGAAAAGAGAATGCATCAATGGATGTGTCCTGTCTAGTAGAAAGCTTCCCAGCATTCATCCTGCCCAATTTATGAATGGACTGCGGCTTGCCTTATGGATGGGCAACGCCTACTATCTTCCTAAGTTCCTGTTTTCTTCCTGAATTCTGGCCACTCTCCAGAATAGGCTCATGGTTTTGTGTCCAAGATATGTACCACCTCCAAGCTCGGTGACATGGCCATGTACTGGATAGTTGAAAGAAATGGTGAGCATCTCAGAAAACTCAGATATCAGTGTGATCAGTAAAGTCTCCCTAGAGAAACCCTGCTTTGGGCCTTTGGCTTACCTATCCTTTTGTGGCCCTGAATGTCAGGAAGGCCTTTGCCTCAGGGCACCCCTTTGTGAAGCCTGAAGAAAACAGTTTTCAAATGGAAATGAATGGGCATCACCTGTGGCTCTTTGCTTAATTGCTTTGCAAAGGGATGTGTCTGAATCAGCCTCTTGGCCCTGTGTGAGGCTGTGGCTTACATTGTCAGCACCTGATGGATCCAAAGAAAGATCCCATGCGTGCATCCAAGGCCAAATTGGCACAAAAGCGGTCATCCTGGATGAGGTCTCTCGCCTTCCTCTGTAAGGTTCCTGACCTCCATCAAGTGAGAATAGGGATCCTTTGTGTCAAATGAGTCCTTCAAAGCCATGCAGAGGCTAGCCCATAGGTGCTTGGGTTTTCTCATGACTCCAGTTCACACAAAGAATCTATACCCGGCAGTCAGTAGGCCTCCAATTGGAGAAGTAGAGCAGTATTAAAGGCAGGCCTATTTGATCACTCCAGGTCCAAAGGAAGGGTGTCCAGGCCACCCTGACATTAGGCAAATGAGAGGCAAGGGAGCTTATTGTGGACACTGTCTTGGGCTGTGCCCCTCATGGAAACCTCCAGCCAGAGGTCATGATGAGTGTCTGTATGGAAGAAGATGAGGGCCATGTGGCAGTGTTTTGGTTTGAATTGTGGTGTGGCAGTGGGAAGAGATGACTGGGTCCACCTGGGCTTGAACTCTGGTGTGATTCCCCTTGGAGACTGAGTTCTGGAACTGACCTCAGAGAAGTATTGCCGTGAATTGTGTCGGGATGTTAGGAGGCCACGCATGAGAGTCGCCCTTGGAAACTGAGATCTAGGCCCAGGCTGGCTTTCCACAGAGCACTGGGAATCTCAGCCCGGATATCACATGATTTTATTCTTAAAGACCTGGCAGCCATCGTGGAGAGTCCAAACACACGTGGACCTCACATTGTAGACCTCAATGGGCCTGGCTTCCTGTGACCTTTTGGCCACTCCTTGGGAAGCCTTGTTTGTGAGAGTTCTCCAGAGCTTTCGTTGAAATGAGCTTCCTCACCATTTAATGGTTCCTGAAGGAATGGAAACCCACAGTGCCTCCAACTTCATCCTTTAAAAATGGCTAGCTAGATAAATACCATGACATTTTTGAAATTCCCATGACCAGGTGGCACTGGAGAACCTTTGGATGTCCTGTTGCTGATCATGAGTGTACCAGACAGTGCCTTGATTGACTGGGTTTCATGAAAATGGTGTAGAACAGAGATGCCAGTGAGTTGGGGCCTGCTGAGTAGTGGGCCTAGAGCAGTGGTGTGCAGGTGTGTGATAGAACATCTGTGGTGGGGCCATGTGGATCTGCCATTGGCTTCCAAATGGCTTGTGACTGACATGGTGCAGCGAGCAGACCCTTCTATGTAAAGGCATCTTGTTATATGGAGAGGTTTCAGGGCAATGTTCAGAATCAGGTTGCTATGGTCAAGGGGGCAAGCTCTGTGGGATAGAAGCCTGGCTGGTGCATTCTCCTAGGACCTTGACCCACCACACGTGACAGAACTCCCTCCAGCACTGTGTCCCAGTTGAACTCCTTGTATTTCCTGAAGCAAATTCCAAACTCCCAGTGCAGCAGCAAGAAACACCACGAAAAGTGGAGGATGACCAAATGGCTTCACAGTCCACACAGGGAGACACTTAGACCCCAGTGGCCACAGTTTACCTGCAAAGAGAGAATTCAGCACTTCTGCCTCATGTTCATTGGAAAATCAGAAACCATGTCCTCCAGGTCACATAGATGCAGACCTGGTTTGATGGTCTCACTACAAAGGAAGCTAAAGCTCCTGACAACAACATATATTTCAAGTGCCCAACCTCAGAAGCAGTTTCTCACGAAGTCTTTAGGCCAGCAGAGCTCCACGTTTGTGGAGTGTTTACCCTGTCCCTTACTCATGGAAAGTAGTCTACCACCTCCAAGGTTGTGAACTCCTGAGCATTTTCCATTCCACATATGTATTCACAGCATTTCTAACTCTTCTCCTCAAATTGTGTCTTACTTATTGTGAAGGTAATGTCAAGGCAATGTTCTGGATGAGAGTGGGAAGATTTTTTTGTAGCACATATTGGCCTACACATTGGATTCATTTTCCTATTTTCCGTTCGAAATACTGAATCCCTGACACTCACCCATACCCTACTAGATTGTGACTACGAATACTAATATGATGGAGAAAAATAACTCAAACAGAATAGAAATACAGGCAGTTCAGAGGAGGCCTGGTGTATAGTTGGACTGGCCTTTGGCATTATAAAGGGTAGGTGTTATAAATCTAGTCCAATTTAGTAGAAATAGTTCTCCATGTGTTTTGAATGTTAACAAATATGTGAATTCCTGTCTCCCTTTCTCTGTAGCCTATTCAGCAACATGCATTTTTACATGCACATATAGAATCCTACCTCCTATCCCACGTCCATTCTTGTGAGGTGGCTGACTTGGCAGATACAAACTGTGAGAAGAGATCACTCCTCCTAAACGCTGTTGGAACTGAAAATTCAACCTCCAGGTGAGCTTCCCACATGAACAACATGATACATAAATACATGTTCAGTAAAATAAATATTTTTGGATCTGTGGATGATAAATATTTCATGATGAATTTCGATTGGCATATATATTTCTACTCTTTAATGTCTGTGTTTGTGTGTGTGTTTTTCTTTTGTGTATATATATATATATATATATATATATATATATATACATATACACACACACACACACACACACACATACACACACTCTCCAGATTTTTCAAAATATGAAATGTATGTGTCATATTATATACTCCCTAAATTCATTCATGTTCATATATGTGGATTTATAATCAACTTTTCACAAGATTATTCTCAGAAATAGTCATCCACCTGAAATACATATTTGTTTCCTAGTGCTGAAATCCTAATATTTCTACAGTAACTGACCCAGTTTAACATGAATGCAAGTAGATTCCTATGGGACATGATGTGTATTTTGACGTTCATTTTTATTCAACACTGGTACATTACTATTTCTTCAGTTGATGCACATCATAGGATATGTATTTCATCCTCAAGTTCACAAATTTCTAGGCATTCATTTCCCTTTCAATCACTTCCTGCTTCAGAACACATGTATTCCTCCACGTTTCTTGACTGGTCTTTTCATGAGACTTCTTTCCAAACACATTCTTTTCCATTTCCATAATCCCTTGTGAAGCAAAACTCACACCCCCTTCATGGTAAACCATAACCCCAATATCACCATTAGATGTATAACTGGTTAGAATGAATGGTTGTGTATCAATATTAGATTTCCTATATATTTTCAGATATCAATGCAATCCATTATTTAAATTGGAACCTGTTATACTATTTATTCACAGTATGGTCTATTCATGCATTATCTCTATATTCATAGACCCAGGGTACACCTATTTGTACCCCCAAAGGCTAATTTATATGTCTTCAACATATTACTCCCAGAAATGGTGGAAGAAACACTCATGTCACCTGATCTACATATACATTTTATCACAGTGATATTCTGGACACAAAATGCAAAGGTCACACTTATGATTGCACCAACGCCTCATTGGAAAGTGAGCATGGATTACTAAAAACATCCTTGTCCAGGTTGCCTAATGCTCTCAAATGTCAATGCTATTGGTGACTACACATTTGTTTCTTCCTAAGATGATATATTCAACCTCAACCCTGTTGAAAATGTCTAATCCACTCACTCACTTTATACTTTGCCTGATTTCCTAATGTCTCTATTGATATCTGCTTTCCTACATATGTTCCCCAGTTCATCATTGTGACTGACTCTTCACATGTGCTGACGTTTACATTCACTCTCTAACCGACACCCTATTGCTAAAGAACTTTTGGTCCAAATTGCATACTCACTCTTCTTCCAAAACTTACCAACTATCTTCCTAATCCTACCTACTATCCCTTTTTGACTGGATGTTCTCTTCTACATTCAATCATCCAAGGTACAAGGTCCTATGCCATTGTGTACCGATTTATCTGAGACATCTGTGCAGAAAGTCATTCAAAGCTAAGTATCCCAATCAAGGGCCCAATGCCCTTCTGGCCTTCAAATCTTACTTGGATTTCTGTTTTCATACATATATTTCACCTATATATTATTATAAATATCCCAGGTTCCCAATACCATTCTTCATCCAGCAGAGTGATTCCTAAGCCACATCAAACAGGTTCTTAACCCTAACCATACACTGTTCCCTCAATCTAACTTTACAGAAGAGCAGGGACAGAGTGGGTCTTACAATACAGGAATGTGGGGGATCTTCCACCTGCTGAGAACCTCAAAGGTCCATGCAGAAATGATCCCTGGAGAAGATGTAGGCAGCTATGAAGGACCTGAGAGAGCAGAAGTCATCTTCCATGGCAAACAACCTGGTCAGGATGAAGGGATGTGTCTGAATGAGCCTCTCTCTTCTTAATGTAGACAAGATGGACCAAAGCAGGCCTGTGTGGAGAGCTGTTCCTTGGTGCCTATGGTTGATATTCCATTCTAACTTGTGAAAGTGTCACAGGAAGGAGGGGCAGCCTCCATCTCATGGGAGCCTTGGAAGCAACTGTTAGGACACAGTGGTTGCCAAGGCAGTGACCTCATTCAGTTCCTGAAGGAAGTGACCTCACCTCACTTCCTTGGTGATGGAACTCTCTGAACTTGGGATCCAGGAAGCCAGGCACCCAGAGCCAGTCCCAGTCCCAGTCCCAGTGGGCTCACTTGTTTGGATTTACCAAGGACAGAGTCAGTCTTTCTTGGTACCCACTGAGGTGAGGATTGCCAAATGCCAGGAAAGCTCTGCAGAGGGGCCTTTCCTGAGAAAGCAGGTAGTGGCTCACCGCTGGCTCCTGACAACTTCACAGAGTTGGCCAAGGAGGCCAGATGTGAGACAGGACAGGCCCTTTCGGGGGAACATAGTATGGCCCACCAGTCAGACGACACTCCGGGTAGTCACAGACCAACTTGGAAGGAGGTGCCTTTGTGGGTGTGGGTGTGAGTTTGTGGTTTTGTCTCATGTTCTGAGAATAGGTAGGAAAGGCGGTTTGTTTGGGTTGGAGTGGACTGTTTCTAGTAAGGCTTTTGACAAGGCGAGTGTTTCTATGTTTGTGTATCCCACTGTGTCCCTGGTTGTAGACATTAGAAAAGAGAATGCATCAATGGATGTGTCCTGTCTAGTAGAAAGCTTCCCAGCATTCATCCTGCCCAATTTATGAATGGACTGCGGCTTGCCTTATGGATGGGCAACGCCTACTATCTTCCTAAGTTCCTGTTTTCTTCCTGAATTCTGGCCACTCTCCAGAATAGGCTCATGGTTTTGTGTCCAAGATATGTACCACCTCCAAGCTCGGTGACATGGCCATGTACTGGATAGTTGAAAGAAATGGTGAGCATCTCAGAAAACTCAGATATCAGTGTGATCAGTAAAGTCTCCCTAGAGAAACCCTGCTTTGGGCCTTTGGCTTACCTATCCTTTTGTGGCCCTGAATGTCAGGAAGGCCTTTGCCTCAGGGCACCCCTTTGTGAAGCCTGAAGAAAACAGTTTTCAAATGGAAATGAATGGGCATCACCTGTGGCTCTTTGCTTAATTGCTTTGCAAAGGGATGTGTCTGAATCAGCCTCTTGGCCCTGTGTGAGGCTGTGGCTTACATTGTCAGCACCTGATGGATCCAAAGAAAGATCCCATGCGTGCATCCAAGGCCAAATTGGCACAAAAGCAGTCATCCTGGATGAGGTCTCTCGCCTTCCTCTGTAAGGTTCCTGACCTCCATCAAGTGAGAATAGGGATCCTTTGTGTCAAATGAGTCCTTCAAAGCCATGCAGAGGCTAGCCCATAGGTGCTTGGGTTTTCTCATGACTCCAGTTCACACAAAGAATCTATACCCGGCAGTCAGTAGGCCTCCAATTGGAGAAGTAGAGCAGTATTAAAGGCAGGCCTATTTGATCACTCCAGGTCCAAAGGAAGGGTGTCCAGGCCACCCTGACATTAGGCAAATGAGAGGCAAGGGAGCTTATTGTGGACACTGTCTTGGGCTGTGCCCCTCATGGAAACCTCCAGCCAGAGGTCATGATGAGTGTCTGTATGGAAGAAGATGAGGGCCATGTGGCAGTGTTTTGGTTTGAATTGTGGTGTGGCAGTGGGAAGAGATGACTGGGTCCACCTGGGCTTGAACTCTGGTGTGATTCCCCTTGGAGACTGAGTTCTGGAACTGACCTCAGAGAAGTATTGCCGTGAATTGTGTCGGGATGTTAGGAGGCCACGCATGAGAGTCGCCCTTGGAAACTGAGATCTAGGCCCAGGCTGGCTTTCCACAGAGCACTGGGAATCTCAGCCCGGATATCACATGATTTTATTCTTAAAGACCTGGCAGCCATCGTGGAGAGTCCAAACACACGTGGACCTCACATTGTAGACCTCAATGGGCCTGGCTTCCTGTGACCTTTTGGCCACTCCTTGGGAAGCCTTGTTTGTGAGAGTTCTCCAGAGCTTTCGTTGAAATGAGCTTCCTCACCATTTAATGGTTCCTGAAGGAATGGAAACCCACAGTGCCTCCAACTTCATCCTTTAAAAATGGCTAGCTAGATAAATACCATGACATTTTTGAAATTCCCATGACCAGGTGGCACTGGAGAACCTTTGGATGTCCTGTTGCTGATCATGAGTGTACCAGACAGTGCCTTGATTGACTGGGTTTCATGAAAATGGTGTAGAACAGAGATGCCAGTGAGTTGGGGCCTGCTGAGTAGTGGGCCTAGAGCAGTGGTGTGCAGGTGTGTGATAGAACATCTGTGGTGGGGCCATGTGGATCTGCCATTGGCTTCCAAATGGCTTGTGACTGACATGGTGCAGCGAGCAGACCCTTCTATGTAAAGGCATCTTGTTATATGGAGAGGTTTCAGGGCAATGTTCAGAATCAGGTTGCTATGGTCAAGGGGGCAAGCTCTGTGGGATAGAAGCCTGGCTGGTGCATTCTCCTAGGACCTTGACCCACCACACGTGACAGAACTCCCTCCAGCACTGTGTCCCAGTTGAACTCCTTGTATTTCCTGAAGCAAATTCCAAACTCCCAGTGCAGCAGCAAGAAACACCACGAAAAGTGGAGGATGACCAAATGGCTTCACAGTCCACACAGGGAGACACTTAGACCCCAGTGGCCACAGTTTACCTGCAAAGAGAGAATTCAGCACTTCTGCCTCATGTTCATTGGAAAATCAGAAACCATGTCCTCCAGGTCACATAGATGCAGACCTGGTTTGATGGTCTCACTACAAAGGAAGCTAAAGCTCCTGACAACAACATATATTTCAAGTGCCCAACCTCAGAAGCAGTTTCTCACGAAGTCTTTAGGCCAGCAGAGCTCCACGTTTGTGGAGTGTTTACCCTGTCCCTTACTCATGGAAAGTAGTCTACCACCTCCAAGGTTGTGAACTCCTGAGCATTTTCCATTCCACATATGTATTCACAGCATTTCTAACTCTTCTCCTCAAATTGTGTCTTACTTATTGTGAAGGTAATGTCAAGGCAATGTTCTGGATGAGAGTGGGAAGATTTTTTTGTAGCACATATTGGCCTACACATTGGATTCATTTTCCTATTTTCCGTTCGAAATACTGAATCCCTGACACTCACCCATACCCTACTAGATTGTGACTACGAATACTAATATGATGGAGAAAAATAACTCAAACAGAATAGAAATACAGGCAGTTCAGAGGAGGCCTGGTGTATAGTTGGACTGGCCTTTGGCATTATAAAGGGTAGGTGTTATAAATCTAGTCCAATTTAGTAGAAATAGTTCTCCATGTGTTTTGAATGTTAACAAATATGTGAATTCCTGTCTCCCTTTCTCTGTAGCCTATTCAGCAACATGCATTTTTACATGCACATATAGAATCCTACCTCCTATCCCACGTCCATTCTTGTGAGGTGGCTGACTTGGCAGATACAAACTGTGAGAAGAGATCACTCCTCCTAAACGCTGTTGGAACTGAAAATTCAACCTCCAGGTGAGCTTCCCACATGAACAACATGATACATAAATACATGTTCAGTAAAATAAATATTTTTGGATCTGTGGATGATAAATATTTCATGATGAATTTCGATTGGCATATATATTTCTACTCTTTAATGTCTGTGTTTGTGTGTGTGTTTTTCTTTTGTGTATATATATATATATATATATATATATATATATATATACATATACACACACACACACACACACACACATACACACACTCTCCAGATTTTTCAAAATATGAAATGTATGTGTCATATTATATACTCCCTAAATTCATTCATGTTCATATATGTGGATTTATAATCAACTTTTCACAAGATTATTCTCAGAAATAGTCATCCACCTGAAATACATATTTGTTTCCTAGTGCTGAAATCCTAATATTTCTACAGTAACTGACCCAGTTTAACATGAATGCAAGTAGATTCCTATGGGACATGATGTGTATTTTGACGTTCATTTTTATTCAACACTGGTACATTACTATTTCTTCAGTTGATGCACATCATAGGATATGTATTTCATCCTCAAGTTCACAAATTTCTAGGCATTCATTTCCCTTTCAATCACTTCCTGCTTCAGAACACATGTATTCCTCCACGTTTCTTGACTGGTCTTTTCATGAGACTTCTTTCCAAACACATTCTTTTCCATTTCCATAATCCCTTGTGAAGCAAAACTCACACCCCCTTCATGGTAAACCATAACCCCAATATCACCATTAGATGTATAACTGGTTAGAATGAATGGTTGTGTATCAATATTAGATTTCCTATATATTTTCAGATATCAATGCAATCCATTATTTAAATTGGAACCTGTTATACTATTTATTCACAGTATGGTCTATTCATGCATTATCTCTATATTCATAGACCCAGGGTACACCTATTTGTACCCCCAAAGGCTAATTTATATGTCTTCAACATATTACTCCCAGAAATGGTGGAAGAAACACTCATGTCACCTGATCTACATATACATTTTATCACAGTGATATTCTGGACACAAAATGCAAAGGTCACACTTATGATTGCACCAACGCCTCATTGGAAAGTGAGCATGGATTACTAAAAACATCCTTGTCCAGGTTGCCTAATGCTCTCAAATGTCAATGCTATTGGTGACTACACATTTGTTTCTTCCTAAGATGATATATTCAACCTCAACCCTGTTGAAAATGTCTAATCCACTCACTCACTTTATACTTTGCCTGATTTCCTAATGTCTCTATTGATATCTGCTTTCCTACATATGTTCCCCAGTTCATCATTGTGACTGACTCTTCACATGTGCTGACGTTTACATTCACTCTCTAACCGACACCCTATTGCTAAAGAACTTTTGGTCCAAATTGCATACTCACTCTTCTTCCAAAACTTACCAACTATCTTCCTAATCCTACCTACTATCCCTTTTTGACTGGATGTTCTCTTCTACATTCAATCATCCAAGGTACAAGGTCCTATGCCATTGTGTACCGATTTATCTGAGACATCTGTGCAGAAAGTCATTCAAAGCTAAGTATCCCAATCAAGGGCCCAATGCCCTTCTGGCCTTCAAATCTTACTTGGATTTCTGTTTTCATACATATATTTCACCTATATATTATTATAAATATCCCAGGTTCCCAATACCATTCTTCATCCAGCAGAGTGATTCCTAAGCCACATCAAACAGGTTCTTAACCCTAACCATACACTGTTCCCTCAATCTAACTTTACAGAAGAGCAGGGACAGAGTGGGTCTTACAATACAGGAATGTGGGGGATCTTCCACCTGCTGAGAACCTCAAAGGTCCATGCAGAAATGATCCCTGGAGAAGATGTAGGCAGCTATGAAGGACCTGAGAGAGCAGAAGTCATCTTCCATGGCAAACAACCTGGTCAGGATGAAGGGATGTGTCTGAATGAGCCTCTCTCTTCTTAATGTAGACAAGATGGACCAAAGCAGGCCTGTGTGGAGAGCTGTTCCTTGGTGCCTATGGTTGATATTCCATTCTAACTTGTGAAAGTGTCACAGGAAGGAGGGGCAGCCTCCATCTCATGGGAGCCTTGGAAGCAACTGTTAGGACACAGTGGTTGCCAAGGCAGTGACCTCATTCAGTTCCTGAAGGAAGTGACCTCACCTCACTTCCTTGGTGATGGAACTCTCTGAACTTGGGATCCAGGAAGCCAGGCACCCAGAGCCAGTCCCAGTCCCAGTCCCAGTGGGCTCACTTGTTTGGATTTACCAAGGACAGAGTCAGTCTTTCTTGGTACCCACTGAGGTGAGGATTGCCAAATGCCAGGAAAGCTCTGCAGAGGGGCCTTTCCTGAGAAAGCAGGTAGTGGCTCACCGCTGGCTCCTGACAACTTCACAGAGTTGGCCAAGGAGGCCAGATGTGAGACAGGACAGGCCCTTTCGGGGGAACATAGTATGGCCCACCAGTCAGACGACACTCCGGGTAGTCACAGACCAACTTGGAAGGAGGTGCCTTTGTGGGTGTGGGTGTGAGTTTGTGGTTTTGTCTCATGTTCTGAGAATAGGTAGGAAAGGCGGTTTGTTTGGGTTGGAGTGGACTGTTTCTAGTAAGGCTTTTGACAAGGCGAGTGTTTCTATGTTTGTGTATCCCACTGTGTCCCTGGTTGTAGACATTAGAAAAGAGAATGCATCAATGGATGTGTCCTGTCTAGTAGAAAGCTTCCCAGCATTCATCCTGCCCAATTTATGAATGGACTGCGGCTTGCCTTATGGATGGGCAACGCCTACTATCTTCCTAAGTTCCTGTTTTCTTCCTGAATTCTGGCCACTCTCCAGAATAGGCTCATGGTTTTGTGTCCAAGATATGTACCACCTCCAAGCTCGGTGACATGGCCATGTACTGGATAGTTGAAAGAAATGGTGAGCATCTCAGAAAACTCAGATATCAGTGTGATCAGTAAAGTCTCCCTAGAGAAACCCTGCTTTGGGCCTTTGGCTTACCTATCCTTTTGTGGCCCTGAATGTCAGGAAGGCCTTTGCCTCAGGGCACCCCTTTGTGAAGCCTGAAGAAAACAGTTTTCAAATGGAAATGAATGGGCATCACCTGTGGCTCTTTGCTTAATTGCTTTGCAAAGGGATGTGTCTGAATCAGCCTCTTGGCCCTGTGTGAGGCTGTGGCTTACATTGTCAGCACCTGATGGATCCAAAGAAAGATCCCATGCGTGCATCCAAGGCCAAATTGGCACAAAAGCAGTCATCCTGGATGAGGTCTCTCGCCTTCCTCTGTAAGGTTCCTGACCTCCATCAAGTGAGAATAGGGATCCTTTGTGTCAAATGAGTCCTTCAAAGCCATGCAGAGGCTAGCCCATAGGTGCTTGGGTTTTCTCATGACTCCAGTTCACACAAAGAATCTATACCCGGCAGTCAGTAGGCCTCCAATTGGAGAAGTAGAGCAGTATTAAAGGCAGGCCTATTTGATCACTCCAGGTCCAAAGGAAGGGTGTCCAGGCCACCCTGACATTAGGCAAATGAGAGGCAAGGGAGCTTATTGTGGACACTGTCTTGGGCTGTGCCCCTCATGGAAACCTCCAGCCAGAGGTCATGATGAGTGTCTGTATGGAAGAAGATGAGGGCCATGTGGCAGTGTTTTGGTTTGAATTGTGGTGTGGCAGTGGGAAGAGATGACTGGGTCCACCTGGGCTTGAACTCTGGTGTGATTCCCCTTGGAGACTGAGTTCTGGAACTGACCTCAGAGAAGTATTGCCGTGAATTGTGTCGGGATGTTAGGAGGCCACGCATGAGAGTCGCCCTTGGAAACTGAGATCTAGGCCCAGGCTGGCTTTCCACAGAGCACTGGGAATCTCAGCCCGGATATCACATGATTTTATTCTTAAAGACCTGGCAGCCATCGTGGAGAGTCCAAACACACGTGGACCTCACATTGTAGACCTCAATGGGCCTGGCTTCCTGTGACCTTTTGGCCACTCCTTGGGAAGCCTTGTTTGTGAGAGTTCTCCAGAGCTTTCGTTGAAATGAGCTTCCTCACCATTTAATGGTTCCTGAAGGAATGGAAACCCACAGTGCCTCCAACTTCATCCTTTAAAAATGGCTAGCTAGATAAATACCATGACATTTTTGAAATTCCCATGACCAGGTGGCACTGGAGAACCTTTGGATGTCCTGTTGCTGATCATGAGTGTACCAGACAGTGCCTTGATTGACTGGGTTTCATGAAAATGGTGTAGAACAGAGATGCCAGTGAGTTGGGGCCTGCTGAGTAGTGGGCCTAGAGCAGTGGTGTGCAGGTGTGTGATAGAACATCTGTGGTGGGGCCATGTGGATCTGCCATTGGCTTCCAAATGGCTTGTGACTGACATGGTGCAGCGAGCAGACCCTTCTATGTAAAGGCATCTTGTTATATGGAGAGGTTTCAGGGCAATGTTCAGAATCAGGTTGCTATGGTCAAGGGGGCAAGCTCTGTGGGATAGAAGCCTGGCTGGTGCATTCTCCTAGGACCTTGACCCACCACACGTGACAGAACTCCCTCCAGCACTGTGTCCCAGTTGAACTCCTTGTATTTCCTGAAGCAAATTCCAAACTCCCAGTGCAGCAGCAAGAAACACCACGAAAAGTGGAGGATGACCAAATGGCTTCACAGTCCACACAGGGAGACACTTAGACCCCAGTGGCCACAGTTTACCTGCAAAGAGAGAATTCAGCACTTCTGCCTCATGTTCATTGGAAAATCAGAAACCATGTCCTCCAGGTCACATAGATGCAGACCTGGTTTGATGGTCTCACTACAAAGGAAGCTAAAGCTCCTGACAACAACATATATTTCAAGTGCCCAACCTCAGAAGCAGTTTCTCACGAAGTCTTTAGGCCAGCAGAGCTCCACGTTTGTGGAGTGTTTACCCTGTCCCTTACTCATGGAAAGTAGTCTACCACCTCCAAGGTTGTGAACTCCTGAGCATTTTCCATTCCACATATGTATTCACAGCATTTCTAACTCTTCTCCTCAAATTGTGTCTTACTTATTGTGAAGGTAATGTCAAGGCAATGTTCTGGATGAGAGTGGGAAGATTTTTTTGTAGCACATATTGGCCTACACATTGGATTCATTTTCCTATTTTCCGTTCGAAATACTGAATCCCTGACACTCACCCATACCCTACTAGATTGTGACTACGAATACTAATATGATGGAGAAAAATAACTCAAACAGAATAGAAATACAGGCAGTTCAGAGGAGGCCTGGTGTATAGTTGGACTGGCCTTTGGCATTATAAAGGGTAGGTGTTATAAATCTAGTCCAATTTAGTAGAAATAGTTCTCCATGTGTTTTGAATGTTAACAAATATGTGAATTCCTGTCTCCCTTTCTCTGTAGCCTATTCAGCAACATGCATTTTTACATGCACATATAGAATCCTACCTCCTATCCCACGTCCATTCTTGTGAGGTGGCTGACTTGGCAGATACAAACTGTGAGAAGAGATCACTCCTCCTAAACGCTGTTGGAACTGAAAATTCAACCTCCAGGTGAGCTTCCCACATGAACAACATGATACATAAATACATGTTCAGTAAAATAAATATTTTTGGATCTGTGGATGATAAATATTTCATGATGAATTTCGATTGGCATATATATTTCTACTCTTTAATGTCTGTGTTTGTGTGTGTGTTTTTCTTTTGTGTATATATATATATATATATATATATATATATATATATATACATATACACACACACACACACACACACACATACACACACTCTCCAGATTTTTCAAAATATGAAATGTATGTGTCATATTATATACTCCCTAAATTCATTCATGTTCATATATGTGGATTTATAATCAACTTTTCACAAGATTATTCTCAGAAATAGTCATCCACCTGAAATACATATTTGTTTCCTAGTGCTGAAATCCTAATATTTCTACAGTAACTGACCCAGTTTAACATGAATGCAAGTAGATTCCTATGGGACATGATGTGTATTTTGACGTTCATTTTTATTCAACACTGGTACATTACTATTTCTTCAGTTGATGCACATCATAGGATATGTATTTCATCCTCAAGTTCACAAATTTCTAGGCATTCATTTCCCTTTCAATCACTTCCTGCTTCAGAACACATGTATTCCTCCACGTTTCTTGACTGGTCTTTTCATGAGACTTCTTTCCAAACACATTCTTTTCCATTTCCATAATCCCTTGTGAAGCAAAACTCACACCCCCTTCATGGTAAACCATAACCCCAATATCACCATTAGATGTATAACTGGTTAGAATGAATGGTTGTGTATCAATATTAGATTTCCTATATATTTTCAGATATCAATGCAATCCATTATTTAAATTGGAACCTGTTATACTATTTATTCACAGTATGGTCTATTCATGCATTATCTCTATATTCATAGACCCAGGGTACACCTATTTGTACCCCCAAAGGCTAATTTATATGTCTTCAACATATTACTCCCAGAAATGGTGGAAGAAACACTCATGTCACCTGATCTACATATACATTTTATCACAGTGATATTCTGGACACAAAATGCAAAGGTCACACTTATGATTGCACCAACGCCTCATTGGAAAGTGAGCATGGATTACTAAAAACATCCTTGTCCAGGTTGCCTAATGCTCTCAAATGTCAATGCTATTGGTGACTACACATTTGTTTCTTCCTAAGATGATATATTCAACCTCAACCCTGTTGAAAATGTCTAATCCACTCACTCACTTTATACTTTGCCTGATTTCCTAATGTCTCTATTGATATCTGCTTTCCTACATATGTTCCCCAGTTCATCATTGTGACTGACTCTTCACATGTGCTGACGTTTACATTCACTCTCTAACCGACACCCTATTGCTAAAGAACTTTTGGTCCAAATTGCATACTCACTCTTCTTCCAAAACTTACCAACTATCTTCCTAATCCTACCTACTATCCCTTTTTGACTGGATGTTCTCTTCTACATTCAATCATCCAAGGTACAAGGTCCTATGCCATTGTGTACCGATTTATCTGAGACATCTGTGCAGAAAGTCATTCAAAGCTAAGTATCCCAATCAAGGGCCCAATGCCCTTCTGGCCTTCAAATCTTACTTGGATTTCTGTTTTCATACATATATTTCACCTATATATTATTATAAATATCCCAGGTTCCCAATACCATTCTTCATCCAGCAGAGTGATTCCTAAGCCACATCAAACAGGTTCTTAACCCTAACCATACACTGTTCCCTCAATCTAACTTTACAGAAGAGCAGGGACAGAGTGGGTCTTACAATACAGGAATGTGGGGGATCTTCCACCTGCTGAGAACCTCAAAGGTCCATGCAGAAATGATCCCTGGAGAAGATGTAGGCAGCTATGAAGGACCTGAGAGAGCAGAAGTCATCTTCCATGACAAACAACCTGGTCAGGATGAAGGGATGTGTCTGAATGAGCCTCTCTCTTCTTAATGTAGACAAGATGGACCAAAGCAGGCCTGTGTGGAGAGCTGTTCCTTGGTGCCTATGGTTGATATTCCATTCTAACTTGTGAAAGTGTCACAGGAAGGAGGGGCAGCCTCCATCTCATGGGAGCCTTGGAAGCAACTGTTAGGACACAGTGGTTGCCAAGGCAGTGACCTCATTCAGTTCCTGAAGGAAGTGACCTCACCTCACTTCCTTGGTGATGGAACTCTCTGAACTTGGGATCCAGGAAGCCAGGCACCCAGAGCCAGTCCCAGTCCCAGTCCCAGTGGGCTCACTTGTTTGGATTTACCAAGGACAGAGTCAGTCTTTCTTGGTACCCACTGAGGTGAGGATTGCCAAATGCCAGGAAAGCTCTGCAGAGGGGCCTTTCCTGAGAAAGCAGGTAGTGGCTCACCGCTGGCTCCTGACAACTTCACAGAGTTGGCCAAGGAGGCCAGATGTGAGACAGGACAGGCCCTTTCGGGGGAACATAGTATGGCCCACCAGTCAGACGACACTCCGGGTAGTCACAGACCAACTTGGAAGGAGGTGCCTTTGTGGGTGTGGGTGTGAGTTTGTGGTTTTGTCTCATGTTCTGAGAATAGGTAGGAAAGGCGGTTTGTTTGGGTTGGAGTGGACTGTTTCTAGTAAGGCTTTTGACAAGGCGAGTGTTTCTATGTTTGTGTATCCCACTGTGTCCCTGGTTGTAGACATTAGAAAAGAGAATGCATCAATGGATGTGTCCTGTCTAGTAGAAAGCTTCCCAGCATTCATCCTGCCCAATTTATGAATGGACTGCGGCTTGCCTTATGGATGGGCAACGCCTACTATCTTCCTAAGTTCCTGTTTTCTTCCTGAATTCTGGCCACTCTCCAGAATAGGCTCATGGTTTTGTGTCCAAGATATGTACCACCTCCAAGCTCGGTGACATGGCCATGTACTGGATAGTTGAAAGAAATGGTGAGCATCTCAGAAAACTCAGATATCAGTGTGATCAGTAAAGTCTCCCTAGAGAAACCCTGCTTTGGGCCTTTGGCTTACCTATCCTTTTGTGGCCCTGAATGTCAGGAAGGCCTTTGCCTCAGGGCACCCCTTTGTGAAGCCTGAAGAAAACAGTTTTCAAATGGAAATGAATGGGCATCACCTGTGGCTCTTTGCTTAATTGCTTTGCAAAGGGATGTGTCTGAATCAGCCTCTTGGCCCTGTGTGAGGCTGTGGCTTACATTGTCAGCACCTGATGGATCCAAAGAAAGATCCCATGCGTGCATCCAAGGCCAAATTGGCACAAAAGCAGTCATCCTGGATGAGGTCTCTCGCCTTCCTCTGTAAGGTTCCTGACCTCCATCAAGTGAGAATAGGGATCCTTTGTGTCAAATGAGTCCTTCAAAGCCATGCAGAGGCTAGCCCATAGGTGCTTGGGTTTTCTCATGACTCCAGTTCACACAAAGAATCTATACCCGGCAGTCAGTAGGCCTCCAATTGGAGAAGTAGAGCAGTATTAAAGGCAGGCCTATTTGATCACTCCAGGTCCAAAGGAAGGGTGTCCAGGCCACCCTGACATTAGGCAAATGAGAGGCAAGGGAGCTTATTGTGGACACTGTCTTGGGCTGTGCCCCTCATGGAAACCTCCAGCCAGAGGTTATGATGAGTGTCTGTATGGAAGAAGATGAGGGCCATGTGGCAGTGTTTTGGTTTGAATTGTGGTGTGGCAGTGGGAAGAGATGACTGGGTCCACCTGGGCTTGAACTCTGGTGTGATTCCCCTTGGAGACTGAGTTCTGGAACTGACCTCAGAGAAGTATTGCCGTGAATTGTGTCGGGATGTTAGGAGGCCACGCATGAGAGTCGCCCTTGGAAACTGAGATCTAGGCCCAGGCTGGCTTTCCACAGAGCACTGGGAATCTCAGCCCGGATATCACATGATTTTATTCTTAAAGACCTGGCAGCCATCGTGGAGAGTCCAAACACACGTGGACCTCACATTGTAGACCTCAATGGGCCTGGCTTCCTGTGACCTTTTGGCCACTCCTTGGGAAGCCTTGTTTGTGAGAGTTCTCCAGAGCTTTCGTTGAAATGAGCTTCCTCACCATTTAATGGTTCCTGAAGGAATGGAAACCCACAGTGCCTCCAACTTCATCCTTTAAAAATGGCTAGCTAGATAAATACCATGACATTTTTGAAATTCCCATGACCAGGTGGCACTGGAGAACCTTTGGATGTCCTGTTGCTGATCATGAGTGTACCAGACAGTGCCTTGATTGACTGGGTTTCATGAAAATGGTGTAGAACAGAGATGCCAGTGAGTTGGGGCCTGCTGAGTAGTGGGCCTAGAGCAGTGGTGTGCAGGTGTGTGATAGAACATCTGTGGTGGGGCCATGTGGATCTGCCATTGGCTTCCAAATGGCTTGTGACTGACATGGTGCAGCGAGCAGACCCTTCTATGTAAAGGCATCTTGTTATATGGAGAGGTTTCAGGGCAATGTTCAGAATCAGGTTGCTATGGTCAAGGGGGCAAGCTCTGTGGGATAGAAGCCTGGCTGGTGCATTCTCCTAGGACCTTGACCCACCACACGTGACAGAACTCCCTCCAGCACTGTGTCCCAGTTGAACTCCTTGTATTTCCTGAAGCAAATTCCAAACTCCCAGTGCAGCAGCAAGAAACACCACGAAAAGTGGAGGATGACCAAATGGCTTCACAGTCCACACAGGGAGACACTTAGACCCCAGTGGCCACAGTTTACCTGCAAAGAGAGAATTCAGCACTTCTGCCTCATGTTCATTGGAAAATCAGAAACCATGTCCTCCAGGTCACATAGATGCAGACCTGGTTTGATGGTCTCACTACAAAGAAAGCTAAAGCTCCTGACAACAACATATATTTCAAGTGCCCAACCTCAGAAGCAGTTTCTCACGAAGTCTTTAGGCCAGCAGAGCTCCACGTTTGTGGAGTGTTTACCCTGTCCCTTACTCATGGAAAGTAGTCTACCACCTCCAAGGTTGTGAACTCCTGAGCATTTTCCATTCCACATATGTATTCACAGCATTTCTAACTCTTCTCCTCAAATTGTGTCTTACTTATTGTGAAGGTAATGTCAAGGCAATGTTCTGGATGAGAGTGGGAAGATTTTTTTGTAGCACATATTGGCCTACACATTGGATTCATTTTCCTATTTTCCGTTCGAAATACTGAATCCCTGACACTCACCCATACCCTACTAGATTGTGACTACGAATACTAATATGATGGAGAAAAATAACTCAAACAGAATAGAAATACAGGCAGTTCAGAGGAGGCCTGGTGTATAGTTGGACTGGCCTTTGGCATTATAAAGGGTAGGTGTTATAAATCTAGTCCAATTTAGTAGAAATAGTTCTCCATGTGTTTTGAATGTTAACAAATATGTGAATTCCTGTCTCCCTTTCTCTGTAGCCTATTCAGCAACATGCATTTTTACATGCACATATAGAATCCTACCTCCTATCCCACGTCCATTCTTGTGAGGTGGCTGACTTGGCAGATACAAACTGTGAGAAGAGATCACTCCTCCTAAACGCTGTTGGAACTGAAAATTCAACCTCCAGGTGAGCTTCCCACATGAACAACATGATACATAAATACATGTTCAGTAAAATAAATATTTTTGGATCTGTGGATGATAAATATTTCATGATGAATTTCGATTGGCATATATATTTCTACTCTTTAATGTCTGTGTTTGTGTGTGTGTTTTTCTTTTGTGTATATATATATATATATATATATATATATATATATATACATATACACACACACACACACACACACACATACACACACTCTCCAGATTTTTCAAAATATGAAATGTATGTGTCATATTATATACTCCCTAAATTCATTCATGTTCATATATGTGGATTTATAATCAACTTTTCACAAGATTATTCTCAGAAATAGTCATCCACCTGAAATACATATTTGTTTCCTAGTGCTGAAATCCTAATATTTCTACAGTAACTGACCCAGTTTAACATGAATGCAAGTAGATTCCTATGGGACATGATGTGTATTTTGACGTTCATTTTTATTCAACACTGGTACATTACTATTTCTTCAGTTGATGCACATCATAGGATATGTATTTCATCCTCAAGTTCACAAATTTCTAGGCATTCATTTCCCTTTCAATCACTTCCTGCTTCAGAACACATGTATTCCTCCACGTTTCTTGACTGGTCTTTTCATGAGACTTCTTTCCAAACACATTCTTTTCCATTTCCATAATCCCTTGTGAAGCAAAACTCACACCCCCTTCATGGTAAACCATAACCCCAATATCACCATTAGATGTATAACTGGTTAGAATGAATGGTTGTGTATCAATATTAGATTTCCTATATATTTTCAGATATCAATGCAATCCATTATTTAAATTGGAACCTGTTATACTATTTATTCACAGTATGGTCTATTCATGCATTATCTCTATATTCATAGACCCAGGGTACACCTATTTGTACCCCCAAAGGCTAATTTATATGTCTTCAACATATTACTCCCAGAAATGGTGGAAGAAACACTCATGTCACCTGATCTACATATACATTTTATCACAGTGATATTCTGGACACAAAATGCAAAGGTCACACTTATGATTGCACCAACGCCTCATTGGAAAGTGAGCATGGATTACTAAAAACATCCTTGTCCAGGTTGCCTAATGCTCTCAAATGTCAATGCTATTGGTGACTACACATTTGTTTCTTCCTAAGATGATATATTCAACCTCAACCCTGTTGAAAATGTCTAATCCACTCACTCACTTTATACTTTGCCTGATTTCCTAATGTCTCTATTGATATCTGCTTTCCTACATATGTTCCCCAGTTCATCATTGTGACTGACTCTTCACATGTGCTGACGTTTACATTCACTCTCTAACCGACACCCTATTGCTAAAGAACTTTTGGTCCAAATTGCATACTCACTCTTCTTCCAAAACTTACCAACTATCTTCCTAATCCTACCTACTATCCCTTTTTGACTGGATGTTCTCTTCTACATTCAATCATCCAAGGTACAAGGTCCTATGCCATTGTGTACCGATTTATCTGAGACATCTGTGCAGAAAGTCATTCAAAGCTAAGTATCCCAATCAAGGGCCCAATGCCCTTCTGGCCTTCAAATCTTACTTGGATTTCTGTTTTCATACATATATTTCACCTATATATTATTATAAATATCCCAGGTTCCCAATACCATTCTTCATCCAGCAGAGTGATTCCTAAGCCACATCAAACAGGTTCTTAACCCTAACCATACACTGTTCCCTCAATCTAACTTTACAGAAGAGCAGGGACAGAGTGGGTCTTACAATACAGGAATGTGGGGGATCTTCCACCTGCTGAGAACCTCAAAGGTCCATGCAGAAATGATCCCTGGAGAAGATGTAGGCAGCTATGAAGGACCTGAGAGAGCAGAAGTCATCTTCCATGGCAAACAACCTGGTCAGGATGAAGGGATGTGTCTGAATGAGCCTCTCTCTTCTTAATGTAGACAAGATGGACCAAAGCAGGCCTGTGTGGAGAGCTGTTCCTTGGTGCCTATGGTTGATATTCCATTCTAACTTGTGAAAGTGTCACAGGAAGGAGGGGCAGCCTCCATCTCATGGGAGCCTTGGAAGCAACTGTTAGGACACAGTGGTTGCCAAGGCAGTGACCTCATTCAGTTCCTGAAGGAAGTGACCTCACCTCACTTCCTTGGTGATGGAACTCTCTGAACTTGGGATCCAGGAAGCCAGGCACCCAGAGCCAGTCCCAGTCCCAGTCCCAGTGGGCTCACTTGTTTGGATTTACCAAGGACAGAGTCAGTCTTTCTTGGTACCCACTGAGGTGAGGATTGCCAAATGCCAGGAAAGCTCTGCAGAGGGGCCTTTCCTGAGAAAGCAGGTAGTGGCTCACCGCTGGCTCCTGACAACTTCACAGAGTTGGCCAAGGAGGCCAGATGTGAGACAGGACAGGCCCTTTCGGGGGAACATAGTATGGCCCACCAGTCAGACGACACTCCGGGTAGTCACAGACCAACTTGGAAGGAGGTGCCTTTGTGGGTGTGGGTGTGAGTTTGTGGTTTTGTCTCATGTTCTGAGAATAGGTAGGAAAGGCGGTTTGTTTGGGTTGGAGTGGACTGTTTCTAGTAAGGCTTTTGACAAGGCGAGTGTTTCTATGTTTGTGTATCCCACTGTGTCCCTGGTTGTAGACATTAGAAAAGAGAATGCATCAATGGATGTGTCCTGTCTAGTAGAAAGCTTCCCAGCATTCATCCTGCCCAATTTATGAATGGACTGCGGCTTGCCTTATGGATGGGCAACGCCTACTATCTTCCTAAGTTCCTGTTTTCTTCCTGAATTCTGGCCACTCTCCAGAATAGGCTCATGGTTTTGTGTCCAAGATATGTACCACCTCCAAGCTCGGTGACATGGCCATGTACTGGATAGTTGAAAGAAATGGTGAGCATCTCAGAAAACTCAGATATCAGTGTGATCAGTAAAGTCTCCCTAGAGAAACCCTGCTTTGGGCCTTTGGCTTACCTATCCTTTTGTGGCCCTGAATGTCAGGAAGGCCTTTGCCTCAGGGCACCCCTTTGTGAAGCCTGAAGAAAACAGTTTTCAAATGGAAATGAATGGGCATCACCTGTGGCTCTTTGCTTAATTGCTTTGCAAAGGGATGTGTCTGAATCAGCCTCTTGGCCCTGTGTGAGGCTGTGGCTTACATTGTCAGCACCTGATGGATCCAAAGAAAGATCCCATGCGTGCATCCAAGGCCAAATTGGCACAAAAGCAGTCATCCTGGATGAGGTCTCTCGCCTTCCTCTGTAAGGTTCCTGACCTCCATCAAGTGAGAATAGGGATCCTTTGTGTCAAATGAGTCCTTCAAAGCCATGCAGAGGCTAGCCCATAGGTGCTTGGGTTTTCTCATGACTCCAGTTCACACAAAGAATCTATACCCGGCAGTCAGTAGGCCTCCAATTGGAGAAGTAGAGCAGTATTAAAGGCAGGCCTATTTGATCACTCCAGGTCCAAAGGAAGGGTGTCCAGGCCACCCTGACATTAGGCAAATGAGAGGCAAGGGAGCTTATTGTGGACACTGTCTTGGGCTGTGCCCCTCATGGAAACCTCCAGCCAGAGGTCATGATGAGTGTCTGTATGGAAGAAGATGAGGGCCATGTGGCAGTGTTTTGGTTTGAATTGTGGTGTGGCAGTGGGAAGAGATGACTGGGTCCACCTGGGCTTGAACTCTGGTGTGATTCCCCTTGGAGACTGAGTTCTGGAACTGACCTCAGAGAAGTATTGCCGTGAATTGTGTCGGGATGTTAGGAGGCCACGCATGAGAGTCGCCCTTGGAAACTGAGATCTAGGCCCAGGCTGGCTTTCCACAGAGCACTGGGAATCTCAGCCCGGATATCACATGATTTTATTCTTAAAGACCTGGCAGCCATCGTGGAGAGTCCAAACACACGTGGACCTCACATTGTAGACCTCAATGGGCCTGGCTTCCTGTGACCTTTTGGCCACTCCTTGGGAAGCCTTGTTTGTGAGAGTTCTCCAGAGCTTTCGTTGAAATGAGCTTCCTCACCATTTAATGGTTCCTGAAGGAATGGAAACCCACATCCTTTAAAAATGGCTAGCTAGATAAATACCATGACATTTTTGAAATTCCCATGACCAGGTGGCACTGGAGAACCTTTGGATGTCCTGTTGCTGATCATGAGTGTACCAGACAGTGCCTTGATTGACTGGGTTTCATGAAAATGGTGTAGAACAGAGATGCCAGTGAGTTGGGGCCTGCTGAGTAGTGGGCCTAGAGCAGTGGTGTGCAGGTGTGTGATAGAACATCTGTGGTGGGGCCATGTGGATCTGCCATTGGCTTCCAAATGGCTTGTGACTGA
This sequence comes from Spermophilus citellus, assembly GCF_964194105.1. Lineage (NCBI taxonomy): Eukaryota > Metazoa > Chordata > Mammalia > Rodentia > Sciuridae > Spermophilus > Spermophilus citellus. Next base: position 21,268,875 of record NC_138199.1, on the reverse strand, counting down.
CATGGTGCAGCGAGCAGACCCTTCTATGTAAAGGCATCTTGTTATATGGAGAGGTTTCAGGGCAATGTTCAGAATCAGGTTGCTATGGTCAAGGGGGCAAGCTCTGTGGGATAGAAGCCTGGCTGGTGCATTCTCCTAGGACCTTGACCCACCACACGTGACAGAACTCCCTCCAGCACTGTGTCCCAGTTGAACTCCTTGTATTTCCTGAAGCAAATTCCAAACTCCCAGTGCAGCAGCAAGAAACACCACGAAAAGTGGAGGATGACCAAATGGCTTCACAGTCCACACAGGGAGACACTTAGACCCCAGTGGCCACAGTTTACCTGCAAAGAGAGAATTCAGCACTTCTGCCTCATGTTCATTGGAAAATCAGAAACCATGTCCTCCAGGTCACATAGATGCAGACCTGGTTTGATGGTCTCACTACAAAGGAAGCTAAAGCTCCTGACAACAACATATATTTCAAGTGCCCAACCTCAGAAGCAGTTTCTCACGAAGTCTTTAGGCCAGCAGAGCTCCACGTTTGTGGAGTGTTTACCCTGTCCCTTACTCATGGAAAGTAGTCTACCACCTCCAAGGTTGTGAACTCCTGAGCATTTTCCATTCCACATATGTATTCACAGCATTTCTAACTCTTCTCCTCAAATTGTGTCTTACTTATTGTGAAGGTAATGTCAAGGCAATGTTCTGGATGAGAGTGGGAAGATTTTTTTGTAGCACATATTGGCCTACACATTGGATTCATTTTCCTATTTTCCGTTCGAAATACTGAATCCCTGACACTCACCCATACCCTACTAGATTGTGACTACGAATACTAATATGATGGAGAAAAATAACTCAAACAGAATAGAAATACAGGCAGTTCAGAGGAGGCCTGGTGTATAGTTGGACTGGCCTTTGGCATTATAAAGGGTAGGTGTTATAAATCTAGTCCAATTTAGTAGAAATAGTTCTCCATGTGTTTTGAATGTTAACAAATATGTGAATTCCTGTCTCCCTTTCTCTGTAGCCTATTCAGCAACATGCATTTTTACATGCACATATAGAATCCTACCTCCTATCCCACGTCCATTCTTGTGAGGTGGCTGACTTGGCAGATACAAACTGTGAGAAGAGATCACTCCTCCTAAACGCTGTTGGAACTGAAAATTCAACCTCCAGGTGAGCTTCCCACATGAACAACATGATACATAAATACATGTTCAGTAAAATAAATATTTTTGGATCTGTGGATGATAAATATTTCATGATGAATTTCGATTGGCATATATATTTCTACTCTTTAATGTCTGTGTTTGTGTGTGTGTTTTTCTTTTGTGTATATATATATATATATATATATATATATATACATATACACACACACACACACACACACACATACACACACTCTCCAGATTTTTCAAAATATGAAATGTATGTGTCATATTATATACTCCCTAAATTCATTCATGTTCATATATGTGGATTTATAATCAACTTTTCACAAGATTATTCTCAGAAATAGTCATCCACCTGAAATACATATTTGTTTCCTAGTGCTGAAATCCTAATATTTCTACAGTAACTGACCCAGTTTAACATGAATGCAAGTAGATTCCTATGGGACATGATGTGTATTTTGACGTTCATTTTTATTCAACACTGGTACATTACTATTTCTTCAGTTGATGCACATCATAGGATATGTATTTCATCCTCAAGTTCACAAATTTCTAGGCATTCATTTCCCTTTCAATCACTTCCTGCTTCAGAACACATGTATTCCTCCACGTTTCTTGACTGGTCTTTTCATGAGACTTCTTTCCAAACACATTCTTTTCCATTTCCATAATCCCTTGTGAAGCAAAACTCACACCCCCTTCATGGTAAACCATAACCCCAATATCACCATTAGATGTATAACTGGTTAGAATGAATGGTTGTGTATCAATATTAGATTTCCTATATATTTTCAGATATCAATGCAATCCATTATTTAAATTGGAACCTGTTATACTATTTATTCACAGTATGGTCTATTCATGCATTATCTCTATATTCATAGACCCAGGGTACACCTATTTGTACCCCCAAAGGCTAATTTATATGTCTTCAACATATTACTCCCAGAAATGGTGGAAGAAACACTCATGTCACCTGATCTACATATACATTTTATCACAGTGATATTCTGGACACAAAATGCAAAGGTCACACTTATGATTGCACCAACGCCTCATTGGAAAGTGAGCATGGATTACTAAAAACATCCTTGTCCAGGTTGCCTAATGCTCTCAAATGTCAATGCTATTGGTGACTACACATTTGTTTCTTCCTAAGATGATATATTCAACCTCAACCCTGTTGAAAATGTCTAATCCACTCACTCACTTTATACTTTGCCTGATTTCCTAATGTCTCTATTGATATCTGCTTTCCTACATATGTTCCCCAGTTCATCATTGTGACTGACTCTTCACATGTGCTGACGTTTACATTCACTCTCTAACCGACACCCTATTGCTAAAGAACTTTTGGTCCAAATTGCATACTCACTCTTCTTCCAAAACTTACCAACTATCTTCCTAATCCTACCTACTATCCCTTTTTGACTGGATGTTCTCTTCTACATTCAATCATCCAAGGTACAAGGTCCTATGCCATTGTGTACCGATTTATCTGAGACATCTGTGCAGAAAGTCATTCAAAGCTAAGTATCCCAATCAAGGGCCCAATGCCCTTCTGGCCTTCAAATCTTACTTGGATTTCTGTTTTCATACATATATTTCACCTATATATTATTATAAATATCCCAGGTTCCCAATACCATTCTTCATCCAGCAGAGTGATTCCTAAGCCACATCAAACAGGTTCTTAACCCTAACCATACACTGTTCCCTCAATCTAACTTTACAGAAGAGCAGGGACAGAGTGGGTCTTACAATACAGGAATGTGGGGGATCTTCCACCTGCTGAGAACCTCAAAGGTCCATGCAGAAATGATCCCTGGAGAAGATGTAGGCAGCTATGAAGGACCTGAGAGAGCAGAAGTCATCTTCCATGGCAAACAACCTGGTCAGGATGAAGGGATGTGTCTGAATGAGCCTCTCTCTTCTTAATGTAGACAAGATGGACCAAAGCAGGCCTGTGTGGAGAGCTGTTCCTTGGTGCCTATGGTTGATATTCCATTCTAACTTGTGAAAGTGTCACAGGAAGGAGGGGCAGCCTCCATCTCATGGGAGCCTTGGAAGCAACTGTTAGGACACAGTGGTTGCCAAGGCAGTGACCTCATTCAGTTCCTGAAGGAAGTGACCTCACCTCACTTCCTTGGTGATGGAACTCTCTGAACTTGGGATCCAGGAAGCCAGGCACCCAGAGCCAGTCCCAGTCCCAGTCCCAGTGGGCTCACTTGTTTGGATTTACCAAGGACAGAGTCAGTCTTTCTTGGTACCCACTGAGGTGAGGATTGCCAAATGCCAGGAAAGCTCTGCAGAGGGGCCTTTCCTGAGAAAGCAGGTAGTGGCTCACCGCTGGCTCCTGACAACTTCACAGAGTTGGCCAAGGAGGCCAGATGTGAGACAGGACAGGCCCTTTCGGGGGAACATAGTATGGCCCACCAGTCAGACGACACTCCGGGTAGTCACAGACCAACTTGGAAGGAGGTGCCTTTGTGGGTGTGGGTGTGAGTTTGTGGTTTTGTCTCATGTTCTGAGAATAGGTAGGAAAGGCGGTTTGTTTGGTTTGGAGTGGACTGTTTCTAGTAAGGCTTTTCACAAGGCGAGTGTTTCTATGTTTGTGTATCCCACTGTGTCCCTGGTTGTAGACATTAGAAAAGAGAATGCATCAATGGATGTGTCCTGTCTAGTAGAAAGCTTCCCAGCATTCATCCTGCCCAATTTATGAATGGACTGCGGCTTGCCTTATGGATGGGCAACGCCTACTATCTTCCTAAGTTCCTGTTTTCTTCCTGAATTCTGGCCACTCTCCAGAATAGGCTCATGGTTTTGTGTCCAAGATATGTACCACCTCCAAGCTCGGTGACATGGCCATGTACTGGATAGTTGAAAGAAATGGTGAGCATCTCAGAAAACTCAGATATCAGTGTGATCAGTAAAGTCTCCCTAGAGAAACCCTGCTTTGGGCCTTTGGCTTACCTATCCTTTTGTGGCCCTGAATGTCAGGAAGGCCTTTGCCTCAGGGCACCCCTTTGTGAAGCCTGAAGAAAACAGTTTTCAAATGGAAATGAATGGGCATCACCTGTGGCTCTTTGCTTAATTGCTTTGCAAAGGGATGTGTCTGAATCAGCCTCTTGGCCCTGTGTGAGGCTGTGGCTTACATTGTCAGCACCTGATGGATCCAAAGAAAGATCCCATGCGTGCATCCAAGGCCAAATTGGCACAAAAGCAGTCATCCTGGATGAGGTCTCTCGCCTTCCTCTGTAAGGTTCCTGACCTCCATCAAGTGAGAATAGGGATCCTTTGTGTCAAATGAGTCCTTCAAAGCCATGCAGAGGCTAGCCCATAGGTGCTTGGGTTTTCTCATGACTCCAGTTCACACAAAGAATCTATACCCGGCAGTCAGTAGGCCTCCAATTGGAGAAGTAGAGCAGTATTAAAGGCAGGCCTATTTGATCACTCCAGGTCCAAAGGAAGGGTGTCCAGGCCACCCTGACATTAGGCAAATGAGAGGCAAGGGAGCTTATTGTGGACACTGTCTTGGGCTGTGCCCCTCATGGAAACCTCCAGCCAGAGGTCATGATGAGTGTCTGTATGGAAGAAGATGAGGGCCATGTGGCAGTGTTTTGGTTTGAATTGTGGTGTGGCAGTGGGAAGAGATGACTGGGTCCACCTGGGCTTGAACTCTGGTGTGATTCCCCTTGGAGACTGAGTTCTGGAACTGACCTCAGAGAAGTATTGCCGTGAATTGTGTCGGGATGTTAGGAGGCCACGCATGAGAGTCGCCCTTGGAAACTGAGATCTAGGCCCAGGCTGGCTTTCCACAGAGCACTGGGAATCTCAGCCCGGATATCACATGATTTTATTCTTAAAGACCTGGCAGCCATCGTGGAGAGTCCAAACACACGTGGACCTCACATTGTAGACCTCAATGGGCCTGGCTTCCTGTGACCTTTTGGCCACTCCTTGGGAAGCCTTGTTTGTGAGAGTTCTCCAGAGCTTTCGTTGAAATGAGCTTCCTCACCATTTAATGGTTCCTGAAGGAATGGAAACCCACATCCTTTAAAAATGGCTAGCTAGATAAATACCATGACATTTTTGAAATTCCCATGACCAGGTGGCACTGGAGAACCTTTGGATGTCCTGTTGCTGATCATGAGTGTACCAGACAGTGCCTTGATTGACTGGGTTTCATGAAAATGGTGTAGAACAGAGATGCCAGTGAGTTGGGGCCTGCTGAGTAGTGGGCCTAGAGCAGTGGTGTGCAGGTGTGTGATAGAACATCTGTGGTGGGGCCATGTGGATCTGCCATTGGCTTCCAAATGGCTTGTGACTGACATGGTGCAGCGAGCAGACCCTTCTATGTAAAGGCATCTTGTTATATGGAGAGGTTTCAGGGCAATGTTCAGAATCAGGTTGCTATGGTCAAGGGGGCAAGCTCTGTGGGATAGAAGCCTGGCTGGTGCATTCTCCTAGGACCTTGACCCACCACACGTGACAGAACTCCCTCCAGCACTGTGTCCCAGTTGAACTCCTTGTATTTCCTGAAGCAAATTCCAAACTCCCAGTGCAGCAGCAAGAAACACCACGAAAAGTGGAGGATGACCAAATGGCTTCACAGTCCACACAGGGAGACACTTAGACCCCAGTGGCCACAGTTTACCTGCAAAGAGAGAATTCAGCACTTCTGCCTCATGTTCATTGGAAAATCAGAAACCATGTCCTCCAGGTCACATAGATGCAGACCTGGTTTGATGGTCTCACTACAAAGGAAGCTAAAGCTCCTGACAACAACATATATTTCAAGTGCCCAACCTCAGAAGCAGTTTCTCACGAAGTCTTTAGGCCAGCAGAGCTCCACGTTTGTGGAGTGTTTACCCTGTCCCTTACTCATGGAAAGTAGTCTACCACCTCCAAGGTTGTGAACTCCTGAGCATTTTCCATTCCACATATGTATTCACAGCATTTCTAACTCTTCTCCTCAAATTGTGTCTTACTTATTGTGAAGGTAATGTCAAGGCAATGTTCTGGATGAGAGTGGGAAGATTTTTTTGTAGCACATATTGGCCTACACATTGGATTCATTTTCCTATTTTCCGTTCGAAATACTGAATCCCTGACACTCACCCATACCCTACTAGATTGTGACTACGAATACTAATATGATGGAGAAAAATAACTCAAACAGAATAGAAATACAGGCAGTTCAGAGGAGGCCTGGTGTATAGTTGGACTGGCCTTTGGCATTATAAAGGGTAGGTGTTATAAATCTAGTCCAATTTAGTAGAAATAGTTCTCCATGTGTTTTGAATGTTAACAAATATGTGAATTCCTGTCTCCCTTTCTCTGTAGCCTATTCAGCAACATGCATTTTTACATGCACATATAGAATCCTACCTCCTATCCCACGTCCATTCTTGTGAGGTGGCTGACTTGGCAGATACAAACTGTGAGAAGAGATCACTCCTCCTAAACGCTGTTGGAACTGAAAATTCAACCTCCAGGTGAGCTTCCCACATGAACAACATGATACATAAATACATGTTCAGTAAAATAAATATTTTTGGATCTGTGGATGATAAATATTTCATGATGAATTTCGATTGGCATATATATTTCTACTCTTTAATGTCTGTGTTTGTGTGTGTGCGTTTTTCTTTTGTGTATATATATATATATATATATATATATATATATATATATATATATATATATATACATATACACACACACACACACACATACACACACTCTCCAGATTTTTCAAAATATGAAATGTATGTGTCATATTATATACTAAATTCATTCATGTTCATATATGTGGATTTATAATCAACTTTTCACAAGATTATTCTCAGAAATAGTCATCCACCTGAAATACATATTTGTTTCCTAGTGCTGAAATCCTAATATTTCTACAGTAACTGACCCAGTTTAACATGAATGCAAGTAGATTCCTATGGGACATGATGTGTATTTTGACGTTCATTTTTATTCAACACTGGTACATTACTATTTCTTCAGTTGATGCACATCATAGGATATGTATTTCATCCTCAAGTTCACAAATTTCTAGGCATTCATTTCCCTTTCAATCACTTCCTGCTTCAGAACACATGTATTCCTCCACGTTTCTTGACTGGTCTTTTCATGAGACTTCTTTCCAAACACATTCTTTTCCATTTCCATAATCCCTTGTGAAGCAAAACTCACACCCCCTTCATGGTAAACCATAACCCCAATATCACCATTAGATGTATAACTGGTTAGAATGAATGGTTGTGTATCAATATTAGATTTCCTATATATTTTCAGATATCAATGCAATCCATTATTTAAATTGGAACCTGTTATACTATTTATTCACAGTATGGTCTATTCATGCATTATCTCTATATTCATAGACCCAGGGTACACCTATTTGTACCCCCAAAGGCTAATTTATATGTCTTCAACATATTACTCCCAGAAATGGTGGAAGAAACACTCATGTCACCTGATCTACATATACATTTTATCACAGTGATATTCTGGACACAAAATGCAAAGGTCACACTTATGATTGCACCAACGCCTCATTGGAAAGTGAGCATGGATTACTAAAAACATCCTTGTCCAGGTTGCCTAATGCTCTCAAATGTCAATGCTATTGGTGACTACACATTTGTTTCTTCCTAAGATGATATATTCAACCTCAACCCTGTTGAAAATGTCTAATCCACTCACTCACTTTATACTTTGCCTGATTTCCTAATGTCTCTATTGATATCTGCTTTCCTACATATGTTCCCCAGTTCATCATTGTGACTGACTCTTCACATGTGCTGACGTTTACATTCACTCTCTAACCGACACCCTATTGCTAAAGAACTTTTGGTCCAAATTGCATACTCACTCTTCTTCCAAAACTTACCAACTATCTTCCTAATCCTACCTACTATCCCTTTTTGACTGGATGTTCTCTTCTACATTCAATCATCCAAGGTACAAGGTCCTATGCCATTGTGTACCGATTTATCTGAGACATCTGTGCAGAAAGTCATTCAAAGCTAAGTATCCCAATCAAGGGCCCAATGCCCTTCTGGCCTTCAAATCTTACTTGGATTTCTGTTTTCATACATATATTTCACCTATATATTATTATAAATATCCCAGGTTCCCAATACCATTCTTCATCCAGCAGAGTGATTCCTAAGCCACATCAAACAGGTTCTTAACCCTAACCATACACTGTTCCCTCAATCTAACTTTACAGAAGAGCAGGGACAGAGTGGGTCTTACAATACAGGAATGTGGGGGATCTTCCACCTGCTGAGAACCTCAAAGGTCCATGCAGAAATGATCCCTGGAGAAGATGTAGGCAGCTATGAAGGACCTGAGAGAGCAGAAGTCATCTTCCATGGCAAACAACCTGGTCAGGATGAAGGGATGTGTCTGAATGAGCCTCTCTCTTCTTAATGTAGACAAGATGGACCAAAGCAGGCCTGTGTGGAGAGCTGTTCCTTGGTGCCTATGGTTGATATTCCATTCTAACTTGTGAAAGTGTCACAGGAAGGAGGGGCAGCCTCCATCTCATGGGAGCCTTGGAAGCAACTGTTAGGACACAGTGGTTGCCAAGGCAGTGACCTCATTCAGTTCCTGAAGGAAGTGACCTCACCTCACTTCCTTGGTGATGGAACTCTCTGAACTTGGGATCCAGGAAGCCAGGCACCCAGAGCCAGTCCCAGTCCCAGTCCCAGTGGGCTCACTTGTTTGGATTTACCAAGGACAGAGTCAGTCTTTCTTGGTACCCACTGAGGTGAGGATTGCCAAATGCCAGGAAAGCTCTGCAGAGGGGCCTTTCCTGAGAAAGCAGGTAGTGGCTCACCGCTGGCTCCTGACAACTTCACAGAGTTGGCCAAGGAGGCCAGATGTGAGACAGGACAGGCCCTTTCGGGGGAACATAGTATGGCCCACCAGTCAGACGACACTCCGGGTAGTCACAGACCAACTTGGAAGGAGGTGCCTTTGTGGGTGTGGGTGTGAGTTTGTGGTTTTGTCTCATGTTCTGAGAATAGGTAGGAAAGGCGGTTTGTTTGGTTTGGAGTGGACTGTTTCTAGTAAGGCTTTTGACAAGGCGAGTGTTTCTATGTTTGTGTATCCCACTGTGTCCCTGGTTGTAGACATTAGAAAAGAGAATGCATCAATGGATGTGTCCTGTCTAGTAGAAAGCTTCCCAGCATTCATCCTGCCCAATTTATGAATGGACTGCGGCTTGCCTTATGGATGGGCAACGCCTACTATCTTCCTAAGTTCCTGTTTTCTTCCTGAATTCTGGCCACTCTCCAGAATAGGCTCATGGTTTTGTGTCCAAGATATGTACCACCTCCAAGCTCGGTGACATGGCCATGTACTGGATAGTTGAAAGAAATGGTGAGCATCTCAGAAAACTCAGATATCAGTGTGATCAGTAAAGTCTCCCTAGAGAAACCCTGCTTTGGGCCTTTGGCTTACCTATCCTTTTGTGGCCCTGAATGTCAGGAAGGCCTTTGCCTCAGGGCACCCCTTTGTGAAGCCTGAAGAAAACAGTTTTCAAATGGAAATGAATGGGCATCACCTGTGGCTCTTTGCTTAATTGCTTTGCAAAGGGATGTGTCTGAATCAGCCTCTTGGCCCTGTGTGAGGCTGTGGCTTACATTGTCAGCACCTGATGGATCCAAAGAAAGATCCCATGCGTGCATCCAAGGCCAAATTGGCACAAAAGCGGTCATCCTGGATGAGGTCTCTCGCCTTCCTCTGTAAGGTTCCTGACCTCCATCAAGTGAGAATAGGGATCCTTTGTGTCAAATGAGTCCTTCAAAGCCATGCAGAGGCTAGCCCATAGGTGCTTGGGTTTTCTCATGACTCCAGTTCACACAAAGAATCTATACCCGGCAGTCAGTAGGCCTCCAATTGGAGAAGTAGAGCAGTATTAAAGGCAGGCCTATTTGATCACTCCAGGTCCAAAGGAAGGGTGTCCAGGCCACCCTGACATTAGGCAAATGAGAGGCAAGGGAGCTTATTGTGGACACTGTCTTGGGCTGTGCCCCTCATGGAAACCTCCAGCCAGAGGTCATGATGAGTGTCTGTATGGAAGAAGATGAGGGCCATGTGGCAGTGTTTTGGTTTGAATTGTGGTGTGGCAGTGGGAAGAGATGACTGGGTCCACCTGGGCTTGAACTCTGGTGTGATTCCCCTTGGAGACTGAGTTCTGGAACTGACCTCAGAGAAGTATTGCCGTGAATTGTGTCGGGATGTTAGGAGGCCACGCATGAGAGTCGCCCTTGGAAACTGAGATCTAGGCCCAGGCTGGCTTTCCACAGAGCACTGGGAATCTCAGCCCGGATATCACATGATTTTATTCTTAAAGACCTGGCAGCCATCGTGGAGAGTCCAAACACACGTGGACCTCACATTGTAGACCTCAATGGGCCTGGCTTCCTGTGACCTTTTGGCCACTCCTTGGGAAGCCTTGTTTGTGAGAGTTCTCCAGAGCTTTCGTTGAAATGAGCTTCCTCACCATTTAATGGTTCCTGAAGGAATGGAAACCCACAGTGCCTCCAACTTCATCCTTTAAAAATGGCTAGCTAGATAAATACCATGACATTTTTGAAATTCCCATGACCAGGTGGCACTGGAGAACCTTTGGATGTCCTGTTGCTGATCATGAGTGTACCAGACAGTGCCTTGATTGACTGGGTTTCATGAAAATGGTGTAGAACAGAGATGCCAGTGAGTTGGGGCCTGCTGAGTAGTGGGCCTAGAGCAGTGGTGTGCAGGTGTGTGATAGAACATCTGTGGTGGGGCCATGTGGATCTGCCATTGGCTTCCAAATGGCTTGTGACTGACATGGTGCAGCGAGCAGACCCTTCTATGTAAAGGCATCTTGTTATATGGAGAGGTTTCAGGGCAATGTTCAGAATCAGGTTGCTATGGTCAAGGGGGCAAGCTCTGTGGGATAGAAGCCTGGCTGGTGCATTCTCCTAGGACCTTGACCCACCACACGTGACAGAACTCCCTCCAGCACTGTGTCCCAGTTGAACTCCTTGTATTTCCTGAAGCAAATTCCAAACTCCCAGTGCAGCAGCAAGAAACACCACGAAAAGTGGAGGATGACCAAATGGCTTCACAGTCCACACAGGGAGACACTTAGACCCCAGTGGCCACAGTTTACCTGCAAAGAGAGAATTCAGCACTTCTGCCTCATGTTCATTGGAAAATCAGAAACCATGTCCTCCAGGTCACATAGATGCAGACCTGGTTTGATGGTCTCACTACAAAGGAAGCTAAAGCTCCTGACAACAACATATATTTCAAGTGCCCAACCTCAGAAGCAGTTTCTCACGAAGTCTTTAGGCCAGCAGAGCTCCACGTTTGTGGAGTGTTTACCCTGTCCCTTACTCATGGAAAGTAGTCTACCACCTCCAAGGTTGTGAACTCCTGAGCATTTTCCATTCCACATATGTATTCACAGCATTTCTAACTCTTCTCCTCAAATTGTGTCTTACTTATTGTGAAGGTAATGTCAAGGCAATGTTCTGGATGAGAGTGGGAAGATTTTTTTGTAGCACATATTGGCCTACACATTGGATTCATTTTCCTATTTTCCGTTCGAAATACTGAATCCCTGACACTCACCCATACCCTACTAGATTGTGACTACGAATACTAATATGATGGAGAAAAATAACTCAAACAGAATAGAAATACAGGCAGTTCAGAGGAGGCCTGGTGTATAGTTGGACTGGCCTTTGGCATTATAAAGGGTAGGTGTTATAAATCTAGTCCAATTTAGTAGAAATAGTTCTCCATGTGTTTTGAATGTTAACAAATATGTGAATTCCTGTCTCCCTTTCTCTGTAGCCTATTCAGCAACATGCATTTTTACATGCACATATAGAATCCTACCTCCTATCCCACGTCCATTCTTGTGAGGTGGCTGACTTGGCAGATACAAACTGTGAGAAGAGATCACTCCTCCTAAACGCTGTTGGAACTGAAAATTCAACCTCCAGGTGAGCTTCCCACATGAACAACATGATACATAAATACATGTTCAGTAAAATAAATATTTTTGGATCTGTGGATGATAAATATTTCATGATGAATTTCGATTGGCATATATATTTCTACTCTTTAATGTCTGTGTTTGTGTGTGTGTTTTTCTTTTGTGTATATATATATATATATATATATATATATATACATATACACACACACACACACACACACACATACACACACTCTCCAGATTTTTCAAAATATGAAATGTATGTGTCATATTATATACTCCCTAAATTCATTCATGTTCATATATGTGGATTTATAATCAACTTTTCACAAGATTATTCTCAGAAATAGTCATCCACCTGAAATACATATTTGTTTCCTAGTGCTGAAATCCTAATATTTCTACAGTAACTGACCCAGTTTAACATGAATGCAAGTAGATTCCTATGGGACATGATGTGTATTTTGACGTTCATTTTTATTCAACACTGGTACATTACTATTTCTTCAGTTGATGCACATCATAGGATATGTATTTCATCCTCAAGTTCACAAATTTCTAGGCATTCATTTCCCTTTCAATCACTTCCTGCTTCAGAACACATGTATTCCTCCACGTTTCTTGACTGGTCTTTTCATGAGACTTCTTTCCAAACACATTCTTTTCCATTTCCATAATCCCTTGTGAAGCAAAACTCACACCCCCTTCATGGTAAACCATAACCCCAATATCACCATTAGATGTATAACTGGTTAGAATGAATGGTTGTGTATCAATATTAGATTTCCTATATATTTTCAGATATCAATGCAATCCATTATTTAAATTGGAACCTGTTATACTATTTATTCACAGTATGGTCTATTCATGCATTATCTCTATATTCATAGACCCAGGGTACACCTATTTGTACCCCCAAAGGCTAATTTATATGTCTTCAACATATTACTCCCAGAAATGGTGGAAGAAACACTCATGTCACCTGATCTACATATACATTTTATCACAGTGATATTCTGGACACAAAATGCAAAGGTCACACTTATGATTGCACCAACGCCTCATTGGAAAGTGAGCATGGATTACTAAAAACATCCTTGTCCAGGTTGCCTAATGCTCTCAAATGTCAATGCTATTGGTGACTACACATTTGTTTCTTCCTAAGATGATATATTCAACCTCAACCCTGTTGAAAATGTCTAATCCACTCACTCACTTTATACTTTGCCTGATTTCCTAATGTCTCTATTGATATCTGCTTTCCTACATATGTTCCCCAGTTCATCATTGTGACTGACTCTTCACATGTGCTGACGTTTACATTCACTCTCTAACCGACACCCTATTGCTAAAGAACTTTTGGTCCAAATTGCATACTCACTCTTCTTCCAAAACTTACCAACTATCTTCCTAATCCTACCTACTATCCCTTTTTGACTGGATGTTCTCTTCTACATTCAATCATCCAAGGTACAAGGTCCTATGCCATTGTGTACCGATTTATCTGAGACATCTGTGCAGAAAGTCATTCAAAGCTAAGTATCCCAATCAAGGGCCCAATGCCCTTCTGGCCTTCAAATCTTACTTGGATTTCTGTTTTCATACATATATTTCACCTATATATTATTATAAATATCCCAGGTTCCCAATACCATTCTTCATCCAGCAGAGTGATTCCTAAGCCACATCAAACAGGTTCTTAACCCTAACCATACACTGTTCCCTCAATCTAACTTTACAGAAGAGCAGGGACAGAGTGGGTCTTACAATACAGGAATGTGGGGGATCTTCCACCTGCTGAGAACCTCAAAGGTCCATGCAGAAATGATCCCTGGAGAAGATGTAGGCAGCTATGAAGGACCTGAGAGAGCAGAAGTCATCTTCCATGGCAAACAACCTGGTCAGGATGAAGGGATGTGTCTGAATGAGCCTCTCTCTTCTTAATGTAGACAAGATGGACCAAAGCAGGCCTGTGTGGAGAGCTGTTCCTTGGTGCCTATGGTTGATATTCCATTCTAACTTGTGAAAGTGTCACAGGAAGGAGGGGCAGCCTCCATCTCATGGGAGCCTTGGAAGCAACTGTTAGGACACAGTGGTTGCCAAGGCAGTGACCTCATTCAGTTCCTGAAGGAAGTGACCTCACCTCACTTCCTTGGTGATGGAACTCTCTGAACTTGGGATCCAGGAAGCCAGGCACCCAGAGCCAGTCCCAGTCCCAGTCCCAGTGGGCTCACTTGTTTGGATTTACCAAGGACAGAGTCAGTCTTTCTTGGTACCCACTGAGGTGAGGATTGCCAAATGCCAGGAAAGCTCTGCAGAGGGGCCTTTCCTGAGAAAGCAGGTAGTGGCTCACCGCTGGCTCCTGACAACTTCACAGAGTTGGCCAAGGAGGCCAGATGTGAGACAGGACAGGCCCTTTCGGGGGAACATAGTATGGCCCACCAGTCAGACGACACTCCGGGTAGTCACAGACCAACTTGGAAGGAGGTGCCTTTGTGGGTGTGGGTGTGAGTTTGTGGTTTTGTCTCATGTTCTGAGAATAGGTAGGAAAGGCGGTTTGTTTGGGTTGGAGTGGACTGTTTCTAGTAAGGCTTTTGACAAGGCGAGTGTTTCTATGTTTGTGTATCCCACTGTGTCCCTGGTTGTAGACATTAGAAAAGAGAATGCATCAATGGATGTGTCCTGTCTAGTAGAAAGCTTCCCAGCATTCATCCTGCCCAATTTATGAATGGACTGCGGCTTGCCTTATGGATGGGCAACGCCTACTATCTTCCTAAGTTCCTGTTTTCTTCCTGAATTCTGGCCACTCTCCAGAATAGGCTCATGGTTTTGTGTCCAAGATATGTACCACCTCCAAGCTCGGTGACATGGCCATGTACTGGATAGTTGAAAGAAATGGTGAGCATCTCAGAAAACTCAGATATCAGTGTGATCAGTAAAGTCTCCCTAGAGAAACCCTGCTTTGGGCCTTTGGCTTACCTATCCTTTTGTGGCCCTGAATGTCAGGAAGGCCTTTGCCTCAGGGCACCCCTTTGTGAAGCCTGAAGAAAACAGTTTTCAAATGGAAATGAATGGGCATCACCTGTGGCTCTTTGCTTAATTGCTTTGCAAAGGGATGTGTCTGAATCAGCCTCTTGGCCCTGTGTGAGGCTGTGGCTTACATTGTCAGCACCTGATGGATCCAAAGAAAGATCCCATGCGTGCATCCAAGGCCAAATTGGCACAAAAGCAGTCATCCTGGATGAGGTCTCTCGCCTTCCTCTGTAAGGTTCCTGACCTCCATCAAGTGAGAATAGGGATCCTTTGTGTCAAATGAGTCCTTCAAAGCCATGCAGAGGCTAGCCCATAGGTGCTTGGGTTTTCTCATGACTCCAGTTCACACAAAGAATCTATACCCGGCAGTCAGTAGGCCTCCAATTGGAGAAGTAGAGCAGTATTAAAGGCAGGCCTATTTGATCACTCCAGGTCCAAAGGAAGGGTGTCCAGGCCACCCTGACATTAGGCAAATGAGAGGCAAGGGAGCTTATTGTGGACACTGTCTTGGGCTGTGCCCCTCATGGAAACCTCCAGCCAGAGGTCATGATGAGTGTCTGTATGGAAGAAGATGAGGGCCATGTGGCAGTGTTTTGGTTTGAATTGTGGTGTGGCAGTGGGAAGAGATGACTGGGTCCACCTGGGCTTGAACTCTGGTGTGATTCCCCTTGGAGACTGAGTTCTGGAACTGACCTCAGAGAAGTATTGCCGTGAATTGTGTCGGGATGTTAGGAGGCCACGCATGAGAGTCGCCCTTGGAAACTGAGATCTAGGCCCAGGCTGGCTTTCCACAGAGCACTGGGAATCTCAGCCCGGATATCACATGATTTTATTCTTAAAGACCTGGCAGCCATCGTGGAGAGTCCAAACACACGTGGACCTCACATTGTAGACCTCAATGGGCCTGGCTTCCTGTGACCTTTTGGCCACTCCTTGGGAAGCCTTGTTTGTGAGAGTTCTCCAGAGCTTTCGTTGAAATGAGCTTCCTCACCATTTAATGGTTCCTGAAGGAATGGAAACCCACAGTGCCTCCAACTTCATCCTTTAAAAATGGCTAGCTAGATAAATACCATGACATTTTTGAAATTCCCATGACCAGGTGGCACTGGAGAACCTTTGGATGTCCTGTTGCTGATCATGAGTGTACCAGACAGTGCCTTGATTGACTGGGTTTCATGAAAATGGTGTAGAACAGAGATGCCAGTGAGTTGGGGCCTGCTGAGTAGTGGGCCTAGAGCAGTGGTGTGCAGGTGTGTGATAGAACATCTGTGGTGGGGCCATGTGGATCTGCCATTGGCTTCCAAATGGCTTGTGACTGACATGGTGCAGCGAGCAGACCCTTCTATGTAAAGGCATCTTGTTATATGGAGAGGTTTCAGGGCAATGTTCAGAATCAGGTTGCTATGGTCAAGGGGGCAAGCTCTGTGGGATAGAAGCCTGGCTGGTGCATTCTCCTAGGACCTTGACCCACCACACGTGACAGAACTCCCTCCAGCACTGTGTCCCAGTTGAACTCCTTGTATTTCCTGAAGCAAATTCCAAACTCCCAGTGCAGCAGCAAGAAACACCACGAAAAGTGGAGGATGACCAAATGGCTTCACAGTCCACACAGGGAGACACTTAGACCCCAGTGGCCACAGTTTACCTGCAAAGAGAGAATTCAGCACTTCTGCCTCATGTTCATTGGAAAATCAGAAACCATGTCCTCCAGGTCACATAGATGCAGACCTGGTTTGATGGTCTCACTACAAAGGAAGCTAAAGCTCCTGACAACAACATATATTTCAAGTGCCCAACCTCAGAAGCAGTTTCTCACGAAGTCTTTAGGCCAGCAGAGCTCCACGTTTGTGGAGTGTTTACCCTGTCCCTTACTCATGGAAAGTAGTCTACCACCTCCAAGGTTGTGAACTCCTGAGCATTTTCCATTCCACATATGTATTCACAGCATTTCTAACTCTTCTCCTCAAATTGTGTCTTACTTATTGTGAAGGTAATGTCAAGGCAATGTTCTGGATGAGAGTGGGAAGATTTTTTTGTAGCACATATTGGCCTACACATTGGATTCATTTTCCTATTTTCCGTTCGAAATACTGAATCCCTGACACTAACCCATACCCTACTAGATTGTGACTACGAATACTAATATGATGGAGAAAAATAACTCAAACAGAATAGAAATACAGGCAGTTCAGAGGAGGCCTGGTGTATAGTTGGACTGGCCTTTGGCATTATAAAGGGTAGGTGTTATAAATCTAGTCCAATTTAGTAGAAATAGTTCTCCATGTGTTTTGAATGTTAACAAATATGTGAATTCCTGTCTCCCTTTCTCTGTAGCCTATTCAGCAACATGCATTTTTACATGCACATATAGAATCCTACCTCCTATCCCACGTCCATTCTTGTGAGGTGGCTGACTTGGCAGATACAAACTGTGAGAAGAGATCACTCCTCCTAAACGCTGTTGGAACTGAAAATTCAACCTCCAGGTGAGCTTCCCACATGAACAACATGATACATAAATACATGTTCAGTAAAATAAATATTTTTGGATCTGTGGATGATAAATATTTCATGATGAATTTCGATTGGCATATATATTTCTACTCTTTAATGTCTGTGTTTGTGTGTGTGTTTTTCTTTTGTGTATATATATATATATATATATATATATATATATATATATATACATATACACACACACACACACACACACATACACACACTCTCCAGATTTTTCAAAATATGAAATGTATGTGTCATATTATATACTCCCTAAATTCATTCATGTTCATATATGTGGATTTATAATCAACTTTTCACAAGATTATTCTCAGAAATAGTCATCCACCTGAAATACATATTTGTTTCCTAGTGCTGAAATCCTAATATTTCTACAGTAACTGACCCAGTTTAACATGAATGCAAGTAGATTCCTATGGGACATGATGTGTATTTTGACGTTCATTTTTATTCAACACTGGTACATTACTATTTCTTCAGTTGATGCACATCATAGGATATGTATTTCATCCTCAAGTTCACAAATTTCTAGGCATTCATTTCCCTTTCAATCACTTCCTGCTTCAGAACACATGTATTCCTCCACGTTTCTTGACTGGTCTTTTCATGAGACTTCTTTCCAAACACATTCTTTTCCATTTCCATAATCCCTTGTGAAGCAAAACTCACACCCCCTTCATGGTAAACCATAACCCCAATATCACCATTAGATGTATAACTGGTTAGAATGAATGGTTGTGTATCAATATTAGATTTCCTATATATTTTCAGATATCAATGCAATCCATTATTTAAATTGGAACCTGTTATACTATTTATTCACAGTATGGTCTATTCATGCATTATCTCTATATTCATAGACCCAGGGTACACCTATTTGTACCCCCAAAGGCTAATTTATATGTCTTCAACATATTACTCCCAGAAATGGTGGAAGAAACACTCATGTCACCTGATCTACATATACATTTTATCACAGTGATATTCTGGACACAAAATGCAAAGGTCACACTTATGATTGCACCAACGCCTCATTGGAAAGTGAGCATGGATTACTAAAAACATCCTTGTCCAGGTTGCCTAATGCTCTCAAATGTCAATGCTATTGGTGACTACACATTTGTTTCTTCCTAAGATGATATATTCAACCTCAACCCTGTTGAAAATGTCTAATCCACTCACTCACTTTATACTTTGCCTGATTTCCTAATGTCTCTATTGATATCTGCTTTCCTACATATGTTCCCCAGTTCATCATTGTGACTGACTCTTCACATGTGCTGACGTTTAC
Source organism: Spermophilus citellus (assembly GCF_964194105.1). Lineage (NCBI taxonomy): Eukaryota > Metazoa > Chordata > Mammalia > Rodentia > Sciuridae > Spermophilus > Spermophilus citellus. Next base: position 21,249,839 of record NC_138199.1, on the reverse strand, counting down.
ATTCACTCTCTAACCGACACCCTATTGCTAAAGAACTTTTGGTCCAAATTGCATACTCACTCTTCTTCCAAAACTTACCAACTATCTTCCTAATCCTACCTACTATCCCTTTTTGACTGGATGTTCTCTTCTACATTCAATCATCCAAGGTACAAGGTCCTATGCCATTGTGTACCGATTTATCTGAGACATCTGTGCAGAAAGTCATTCAAAGCTAAGTATCCCAATCAAGGGCCCAATGCCCTTCTGGCCTTCAAATCTTACTTGGATTTCTGTTTTCATACATATATTTCACCTATATATTATTATAAATATCCCAGGTTCCCAATACCATTCTTCATCCAGCAGAGTGATTCCTAAGCCACATCAAACAGGTTCTTAACCCTAACCATACACTGTTCCCTCAATCTAACTTTACAGAAGAGCAGGGACAGAGTGGGTCTTACAATACAGGAATGTGGGGGATCTTCCACCTGCTGAGAACCTCAAAGGTCCATGCAGAAATGATCCCTGGAGAAGATGTAGGCAGCTATGAAGGACCTGAGAGAGCAGAAGTCATCTTCCATGGCAAACAACCTGGTCAGGATGAAGGGATGTGTCTGAATGAGCCTCTCTCTTCTTAATGTAGACAAGATGGACCAAAGCAGGCCTGTGTGGAGAGCTGTTCCTTGGTGCCTATGGTTGATATTCCATTCTAACTTGTGAAAGTGTCACAGGAAGGAGGGGCAGCCTCCATCTCATGGGAGCCTTGGAAGCAACTGTTAGGACACAGTGGTTGCCAAGGCAGTGACCTCATTCAGTTCCTGAAGGAAGTGACCTCACCTCACTTCCTTGGTGATGGAACTCTCTGAACTTGGGATCCAGGAAGCCAGGCACCCAGAGCCAGTCCCAGTCCCAGTCCCAGTGGGCTCACTTGTTTGGATTTACCAAGGACAGAGTCAGTCTTTCTTGGTACCCACTGAGGTGAGGATTGCCAAATGCCAGGAAAGCTCTGCAGAGGGGCCTTTCCTGAGAAAGCAGGTAGTGGCTCACCGCTGGCTCCTGACAACTTCACAGAGTTGGCCAAGGAGGCCAGATGTGAGACAGGACAGGCCCTTTCGGGGGAACATAGTATGGCCCACCAGTCAGACGACACTCCGGGTAGTCACAGACCAACTTGGAAGGAGGTGCCTTTGTGGGTGTGGGTGTGAGTTTGTGGTTTTGTCTCATGTTCTGAGAATAGGTAGGAAAGGCGGTTTGTTTGGGTTGGAGTGGACTGTTTCTAGTAAGGCTTTTGACAAGGCGAGTGTTTCTATGTTTGTGTATCCCACTGTGTCCCTGGTTGTAGACATTAGAAAAGAGAATGCATCAATGGATGTGTCCTGTCTAGTAGAAAGCTTCCCAGCATTCATCCTGCCCAATTTATGAATGGACTGCGGCTTGCCTTATGGATGGGCAACGCCTACTATCTTCCTAAGTTCCTGTTTTCTTCCTGAATTCTGGCCACTCTCCAGAATAGGCTCATGGTTTTGTGTCCAAGATATGTACCACCTCCAAGCTCGGTGACATGGCCATGTACTGGATAGTTGAAAGAAATGGTGAGCATCTCAGAAAACTCAGATATCAGTGTGATCAGTAAAGTCTCCCTAGAGAAACCCTGCTTTGGGCCTTTGGCTTACCTATCCTTTTGTGGCCCTGAATGTCAGGAAGGCCTTTGCCTCAGGGCACCCCTTTGTGAAGCCTGAAGAAAACAGTTTTCAAATGGAAATGAATGGGCATCACCTGTGGCTCTTTGCTTAATTGCTTTGCAAAGGGATGTGTCTGAATCAGCCTCTTGGCCCTGTGTGAGGCTGTGGCTTACATTGTCAGCACCTGATGGATCCAAAGAAAGATCCCATGCGTGCATCCAAGGCCAAATTGGCACAAAAGCAGTCATCCTGGATGAGGTCTCTCGCCTTCCTCTGTAAGGTTCCTGACCTCCATCAAGTGAGAATAGGGATCCTTTGTGTCAAATGAGTCCTTCAAAGCCATGCAGAGGCTAGCCCATAGGTGCTTGGGTTTTCTCATGACTCCAGTTCACACAAAGAATCTATACCCGGCAGTCAGTAGGCCTCCAATTGGAGAAGTAGAGCAGTATTAAAGGCAGGCCTATTTGATCACTCCAGGTCCAAAGGAAGGGTGTCCAGGCCACCCTGACATTAGGCAAATGAGAGGCAAGGGAGCTTATTGTGGACACTGTCTTGGGCTGTGCCCCTCATGGAAACCTCCAGCCAGAGGTCATGATGAGTGTCTGTATGGAAGAAGATGAGGGCCATGTGGCAGTGTTTTGGTTTGAATTGTGGTGTGGCAGTGGGAAGAGATGACTGGGTCCACCTGGGCTTGAACTCTGGTGTGATTCCCCTTGGAGACTGAGTTCTGGAACTGACCTCAGAGAAGTATTGCCGTGAATTGTGTCGGGATGTTAGGAGGCCACGCATGAGAGTCGCCCTTGGAAACTGAGATCTAGGCCCAGGCTGGCTTTCCACAGAGCACTGGGAATCTCAGCCCGGATATCACATGATTTTATTCTTAAAGACCTGGCAGCCATCGTGGAGAGTCCAAACACACGTGGACCTCACATTGTAGACCTCAATGGGCCTGGCTTCCTGTGACCTTTTGGCCACTCCTTGGGAAGCCTTGTTTGTGAGAGTTCTCCAGAGCTTTCGTTGAAATGAGCTTCCTCACCATTTAATGGTTCCTGAAGGAATGGAAACCCACAGTGCCTCCAACTTCATCCTTTAAAAATGGCTAGCTAGATAAATACCATGACATTTTTGAAATTCCCATGACCAGGTGGCACTGGAGAACCTTTGGATGTCCTGTTGCTGATCATGAGTGTACCAGACAGTGCCTTGATTGACTGGGTTTCATGAAAATGGTGTAGAACAGAGATGCCAGTGAGTTGGGGCCTGCTGAGTAGTGGGCCTAGAGCAGTGGTGTGCAGGTGTGTGATAGAACATCTGTGGTGGGGCCATGTGGATCTGCCATTGGCTTCCAAATGGCTTGTGACTGACATGGTGCAGCGAGCAGACCCTTCTATGTAAAGGCATCTTGTTATATGGAGAGGTTTCAGGGCAATGTTCAGAATCAGGTTGCTATGGTCAAGGGGGCAAGCTCTGTGGGATAGAAGCCTGGCTGGTGCATTCTCCTAGGACCTTGACCCACCACACGTGACAGAACTCCCTCCAGCACTGTGTCCCAGTTGAACTCCTTGTATTTCCTGAAGCAAATTCCAAACTCCCAGTGCAGCAGCAAGAAACACCACGAAAAGTGGAGGATGACCAAATGGCTTCACAGTCCACACAGGGAGACACTTAGACCCCAGTGGCCACAGTTTACCTGCAAAGAGAGAATTCAGCACTTCTGCCTCATGTTCATTGGAAAATCAGAAACCATGTCCTCCAGGTCACATAGATGCAGACCTGGTTTGATGGTCTCACTACAAAGAAAGCTAAAGCTCCTGACAACAACATATATTTCAAGTGCCCAACCTCAGAAGCAGTTTCTCACGAAGTCTTTAGGCCAGCAGAGCTCCACGTTTGTGGAGTGTTTACCCTGTCCCTTACTCATGGAAAGTAGTCTACCACCTCCAAGGTTGTGAACTCCTGAGCATTTTCCATTCCACATATGTATTCACAGCATTTCTAACTCTTCTCCTCAAATTGTGTCTTACTTATTGTGAAGGTAATGTCAAGGCAATGTTCTGGATGAGAGTGGGAAGATTTTTTTGTAGCACATATTGGCCTACACATTGGATTCATTTTCCTATTTTCCGTTCGAAATACTGAATCCCTGACACTCACCCATACCCTACTAGATTGTGACTACGAATACTAATATGATGGAGAAAAATAACTCAAACAGAATAGAAATACAGGCAGTTCAGAGGAGGCCTGGTGTATAGTTGGACTGGCCTTTGGCATTATAAAGGGTAGGTGTTATAAATCTAGTCCAATTTAGTAGAAATAGTTCTCCATGTGTTTTGAATGTTAACAAATATGTGAATTCCTGTCTCCCTTTCTCTGTAGCCTATTCAGCAACATGCATTTTTACATGCACATATAGAATCCTACCTCCTATCCCACGTCCATTCTTGTGAGGTGGCTGACTTGGCAGATACAAACTGTGAGAAGAGATCACTCCTCCTAAACGCTGTTGGAACTGAAAATTCAACCTCCAGGTGAGCTTCCCACATGAACAACATGATACATAAATACATGTTCAGTAAAATAAATATTTTTGGATCTGTGGATGATAAATATTTCATGATGAATTTCGATTGGCATATATATTTCTACTCTTTAATGTCTGTGTTTGTGTGTGTGTTTTTCTTTTGTGTATATATATATATATATATATATATATATATATATATATATATACATATACACACACACACACACACACACACATACACACACTCTCCAGATTTTTCAAAATATGAAATGTATGTGTCATATTATATACTCCCTAAATTCATTCATGTTCATATATGTGGATTTATAATCAACTTTTCACAAGATTATTCTCAGAAATAGTCATCCACCTGAAATACATATTTGTTTCCTAGTGCTGAAATCCTAATATTTCTACAGTAACTGACCCAGTTTAACATGAATGCAAGTAGATTCCTATGGGACATGATGTGTATTTTGACGTTCATTTTTATTCAACACTGGTACATTACTATTTCTTCAGTTGATGCACATCATAGGATATGTATTTCATCCTCAAGTTCACAAATTTCTAGGCATTCATTTCCCTTTCAATCACTTCCTGCTTCAGAACACATGTATTCCTCCACGTTTCTTGACTGGTCTTTTCATGAGACTTCTTTCCAAACACATTCTTTTCCATTTCCGTAATCCCTTGTGAAGCAAAACTCACACCCCCTTCATGGTAAACCATAACCCCAATATCACCATTAGATGTATAACTGGTTAGAATGAATGGTTGTGTATCAATATTAGATTTCCTATATATTTTCAGATATCAATGCAATCCATTATTTAAATTGGAACCTGTTATACTATTTATTCACAGTATGGTCTATTCATGCATTATCTCTATATTCATAGACCCAGGGTACACCTATTTGTACCCCCAAAGGCTAATTTATATGTCTTCAACATATTACTCCCAGAAATGGTGGAAGAAACACTCATGTCACCTGATCTACATATACATTTTATCACAGTGATATTCTGGACACAAAATGCAAAGGTCACACTTATGATTGCACCAACGCCTCATTGGAAAGTGAGCATGGATTACTAAAAACATCCTTGTCCAGGTTGCCTAATGCTCTCAAATGTCAATGCTATTGGTGACTACACATTTGTTTCTTCCTAAGATGATATATTCAACCTCAACCCTGTTGAAAATGTCTAATCCACTCACTCACTTTATACTTTGCCTGATTTCCTAATGTCTCTATTGATATCTGCTTTCCTACATATGTTCCCCAGTTCATCATTGTGACTGACTCTTCACATGTGCTGACGTTTACATTCACTCTCTAACCGACACCCTATTGCTAAAGAACTTTTGGTCCAAATTGCATACTCACTCTTCTTCCAAAACTTACCAACTATCTTCCTAATCCTACCTACTATCCCTTTTTGACTGGATGTTCTCTTCTACATTCAATCATCCAAGGTACAAGGTCCTATGCCATTGTGTACCGATTTATCTGAGACATCTGTGCAGAAAGTCATTCAAAGCTAAGTATCCCAATCAAGGGCCCAATGCCCTTCTGGCCTTCAAATCTTACTTGGATTTCTGTTTTCATACATATATTTCACCTATATATTATTATAAATATCCCAGGTTCCCAATACCATTCTTCATCCAGCAGAGTGATTCCTAAGCCACATCAAACAGGTTCTTAACCCTAACCATACACTGTTCCCTCAATCTAACTTTACAGAAGAGCAGGGACAGAGTGGGTCTTACAATACAGGAATGTGGGGGATCTTCCACCTGCTGAGAACCTCAAAGGTCCATGCAGAAATGATCCCTGGAGAAGATGTAGGCAGCTATGAAGGACCTGAGAGAGCAGAAGTCATCTTCCATGACAAACAACCTGGTCAGGATGAAGGGATGTGTCTGAATGAGCCTCTCTCTTCTTAATGTAGACAAGATGGACCAAAGCAGGCCTGTGTGGAGAGCTGTTCCTTGGTGCCTATGGTTGATATTCCATTCTAACTTGTGAAAGTGTCACAGGAAGGAGGGGCAGCCTCCATCTCATGGGAGCCTTGGAAGCAACTGTTAGGACACAGTGGTTGCCAAGGCAGTGACCTCATTCAGTTCCTGAAGGAAGTGACCTCACCTCACTTCCTTGGTGATGGAACTCTCTGAACTTGGGATCCAGGAAGCCAGGCACCCAGAGCCAGTCCCAGTCCCAGTCCCAGTGGGCTCACTTGTTTGGATTTACCAAGGACAGAGTCAGTCTTTCTTGGTACCCACTGAGGTGAGGATTGCCAAATGCCAGGAAAGCTCTGCAGAGGGGCCTTTCCTGAGAAAGCAGGTAGTGGCTCACCGCTGGCTCCTGACAACTTCACAGAGTTGGCCAAGGAGGCCAGATGTGAGACAGGACAGGCCCTTTCGGGGGAACATAGTATGGCCCACCAGTCAGACGACACTCCGGGTAGTCACAGACCAACTTGGAAGGAGGTGCCTTTGTGGGTGTGGGTGTGAGTTTGTGGTTTTGTCTCATGTTCTGAGAATAGGTAGGAAAGGCGGTTTGTTTGGGTTGGAGTGGACTGTTTCTAGTAAGGCTTTTGACAAGGCGAGTGTTTCTATGTTTGTGTATCCCACTGTGTCCCTGGTTGTAGACATTAGAAAAGAGAATGCATCAATGGATGTGTCCTGTCTAGTAGAAAGCTTCCCAGCATTCATCCTGCCCAATTTATGAATGGACTGCGGCTTGCCTTATGGATGGGCAACGCCTACTATCTTCCTAAGTTCCTGTTTTCTTCCTGAATTCTGGCCACTCTCCAGAATAGGCTCATGGTTTTGTGTCCAAGATATGTACCACCTCCAAGCTCGGTGACATGGCCATGTACTGGATAGTTGAAAGAAATGGTGAGCATCTCAGAAAACTCAGATATCAGTGTGATCAGTAAAGTCTCCCTAGAGAAACCCTGCTTTGGGCCTTTGGCTTACCTATCCTTTTGTGGCCCTGAATGTCAGGAAGGCCTTTGCCTCAGGGCACCCCTTTGTGAAGCCTGAAGAAAACAGTTTTCAAATGGAAATGAATGGGCATCACCTGTGGCTCTTTGCTTAATTGCTTTGCAAAGGGATGTGTCTGAATCAGCCTCTTGGCCCTGTGTGAGGCTGTGGCTTACATTGTCAGCACCTGATGGATCCAAAGAAAGATCCCATGCGTGCATCCAAGGCCAAATTGGCACAAAAGCAGTCATCCTGGATGAGGTCTCTCGCCTTCCTCTGTAAGGTTCCTGACCTCCATCAAGTGAGAATAGGGATCCTTTGTGTCAAATGAGTCCTTCAAAGCCATGCAGAGGCTAGCCCATAGGTGCTTGGGTTTTCTCATGACTCCAGTTCACACAAAGAATCTATACCCGGCAGTCAGTAGGCCTCCAATTGGAGAAGTAGAGCAGTATTAAAGGCAGGCCTATTTGATCACTCCAGGTCCAAAGGAAGGGTGTCCAGGCCACCCTGACATTAGGCAAATGAGAGGCAAGGGAGCTTATTGTGGACACTGTCTTGGGCTGTGCCCCTCATGGAAACCTCCAGCCAGAGGTTATGATGAGTGTCTGTATGGAAGAAGATGAGGGCCATGTGGCAGTGTTTTGGTTTGAATTGTGGTGTGGCAGTGGGAAGAGATGACTGGGTCCACCTGGGCTTGAACTCTGGTGTGATTCCCCTTGGAGACTGAGTTCTGGAACTGACCTCAGAGAAGTATTGCCGTGAATTGTGTCGGGATGTTAGGAGGCCACGCATGAGAGTTGCCCTTGGAAACTGAGATCTAGGCCCAGGCTGGCTTTCCACAGAGCACTGGGAATCTCAGCCCGGATATCACATGATTTTATTCTTAAAGACCTGGCAGCCATCGTGGAGAGTCCAAACACACGTGGACCTCACATTGTAGACCTCAATGGGCCTGGCTTCCTGTGACCTTTTGGCCACTCCTTGGGAAGCCTTGTTTGTGAGAGTTCTCCAGAGCTTTCGTTGAAATGAGCTTCCTCACCATTTAATGGTTCCTGAAGGAATGGAAACCCACAGTGCCTCCAACTTCATCCTTTAAAAATGGCTAGCTAGATAAATACCATGACATTTTTGAAATTCCCATGACCAGGTGGCACTGGAGAACCTTTGGATGTCCTGTTGCTGATCATGAGTGTACCAGACAGTGCCTTGATTGACTGGGTTTCATGAAAATGGTGTAGAACAGAGATGCCAGTGAGTTGGGGCCTGCTGAGTAGTGGGCCTAGAGCAGTGGTGTGCAGGTGTGTGATAGAACATCTGTGGTGGGGCCATGTGGATCTGCCATTGGCTTCCAAATGGCTTGTGACTGACATGGTGCAGCGAGCAGACCCTTCTATGTAAAGGCATCTTGTTATATGGAGAGGTTTCAGGGCAATGTTCAGAATCAGGTTGCTATGGTCAAGGGGGCAAGCTCTGTGGGATAGAAGCCTGGCTGGTGCATTCTCCTAGGACCTTGACCCACCACACGTGACAGAACTCCCTCCAGCACTGTGTCCCAGTTGAACTCCTTGTATTTCCTGAAGCAAATTCCAAACTCCCAGTGCAGCAGCAAGAAACACCACGAAAAGTGGAGGATGACCAAATGGCTTCACAGTCCACACAGGGAGACACTTAGACCCCAGTGGCCACAGTTTACCTGCAAAGAGAGAATTCAGCACTTCTGCCTCATGTTCATTGGAAAATCAGAAACCATGTCCTCCAGGTCACATAGATGCAGACCTGGTTTGATGGTCTCACTACAAAGAAAGCTAAAGCTCCTGACAACAACATATATTTCAAGTGCCCAACCTCAGAAGCAGTTTCTCACGAAGTCTTTAGGCCAGCAGAGCTCCACGTTTGTGGAGTGTTTACCCTGTCCCTTACTCATGGAAAGTAGTCTACCACCTCCAAGGTTGTGAACTCCTGAGCATTTTCCATTCCACATATGTATTCACAGCATTTCTAACTCTTCTCCTCAAATTGTGTCTTACTTATTGTGAAGGTAATGTCAAGGCAATGTTCTGGATGAGAGTGGGAAGATTTTTTTGTAGCACATATTGGCCTACACATTGGATTCATTTTCCTATTTTCCGTTCGAAATACTGAATCCCTGACACTAACCCATACCCTACTAGATTGTGACTACGAATACTAATATGATGGAGAAAAATAACTCAAACAGAATAGAAATACAGGCAGTTCAGAGGAGGCCTGGTGTATAGTTGGACTGGCCTTTGGCATTATAAAGGGTAGGTGTTATAAATCTAGTCCAATTTAGTAGAAATAGTTCTCCATGTGTTTTGAATGTTAACAAATATGTGAATTCCTGTCTCCCTTTCTCTGTAGCCTATTCAGCAACATGCATTTTTACATGCACATATAGAATCCTACCTCCTATCCCACGTCCATTCTTGTGAGGTGGCTGACTTGGCAGATACAAACTGTGAGAAGAGATCACTCCTCCTAAACGCTGTTGGAACTGAAAATTCAACCTCCAGGTGAGCTTCCCACATGAACAACATGATACATAAATACATGTTCAGTAAAATAAATATTTTTGGATCTGTGGATGATAAATATTTCATGATGAATTTCGATTGGCATATATATTTCTACTCTTTAATGTCTGTGTTTGTGTGTGTGTTTTTCTTTTGTGTATATATATATATATATATATATATATATATATATATATATATATATATACATATACACACACACACACACACATACACACACTCTCCAGATTTTTCAAAATATGAAATGTATGTGTCATATTATATACTCCCTAAATTCATTCATGTTCATATATGTGGATTTATAATCAACTTTTCACAAGATTATTCTCAGAAATAGTCATCCACCTGAAATACATATTTGTTTCCTAGTGCTGAAATCCTAATATTTCTACAGTAACTGACCCAGTTTAACATGAATGCAAGTAGATTCCTATGGGACATGATGTGTATTTTGACGTTCATTTTTATTCAACACTGGTACATTACTATTTCTTTAGTTGATGCACATCATAGGATATGTATTTCATCCTCAAGTTCACAAATTTCTAGGCATTCATTTCCCTTTCAATCACTTCCTGCTTCAGAACACATGTATTCCTCCACGTTTCTTGACTGGTCTTTTCATGAGACTTCTTTCCAAACACATTCTTTTCCATTTCCATAATCCCTTGTGAAGCAAAACTCACACCCCCTTCATGGTAAACCATAACCCCAATATCACCATTAGATGTATAACTGGTTAGAATGAATGGTTGTGTATCAATATTAGATTTCCTATATATTTTCAGATATCAATGCAATCCATTATTTAAATTGGAACCTGTTATACTATTTATTCACAGTATGGTCTATTCATGCATTATCTCTATATTCATAGACCCAGGGTACACCTATTTGTACCCCCAAAGGCTAATTTATATGTCTTCAACATATTACTCCCAGAAATGGTGGAAGAAACACTCATGTCACCTGATCTACATATACATTTTATCACAGTGATATTCTGGACACAAAATGCAAAGGTCACACTTATGATTGCACCAACGCCTCATTGGAAAGTGAGCATGGATTACTAAAAACATCCTTGTCCAGGTTGCCTAATGCTCTCAAATGTCAATGCTATTGGTGACTACACATTTGTTTCTTCCTAAGATGATATATTCAACCTCAACCCTGTTGAAAATGTCTAATCCACTCACTCACTTTATACTTTGCCTGATTTCCTAATGTCTCTATTGATATCTGCTTTCCTACATATGTTCCCCAGTTCATCATTGTGACTGACTCTTCACATGTGCTGACGTTTACATTCACTCTCTAACCGACACCCTATTGCTAAAGAACTTTTGGTCCAAATTGCATACTCACTCTTCTTCCAAAACTTACCAACTATCTTCCTAATCCTACCTACTATCCCTTTTTGACTGGATGTTCTCTTCTACATTCAATCATCCAAGGTACAAGGTCCTATGCCATTGTGTACCGATTTATCTGAGACATCTGTGCAGAAAGTCATTCAAAGCTAAGTATCCCAATCAAGGGCCCAATGCCCTTCTGGCCTTCAAATCTTACTTGGATTTCTGTTTTCATACATATATTTCACCTATATATTATTATAAATATCCCAGGTTCCCAATACCATTCTTCATCCAGCAGAGTGATTCCTAAGCCACATCAAACAGGTTCTTAACCCTAACCATACACTGTTCCCTCAATCTAACTTTACAGAAGAGCAGGGACAGAGTGGGTCTTACAATACAGGAATGTGGGGGATCTTCCACCTGCTGAGAACCTCAAAGGTCCATGCAGAAATGATCCCTGGAGAAGATGTAGGCAGCTATGAAGGACCTGAGAGAGCAGAAGTCATCTTCCATGGCAAACAACCTGGTCAGGATGAAGGGATGTGTCTGAATGAGCCTCTCTCTTCTTAATGTAGACAAGATGGACCAAAGCAGGCCTGTGTGGAGAGCTGTTCCTTGGTGCCTATGGTTGATATTCCATTCTAACTTGTGAAAGTGTCACAGGAAGGAGGGGCAGCCTCCATCTCATGGGAGCCTTGGAAGCAACTGTTAGGACACAGTGGTTGCCAAGGCAGTGACCTCATTCAGTTCCTGAAGGAAGTGACCTCACCTCACTTCCTTGGTGATGGAACTCTCTGAACTTGGGATCCAGGAAGCCAGGCACCCAGAGCCAGTCCCAGTCCCAGTCCCAGTGGGCTCACTTGTTTGGATTTACCAAGGACAGAGTCAGTCTTTCTTGGTACCCACTGAGGTGAGGATTGCCAAATGCCAGGAAAGCTCTGCAGAGGGGCCTTTCCTGAGAAAGCAGGTAGTGGCTCACCGCTGGCTCCTGACAACTTCACAGAGTTGGCCAAGGAGGCCAGATGTGAGACAGGACAGGCCCTTTCGGGGGAACATAGTATGGCCCACCAGTCAGACGACACTCCGGGTAGTCACAGACCAACTTGGAAGGAGGTGCCTTTGTGGGTGTGGGTGTGAGTTTGTGGTTTTGTCTCATGTTCTGAGAATAGGTAGGAAAGGCGGTTTGTTTGGGTTGGAGTGGACTGTTTCTAGTAAGGCTTTTGACAAGGCGAGTGTTTCTATGTTTGTGTATCCCACTGTGTCCCTGGTTGTAGACATTAGAAAAGAGAATGCATCAATGGATGTGTCCTGTCTAGTAGAAAGCTTCCCAGCATTCATCCTGCCCAATTTATGAATGGACTGCGGCTTGCCTTATGGATGGGCAACGCCTACTATCTTCCTAAGTTCCTGTTTTCTTCCTGAATTCTGGCCACTCTCCAGAATAGGCTCATGGTTTTGTGTCCAAGATATGTACCACCTCCAAGCTCGGTGACATGGCCATGTACTGGATAGTTGAAAGAAATGGTGAGCATCTCAGAAAACTCAGATATCAGTGTGATCAGTAAAGTCTCCCTAGAGAAACCCTGCTTTGGGCCTTTGGCTTACCTATCCTTTTGTGGCCCTGAATGTCAGGAAGGCCTTTGCCTCAGGGCACCCCTTTGTGAAGCCTGAAGAAAACAGTTTTCAAATGGAAATGAATGGGCATCACCTGTGGCTCTTTGCTTAATTGCTTTGCAAAGGGATGTGTCTGAATCAGCCTCTTGGCCCTGTGTGAGGCTGTGGCTTACATTGTCAGCACCTGATGGATCCAAAGAAAGATCCCATGCGTGCATCCAAGGCCAAATTGGCACAAAAGCAGTCATCCTGGATGAGGTCTCTCGCCTTCCTCTGTAAGGTTCCTGACCTCCATCAAGTGAGAATAGGGATCCTTTGTGTCAAATGAGTCCTTCAAAGCCATGCAGAGGCTAGCCCATAGGTGCTTGGGTTTTCTCATGACTCCAGTTCACACAAAGAATCTATACCCGGCAGTCAGTAGGCCTCCAATTGGAGAAGTAGAGCAGTATTAAAGGCAGGCCTATTTGATCACTCCAGGTCCAAAGGAAGGGTGTCCAGGCCACCCTGACATTAGGCAAATGAGAGGCAAGGGAGCTTATTGTGGACACTGTCTTGGGCTGTGCCCCTCATGGAAACCTCCAGCCAGAGGTCATGATGAGTGTCTGTATGGAAGAAGATGAGGGCCATGTGGCAGTGTTTTGGTTTGAATTGTGGTGTGGCAGTGGGAAGAGATGACTGGGTCCACCTGGGCTTGAACTCTGGTGTGATTCCCCTTGGAGACTGAGTTCTGGAACTGACCTCAGAGAAGTATTGCCGTGAATTGTGTCGGGATGTTAGGAGGCCACGCATGAGAGTCGCCCTTGGAAACTGAGATCTAGGCCCAGGCTGGCTTTCCACAGAGCACTGGGAATCTCAGCCCGGATATCACATGATTTTATTCTTAAAGACCTGGCAGCCATCGTGGAGAGTCCAAACACACGTGGACCTCACATTGTAGACCTCAATGGGCCTGGCTTCCTGTGACCTTTTGGCCACTCCTTGGGAAGCCTTGTTTGTGAGAGTTCTCCAGAGCTTTCGTTGAAATGAGCTTCCTCACCATTTAATGGTTCCTGAAGGAATGGAAACCCACATCCTTTAAAAATGGCTAGCTAGATAAATACCATGACATTTTTGAAATTCCCATGACCAGGTGGCACTGGAGAACCTTTGGATGTCCTGTTGCTGATCATGAGTGTACCAGACAGTGCCTTGATTGACTGGGTTTCATGAAAATGGTGTAGAACAGAGATGCCAGTGAGTTGGGGCCTGCTGAGTAGTGGGCCTAGAGCAGTGGTGTGCAGGTGTGTGATAGAACATCTGTGGTGGGGCCATGTGGATCTGCCATTGGCTTCCAAATGGCTTGTGACTGACATGGTGCAGCGAGCAGACCCTTCTATGTAAAGGCATCTTGTTATATGGAGAGGTTTCAGGGCAATGTTCAGAATCAGGTTGCTATGGTCAAGGGGGCAAGCTCTGTGGGATAGAAGCCTGGCTGGTGCATTCTCCTAGGACCTTGACCCACCACACGTGACAGAACTCCCTCCAGCACTGTGTCCCAGTTGAACTCCTTGTATTTCCTGAAGCAAATTCCAAACTCCCAGTGCAGCAGCAAGAAACACCACGAAAAGTGGAGGATGACCAAATGGCTTCACAGTCCACACAGGGAGACACTTAGACCCCAGTGGCCACAGTTTACCTGCAAAGAGAGAATTCAGCACTTCTGCCTCATGTTCATTGGAAAATCAGAAACCATGTCCTCCAGGTCACATAGATGCAGACCTGGTTTGATGGTCTCACTACAAAGGAAGCTAAAGCTCCTGACAACAACATATATTTCAAGTGCCCAACCTCAGAAGCAGTTTCTCACGAAGTCTTTAGGCCAGCAGAGCTCCACGTTTGTGGAGTGTTTACCCTGTCCCTTACTCATGGAAAGTAGTCTACCACCTCCAAGGTTGTGAACTCCTGAGCATTTTCCATTCCACATATGTATTCACAGCATTTCTAACTCTTCTCCTCAAATTGTGTCTTACTTATTGTGAAGGTAATGTCAAGGCAATGTTCTGGATGAGAGTGGGAAGATTTTTTTGTAGCACATATTGGCCTACACATTGGATTCATTTTCCTATTTTCCGTTCGAAATACTGAATCCCTGACACTCACCCATACCCTACTAGATTGTGACTACGAATACTAATATGATGGAGAAAAATAACTCAAACAGAATAGAAATACAGGCAGTTCAGAGGAGGCCTGGTGTATAGTTGGACTGGCCTTTGGCATTATAAAGGGTAGGTGTTATAAATCTAGTCCAATTTAGTAGAAATAGTTCTCCATGTGTTTTGAATGTTAACAAATATGTGAATTCCTGTCTCCCTTTCTCTGTAGCCTATTCAGCAACATGCATTTTTACATGCACATATAGAATCCTACCTCCTATCCCACGTCCATTCTTGTGAGGTGGCTGACTTGGCAGATACAAACTGTGAGAAGAGATCACTCCTCCTAAACGCTGTTGGAACTGAAAATTCAACCTCCAGGTGAGCTTCCCACATGAACAACATGATACATAAATACATGTTCAGTAAAATAAATATTTTTGGATCTGTGGATGATAAATATTTCATGATGAATTTCGATTGGCATATATATTTCTACTCTTTAATGTCTGTGTTTGTGTGTGTGCGTTTTTCTTTTGTGTATATATATATATATATATATATATATATATATATATATATATATATATATATATATATACATATACACACACACACACACACATACACACACTCTCCAGATTTTTCAAAATATGAAATGTATGTGTCATATTATATACTCCCTAAATTCATTCATGTTCATATATGTGGATTTATAATCAACTTTTCACAAGATTATTCTCAGAAATAGTCATCCACCTGAAATACATATTTGTTTCCTAGTGCTGAAATCCTAATATTTCTACAGTAACTGACCCAGTTTAACATGAATGCAAGTAGATTCCTATGGGACATGATGTGTATTTTGACGTTCATTTTTATTCAACACTGGTACATTACTATTTCTTCAGTTGATGCACATCATAGGATATGTATTTCATCCTCAAGTTCACAAATTTCTAGGCATTCATTTCCCTTTCAATCACTTCCTGCTTCAGAACACATGTATTCCTCCACGTTTCTTGACTGGTCTTTTCATGAGACTTCTTTCCAAACACATTCTTTTCCATTTCCATAATCCCTTGTGAAGCAAAACTCACACCCCCTTCATGGTAAACCATAACCCCAATATCACCATTAGATGTATAACTGGTTAGAATGAATGGTTGTGTATCAATATTAGATTTCCTATATATTTTCAGATATCAATGCAATCCATTATTTAAATTGGAACCTGTTATACTATTTATTCACAGTATGGTCTATTCATGCATTATCTCTATATTCATAGACCCAGGGTACACCTATTTGTACCCCCAAAGGCTAATTTATATGTCTTCAACATATTACTCCCAGAAATGGTGGAAGAAACACTCATGTCACCTGATCTACATATACATTTTATCACAGTGATATTCTGGACACAAAATGCAAAGGTCACACTTATGATTGCACCAACGCCTCATTGGAAAGTGAGCATGGATTACTAAAAACATCCTTGTCCAGGTTGCCTAATGCTCTCAAATGTCAATGCTATTGGTGACTACACATTTGTTTCTTCCTAAGATGATATATTCAACCTCAACCCTGTTGAAAATGTCTAATCCACTCACTCACTTTATACTTTGCCTGATTTCCTAATGTCTCTATTGATATCTGCTTTCCTACATATGTTCCCCAGTTCATCATTGTGACTGACTCTTCACATGTGCTGACGTTTACATTCACTCTCTAACCGACACCCTATTGCTAAAGAACTTTTGGTCCAAATTGCATACTCACTCTTCTTCCAAAACTTACCAACTATCTTCCTAATCCTACCTACTATCCCTTTTTGACTGGATGTTCTCTTCTACATTCAATCATCCAAGGTACAAGGTCCTATGCCATTGTGTACCAATTTATCTGAGACATCTGTGCAGAAAGTCATTCAAAGCTAAGTATCCCAATCAAGGGCCCAATGCCCTTCTGGCCTTCAAATCTTACTTGGATTTCTGTTTTCATACATATATTTCACCTATATATTATTATAAATATCCCAGGTTCCCAATACCATTCTTCATCCAGCAGAGTGATTCCTAAGCCACATCAAACAGGTTCTTAACCCTAACCATACACTGTTCCCTCAATCTAACTTTACAGAAGAGCAGGGACAGAGTGGGTCTTACAATACAGGAATGTGGGGGATCTTCCACCTGCTGAGAACCTCAAAGGTCCATGCAGAAATGATCCCTGGAGAAGATGTAGGCAGCTATGAAGGACCTGAGAGAGCAGAAGTCATCTTCCATGGCAAACAACCTGGTCAGGATGAAGGGATGTGTCTGAATGAGCCTCTCTCTTCTTAATGTAGACAAGATGGACCAAAGCAGGCCTGTGTGGAGAGCTGTTCCTTGGTGCCTATGGTTGATATTCCATTCTAACTTGTGAAAGTGTCACAGGAAGGAGGGGCAGCCTCCATCTCATGGGAGCCTTGGAAGCAACTGTTAGGACACAGTGGTTGCCAAGGCAGTGACCTCATTCAGTTCCTGAAGGAAGTGACCTCACCTCACTTCCTTGGTGATGGAACTCTCTGAACTTGGGATCCAGGAAGCCAGGCACCCAGAGCCAGTCCCAGTCCCAGTCCCAGTGGGCTCACTTGTTTGGATTTACCAAGGACAGAGTCAGTCTTTCTTGGTACCCACTGAGGTGAGGATTGCCAAATGCCAGGAAAGCTCTGCAGAGGGGCCTTTCCTGAGAAAGCAGGTAGTGGCTCACCGCTGGCTCCTGACAACTTCACAGAGTTGGCCAAGGAGGCCAGATGTGAGACAGGACAGGCCCTTTCGGGGGAACATAGTATGGCCCACCAGTCAGACGACACTCCGGGTAGTCACAGACCAACT
Organism: Spermophilus citellus; assembly: GCF_964194105.1. Taxonomy (NCBI): domain Eukaryota; kingdom Metazoa; phylum Chordata; class Mammalia; order Rodentia; family Sciuridae; genus Spermophilus; species Spermophilus citellus. The sequence continues at coordinate 21,232,104 of NC_138199.1, read as the reverse complement.
TGGAAGGAGGTGCCTTTGTGGGTGTGGGTGTGAGTTTGTGGTTTTGTCTCATGTTCTGAGAATAGGTAGGAAAGGCGGTTTGTTTGGTTTGGAGTGGACTGTTTCTAGTAAGGCTTTTCACAAGGCGAGTGTTTCTATGTTTGTGTATCCCACTGTGTCCCTGGTTGTAGACATTAGAAAAGAGAATGCATCAATGGATGTGTCCTGTCTAGTAGAAAGCTTCCCAGCATTCATCCTGCCCAATTTATGAATGGACTGCGGCTTGCCTTATGGATGGGCAACGCCTACTATCTTCCTAAGTTCCTGTTTTCTTCCTGAATTCTGGCCACTCTCCAGAATAGGCTCATGGTTTTGTGTCCAAGATATGTACCACCTCCAAGCTCGGTGACATGGCCATGTACTGGATAGTTGAAAGAAATGGTGAGCATCTCAGAAAACTCAGATATCAGTGTGATCAGTAAAGTCTCCCTAGAGAAACCCTGCTTTGGGCCTTTGGCTTACCTATCCTTTTGTGGCCCTGAATGTCAGGAAGGCCTTTGCCTCAGGGCACCCCTTTGTGAAGCCTGAAGAAAACAGTTTTCAAATGGAAATGAATGGGCATCACCTGTGGCTCTTTGCTTAATTGCTTTGCAAAGGGATGTGTCTGAATCAGCCTCTTGGCCCTGTGTGAGGCTGTGGCTTACATTGTCAGCACCTGATGGATCCAAAGAAAGATCCCATGCGTGCATCCAAGGCCAAATTGGCACAAAAGCGGTCATCCTGGATGAGGTCTCTCGCCTTCCTCTGTAAGGTTCCTGACCTCCATCAAGTGAGAATAGGGATCCTTTGTGTCAAATGAGTCCTTCAAAGCCATGCAGAGGCTAGCCCATAGGTGCTTGGGTTTTCTCATGACTCCAGTTCACACAAAGAATCTATACCCGGCAGTCAGTAGGCCTCCAATTGGAGAAGTAGAGCAGTATTAAAGGCAGGCCTATTTGATCACTCCAGGTCCAAAGGAAGGGTGTCCAGGCCACCCTGACATTAGGCAAATGAGAGGCAAGGGAGCTTATTGTGGACACTGTCTTGGGCTGTGCCCCTCATGGAAACCTCCAGCCAGAGGTCATGATGAGTGTCTGTATGGAAGAAGATGAGGGCCATGTGGCAGTGTTTTGGTTTGAATTGTGGTGTGGCAGTGGGAAGAGATGACTGGGTCCACCTGGGCTTGAACTCTGGTGTGATTCCCCTTGGAGACTGAGTTCTGGAACTGACCTCAGAGAAGTATTGCCGTGAATTGTGTCGGGATGTTAGGAGGCCACGCATGAGAGTCGCCCTTGGAAACTGAGATCTAGGCCCAGGCTGGCTTTCCACAGAGCACTGGGAATCTCAGCCCGGATATCACATGATTTTATTCTTAAAGACCTGGCAGCCATCGTGGAGAGTCCAAACACACGTGGACCTCACATTGTAGACCTCAATGGGCCTGGCTTCCTGTGACCTTTTGGCCACTCCTTGGGAAGCCTTGTTTGTGAGAGTTCTCCAGAGCTTTCGTTGAAATGAGCTTCCTCACCATTTAATGGTTCCTGAAGGAATGGAAACCCACATCCTTTAAAAATGGCTAGCTAGATAAATACCATGACATTTTTGAAATTCCCATGACCAGGTGGCACTGGAGAACCTTTGGATGTCCTGTTGCTGATCATGAGTGTACCAGACAGTGCCTTGATTGACTGGGTTTCATGAAAATGGTGTAGAACAGAGATGCCAGTGAGTTGGGGCCTGCTGAGTAGTGGGCCTAGAGCAGTGGTGTGCAGGTGTGTGATAGAACATCTGTGGTGGGGCCATGTGGATCTGCCATTGGCTTCCAAATGGCTTGTGACTGACATGGTGCAGCGAGCAGACCCTTCTATGTAAAGGCATCTTGTTATATGGAGAGGTTTCAGGGCAATGTTCAGAATCAGGTTGCTATGGTCAAGGGGGCAAGCTCTGTGGGATAGAAGCCTGGCTGGTGCATTCTCCTAGGACCTTGACCCACCACACGTGACAGAACTCCCTCCAGCACTGTGTCCCAGTTGAACTCCTTGTATTTCCTGAAGCAAATTCCAAACTCCCAGTGCAGCAGCAAGAAACACCACGAAAAGTGGAGGATGACCAAATGGCTTCACAGTCCACACAGGGAGACACTTAGACCCCAGTGGCCACAGTTTACCTGCAAAGAGAGAATTCAGCACTTCTGCCTCATGTTCATTGGAAAATCAGAAACCATGTCCTCCAGGTCACATAGATGCAGACCTGGTTTGATGGTCTCACTACAAAGGAAGCTAAAGCTCCTGACAACAACATATATTTCAAGTGCCCAACCTCAGAAGCAGTTTCTCACGAAGTCTTTAGGCCAGCAGAGCTCCACGTTTGTGGAGTGTTTACCCTGTCCCTTACTCATGGAAAGTAGTCTACCACCTCCAAGGTTGTGAACTCCTGAGCATTTTCCATTCCACATATGTATTCACAGCATTTCTAACTCTTCTCCTCAAATTGTGTCTTACTTATTGTGAAGGTAATGTCAAGGCAATGTTCTGGATGAGAGTGGGAAGATTTTTTTGTAGCACATATTGGCCTACACATTGGATTCATTTTCCTATTTTCCGTTCGAAATACTGAATCCCTGACACTCACCCATACCCTACTAGATTGTGACTACGAATACTAATATGATGGAGAAAAATAACTCAAACAGAATAGAAATACAGGCAGTTCAGAGGAGGCCTGGTGTATAGTTGGACTGGCCTTTGGCATTATAAAGGGTAGGTGTTATAAATCTAGTCCAATTTAGTAGAAATAGTTCTCCATGTGTTTTGAATGTTAACAAATATGTGAATTCCTGTCTCCCTTTCTCTGTAGCCTATTCAGCAACATGCATTTTTACATGCACATATAGAATCCTACCTCCTATCCCACGTCCATTCTTGTGAGGTGGCTGACTTGGCAGATACAAACTGTGAGAAGAGATCACTCCTCCTAAACGCTGTTGGAACTGAAAATTCAACCTCCAGGTGAGCTTCCCACATGAACAACATGATACATAAATACATGTTCAGTAAAATAAATATTTTTGGATCTGTGGATGATAAATATTTCATGATGAATTTCGATTGGCATATATATTTCTACTCTTTAATGTCTGTGTTTGTGTGTGTGCGTTTTTCTTTTGTGTGTATATATATATATATATATATATATATATATATATATATATACATATACACACACACACACACACATACACACACTCTCCAGATTTTTCAAAATATGAAATGTATGTGTCATATTATATACTCCCTAAATTCATTCATGTTCATATATGTGGATTTATAATCAACTTTTCACAAGATTATTCTCAGAAATAGTCATCCACCTGAAATACATATTTGTTTCCTAGTGCTGAAATCCTAATATTTCTACAGTAACTGACCCAGTTTAACATGAATGCAAGTAGATTCCTATGGGACATGATGTGTATTTTGACGTTCATTTTTATTCAACACTGGTACATTACTATTTCTTCAGTTGATGCACATCATAGGATATGTATTTCATCCTCAAGTTCACAAATTTCTAGGCATTCATTTCCCTTTCAATCACTTCCTGCTTCAGAACACATGTATTCCTCCACGTTTCTTGACTGGTCTTTTCATGAGACTTCTTTCCAAACACATTCTTTTCCATTTCCATAATCCCTTGTGAAGCAAAACTCACACCCCCTTCATGGTAAACCATAACCCCAATATCACCATTAGATGTATAACTGGTTAGAATGAATGGTTGTGTATCAATATTAGATTTCCTATATATTTTCAGATATCAATGCAATCCATTATTTAAATTGGAACCTGTTATACTATTTATTCACAGTATGGTCTATTCATGCATTCATTATCTCTATATTCATAGACCCAGGGTACACCTATTTGTACTCCCAAAGGCTAATTTATATGTCTTCAACATATTACTCCCAGAAATGGTGGAAGAAACACTCATGTCACCTGATCTACATATACATTTTATCACAGTGATATTCTGGACACAAAATGCAAAGGTCACACTTATGATTGCACCAACGCCTCATTGGAAAGTGAGCATGGATTACTAAAAACATCCTTGTCCAGGTTGCCTAATGCTCTCAAATGTCAATGCTATTGGTGACTACACATTTGTTTCTTCCTAAGATGATATATTCAACCTCAACCCTGTTGAAAATGTCTAATCCACTCACTCACTTTATACTTTGCCTGATTTCCTAATGTCTCTATTGATATCTGCTTTCCTACATATGTTCCCCAGTTCATCATTGTGACTGACTCTTCACATGTGCTGACGTTTACATTCACTCTCTAACCGACACCCTATTGCTAAAGAACTTTTGGTCCAAATTGCATACTCACTCTTCTTCCAAAACTTACCAACTATCTTCCTAATCCTACCTACTATCCCTTTTTGACTGGATGTTCTCTTCTACATTCAATCATCCAAGGTACAAGGTCCTATGCCATTGTGTACCGATTTATCTGAGACATCTGTGCAGAAAGTCATTCAAAGCTAAGTATCCCAATCAAGGGCCCAATGCCCTTCTGGCCTTCAAATCTTACTTGGATTTCTGTTTTCATACATATATTTCACCTATATATTATTATAAATATCCCAGGTTCCCAATACCATTCTTCATCCAGCAGAGTGATTCCTAAGCCACATCAAACAGGTTCTTAACCCTAACCATACACTGTTCCCTCAATCTAACTTTACAGAAGAGCAGGGACAGAGTGGGTCTTACAATACAGGAATGTGGGGGATCTTCCACCTGCTGAGAACCTCAAAGGTCCATGCAGAAATGATCCCTGGAGAAGATGTAGGCAGCTATGAAGGACCTGAGAGAGCAGAAGTCATCTTCCATGGCAAACAACCTGGTCAGGATGAAGGGATGTGTCTGAATGAGCCTCTCTCTTCTTAATGTAGACAAGATGGACCAAAGCAGGCCTGTGTGGAGAGCTGTTCCTTGGTGCCTATGGTTGATATTCCATTCTAACTTGTGAAAGTGTCACAGGAAGGAGGGGCAGCCTCCATCTCATGGGAGCCTTGGAAGCAACTGTTAGGACACAGTGGTTGCCAAGGCAGTGACCTCATTCAGTTCCTGAAGGAAGTGACCTCACCTCACTTCCTTGGTGATGGAACTCTCTGAACTTGGGATCCAGGAAGCCAGGCACCCAGAGCCAGTCCCAGTCCCAGTCCCAGTGGGCTCACTTGTTTGGATTTACCAAGGACAGAGTCAGTCTTTCTTGGTACCCACTGAGGTGAGGATTGCCAAATGCCAGGAAAGCTCTGCAGAGGGGCCTTTCCTGAGAAAGCAGGTAGTGGCTCACCGCTGGCTCCTGACAACTTCACAGAGTTGGCCAAGGAGGCCAGATGTGAGACAGGACAGGCCCTTTCGGGGGAACATAGTATGGCCCACCAGTCAGACGACACTCCGGGTAGTCACAGACCAACTTGGAAGGAGGTGCCTTTGTGGGTGTGGGTGTGAGTTTGTGGTTTTGTCTCATGTTCTGAGAATAGGTAGGAAAGGCGGTTTGTTTGGGTTGGAGTGGACTGTTTCTAGTAAGGCTTTTGACAAGGCGAGTGTTTCTATGTTTGTGTATCCCACTGTGTCCCTGGTTGTAGACATTAGAAAAGAGAATGCATCAATGGATGTGTCCTGTCTAGTAGAAAGCTTCCCAGCATTCATCCTGCCCAATTTATGAATGGACTGCGGCTTGCCTTATGGATGGGCAACGCCTACTATCTTCCTAAGTTCCTGTTTTCTTCCTGAATTCTGGCCACTCTCCAGAATAGGCTCATGGTTTTGTGTCCAAGATATGTACCACCTCCAAGCTCGGTGACATGGCCATGTACTGGATAGTTGAAAGAAATGGTGAGCATCTCAGAAAACTCAGATATCAGTGTGATCAGTAAAGTCTCCCTAGAGAAACCCTGCTTTGGGCCTTTGGCTTACCTATCCTTTTGTGGCCCTGAATGTCAGGAAGGCCTTTGCCTCAGGGCACCCCTTTGTGAAGCCTGAAGAAAACAGTTTTCAAATGGAAATGAATGGGCATCACCTGTGGCTCTTTGCTTAATTGCTTTGCAAAGGGATGTGTCTGAATCAGCCTCTTGGCCCTGTGTGAGGCTGTGGCTTACATTGTCAGCACCTGATGGATCCAAAGAAAGATCCCATGCGTGCATCCAAGGCCAAATTGGCACAAAAGCGGTCATCCTGGATGAGGTCTCTCGCCTTCCTCTGTAAGGTTCCTGACCTCCATCAAGTGAGAATAGGGATCCTTTGTGTCAAATGAGTCCTTCAAAGCCATGCAGAGGCTAGCCCATAGGTGCTTGGGTTTTCTCATGACTCCAGTTCACACAAAGAATCTATACCCGGCAGTCAGTAGGCCTCCAATTGGAGAAGTAGAGCAGTATTAAAGGCAGGCCTATTTGATCACTCCAGGTCCAAAGGAAGGGTGTCCAGGCCACCCTGACATTAGGCAAATGAGAGGCAAGGGAGCTTATTGTGGACACTGTCTTGGGCTGTGCCCCTCATGGAAACCTCCAGCCAGAGGTCATGATGAGTGTCTGTATGGAAGAAGATGAGGGCCATGTGGCAGTGTTTTGGTTTGAATTGTGGTGTGGCAGTGGGAAGAGATGACTGGGTCCACCTGGGCTTGAACTCTGGTGTGATTCCCCTTGGAGACTGAGTTCTGGAACTGACCTCAGAGAAGTATTGCCGTGAATTGTGTCGGGATGTTAGGAGGCCACGCATGAGAGTCGCCCTTGGAAACTGAGATCTAGGCCCAGGCTGGCTTTCCACAGAGCACTGGGAATCTCAGCCCGGATATCACATGATTTTATTCTTAAAGACCTGGCAGCCATCGTGGAGAGTCCAAACACACGTGGACCTCACATTGTAGACCTCAATGGGCCTGGCTTCCTGTGACCTTTTGGCCACTCCTTGGGAAGCCTTGTTTGTGAGAGTTCTCCAGAGCTTTCGTTGAAATGAGCTTCCTCACCATTTAATGGTTCCTGAAGGAATGGAAACCCACAGTGCCTCCAACTTCATCCTTTAAAAATGGCTAGCTAGATAAATACCATGACATTTTTGAAATTCCCATGACCAGGTGGCACTGGAGAACCTTTGGATGTCCTGTTGCTGATCATGAGTGTACCAGACAGTGCCTTGATTGACTGGGTTTCATGAAAATGGTGTAGAACAGAGATGCCAGTGAGTTGGGGCCTGCTGAGTAGTGGGCCTAGAGCAGTGGTGTGCAGGTGTGTGATAGAACATCTGTGGTGGGGCCATGTGGATCTGCCATTGGCTTCCAAATGGCTTGTGACTGACATGGTGCAGCGAGCAGACCCTTCTATGTAAAGGCATCTTGTTATATGGAGAGGTTTCAGGGCAATGTTCAGAATCAGGTTGCTATGGTCAAGGGGGCAAGCTCTGTGGGATAGAAGCCTGGCTGGTGCATTCTCCTAGGACCTTGACCCACCACACGTGACAGAACTCCCTCCAGCACTGTGTCCCAGTTGAACTCCTTGTATTTCCTGAAGCAAATTCCAAACTCCCAGTGCAGCAGCAAGAAACACCACGAAAAGTGGAGGATGACCAAATGGCTTCACAGTCCACACAGGGAGACACTTAGACCCCAGTGGCCACAGTTTACCTGCAAAGAGAGAATTCAGCACTTCTGCCTCATGTTCATTGGAAAATCAGAAACCATGTCCTCCAGGTCACATAGATGCAGACCTGGTTTGATGGTCTCACTACAAAGGAAGCTAAAGCTCCTGACAACAACATATATTTCAAGTGCCCAACCTCAGAAGCAGTTTCTCACGAAGTCTTTAGGCCAGCAGAGCTCCACGTTTGTGGAGTGTTTACCCTGTCCCTTACTCATGGAAAGTAGTCTACCACCTCCAAGGTTGTGAACTCCTGAGCATTTTCCATTCCACATATGTATTCACAGCATTTCTAACTCTTCTCCTCAAATTGTGTCTTACTTATTGTGAAGGTAATGTCAAGGCAATGTTCTGGATGAGAGTGGGAAGATTTTTTTGTAGCACATATTGGCCTACACATTGGATTCATTTTCCTATTTTCCGTTCGAAATACTGAATCCCTGACACTAACCCATACCCTACTAGATTGTGACTACGAATACTAATATGATGGAGAAAAATAACTCAAACAGAATAGAAATACAGGCAGTTCAGAGGAGGCCTGGTGTATAGTTGGACTGGCCTTTGGCATTATAAAGGGTAGGTGTTATAAATCTAGTCCAATTTAGTAGAAATAGTTCTCCATGTGTTTTGAATGTTAACAAATATGTGAATTCCTGTCTCCCTTTCTCTGTAGCCTATTCAGCAACATGCATTTTTACATGCACATATAGAATCCTACCTCCTATCCCACGTCCATTCTTGTGAGGTGGCTGACTTGGCAGATACAAACTGTGAGAAGAGATCACTCCTCCTAAACGCTGTTGGAACTGAAAATTCAACCTCCAGGTGAGCTTCCCACATGAACAACATGATACATAAATACATGTTCAGTAAAATAAATATTTTTGGATCTGTGGATGATAAATATTTCATGATGAATTTCGATTGGCATATATATTTCTACTCTTTAATGTCTGTGTTTGTGTGTGTGTTTTTCTTTTGTGTATATATATATATATATATATATATATATATATATATATACATATACACACACACACACACACACACATACACACACTCTCCAGATTTTTCAAAATATGAAATGTATGTGTCATATTATATACTCCCTAAATTCATTCATGTTCATATATGTGGATTTATAATCAACTTTTCACAAGATTATTCTCAGAAATAGTCATCCACCTGAAATACATATTTGTTTCCTAGTGCTGAAATCCTAATATTTCTACAGTAACTGACCCAGTTTAACATGAATGCAAGTAGATTCCTATGGGACATGATGTGTATTTTGACGTTCATTTTTATTCAACACTGGTACATTACTATTTCTTCAGTTGATGCACATCATAGGATATGTATTTCATCCTCAAGTTCACAAATTTCTAGGCATTCATTTCCCTTTCAACCACTTCCTGCTTCAGAACACATGTATTCCTCCACGTTTCTTGACTGGTCTTTTCATGAGACTTCTTTCCAAACACATTCTTTTCCATTTCCATAATCCCTTGTGAAGCAAAACTCACACCCCCTTCATGGTAAACCATAACCCCAATATCACCATTAGATGTATAACTGGTTAGAATGAATGGTTGTGTATCAATATTAGATTTCCTATATATTTTCAGATATCAATGCAATCCATTATTTAAATTGGAACCTGTTATACTATTTATTCACAGTATGGTCTATTCATGCATTATCTCTATATTCATAGACCCAGGGTACACCTATTTGTACCCCCAAAGGCTAATTTATATGTCTTCAACATATTACTCCCAGAAATGGTGGAAGAAACACTCATGTCACCTGATCTACATATACATTTTATCACAGTGATATTCTGGACACAAAATGCAAAGGTCACACTTATGATTGCACCAACGCCTCATTGGAAAGTGAGCATGGATTACTAAAAACATCCTTGTCCAGGTTGCCTAATGCTCTCAAATGTCAATGCTATTGGTGACTACACATTTGTTTCTTCCTAAGATGATATATTCAACCTCAACCCTGTTGAAAATGTCTAATCCACTCACTCACTTTATACTTTGCCTGATTTCCTAATGTCTCTATTGATATCTGCTTTCCTACATATGTTCCCCAGTTCATCATTGTGACTGACTCTTCACATGTGCTGACGTTTACATTCACTCTCTAACCGACACCCTATTGCTAAAGAACTTTTGGTCCAAATTGCATACTCACTCTTCTTCCAAAACTTACCAACTATCTTCCTAATCCTACCTACTATCCCTTTTTGACTGGATGTTCTCTTCTACATTCAATCATCCAAGGTACAAGGTCCTATGCCATTGTGTACCGATTTATCTGAGACATCTGTGCAGAAAGTCATTCAAAGCTAAGTATCCCAATCAAGGGCCCAATGCCCTTCTGGCCTTCAAATCTTACTTGGATTTCTGTTTTCATACATATATTTCACCTATATATTATTATAAATATCCCAGGTTCCCAATACCATTCTTCATCCAGCAGAGTGATTCCTAAGCCACATCAAACAGGTTCTTAACCCTAACCATACACTGTTCCCTCAATCTAACTTTACAGAAGAGCAGGGACAGAGTGGGTCTTACAATACAGGAATGTGGGGGATCTTCCACCTGCTGAGAACCTCAAAGGTCCATGCAGAAATGATCCCTGGAGAAGATGTAGGCAGCTATGAAGGACCTGAGAGAGCAGAAGTCATCTTCCATGGCAAACAACCTGGTCAGGATGAAGGGATGTGTCTGAATGAGCCTCTCTCTTCTTAATGTAGACAAGATGGACCAAAGCAGGCCTGTGTGGAGAGCTGTTCCTTGGTGCCTATGGTTGATATTCCATTCTAACTTGTGAAAGTGTCACAGGAAGGAGGGGCAGCCTCCATCTCATGGGAGCCTTGGAAGCAACTGTTAGGACACAGTGGTTGCCAAGGCAGTGACCTCATTCAGTTCCTGAAGGAAGTGACCTCACCTCACTTCCTTGGTGATGGAACTCTCTGAACTTGGGATCCAGGAAGCCAGGCACCCAGAGCCAGTCCCAGTCCCAGTCCCAGTGGGCTCACTTGTTTGGATTTACCAAGGACAGAGTCAGTCTTTCTTGGTACCCACTGAGGTGAGGATTGCCAAATGCCAGGAAAGCTCTGCAGAGGGGCCTTTCCTGAGAAAGCAGGTAGTGGCTCACCGCTGGCTCCTGACAACTTCACAGAGTTGGCCAAGGAGGCCAGATGTGAGACAGGACAGGCCCTTTCGGGGGAACATAGTATGGCCCACCAGTCAGACGACACTCCGGGTAGTCACAGACCAACTTGGAAGGAGGTGCCTTTGTGGGTGTGGGTGTGAGTTTGTGGTTTTGTCTCATGTTCTGAGAATAGGTAGGAAAGGCGGTTTGTTTGGGTTGGAGTGGACTGTTTCTAGTAAGGCTTTTGACAAGGCGAGTGTTTCTATGTTTGTGTATCCCACTGTGTCCCTGGTTGTAGACATTAGAAAAGAGAATGCATCAATGGATGTGTCCTGTCTAGTAGAAAGCTTCCCAGCATTCATCCTGCCCAATTTATGAATGGACTGCGGCTTGCCTTATGGATGGGCAACGCCTACTATCTTCCTAAGTTCCTGTTTTCTTCCTGAATTCTGGCCACTCTCCAGAATAGGCTCATGGTTTTGTGTCCAAGATATGTACCACCTCCAAGCTCGGTGACATGGCCATGTACTGGATAGTTGAAAGAAATGGTGAGCATCTCAGAAAACTCAGATATCAGTGTGATCAGTAAAGTCTCCCTAGAGAAACCCTGCTTTGGGCCTTTGGCTTACCTATCCTTTTGTGGCCCTGAATGTCAGGAAGGCCTTTGCCTCAGGGCACCCCTTTGTGAAGCCTGAAGAAAACAGTTTTCAAATGGAAATGAATGGGCATCACCTGTGGCTCTTTGCTTAATTGCTTTGCAAAGGGATGTGTCTGAATCAGCCTCTTGGCCCTGTGTGAGGCTGTGGCTTACATTGTCAGCACCTGATGGATCCAAAGAAAGATCCCATGCGTGCATCCAAGGCCAAATTGGCACAAAAGCGGTCATCCTGGATGAGGTCTCTCGCCTTCCTCTGTAAGGTTCCTGACCTCCATCAAGTGAGAATAGGGATCCTTTGTGTCAAATGAGTCCTTCAAAGCCATGCAGAGGCTAGCCCATAGGTGCTTGGGTTTTCTCATGACTCCAGTTCACACAAAGAATCTATACCCGGCAGTCAGTAGGCCTCCAATTGGAGAAGTAGAGCAGTATTAAAGGCAGGCCTATTTGATCACTCCAGGTCCAAAGGAAGGGTGTCCAGGCCACCCTGACATTAGGCAAATGAGAGGCAAGGGAGCTTATTGTGGACACTGTCTTGGGCTGTGCCCCTCATGGAAACCTCCAGCCAGAGGTCATGATGAGTGTCTGTATGGAAGAAGATGAGGGCCATGTGGCAGTGTTTTGGTTTGAATTGTGGTGTGGCAGTGGGAAGAGATGACTGGGTCCACCTGGGCTTGAACTCTGGTGTGATTCCCCTTGGAGACTGAGTTCTGGAACTGACCTCAGAGAAGTATTGCCGTGAATTGTGTCGGGATGTTAGGAGGCCACGCATGAGAGTCGCCCTTGGAAACTGAGATCTAGGCCCAGGCTGGCTTTCCACAGAGCACTGGGAATCTCAGCCCGGATATCACATGATTTTATTCTTAAAGACCTGGCAGCCATCGTGGAGAGTCCAAACACACGTGGACCTCACATTGTAGACCTCAATGGGCCTGGCTTCCTGTGACCTTTTGGCCACTCCTTGGGAAGCCTTGTTTGTGAGAGTTCTCCAGAGCTTTCGTTGAAATGAGCTTCCTCACCATTTAATGGTTCCTGAAGGAATGGAAACCCACAGTGCCTCCAACTTCATCCTTTAAAAATGGCTAGCTAGATAAATACCATGACATTTTTGAAATTCCCATGACCAGGTGGCACTGGAGAACCTTTGGATGTCCTGTTGCTGATCATGAGTGTACCAGACAGTGCCTTGATTGACTGGGTTTCATGAAAATGGTGTAGAACAGAGATGCCAGTGAGTTGGGGCCTGCTGAGTAGTGGGCCTAGAGCAGTGGTGTGCAGGTGTGTGATAGAACATCTGTGGTGGGGCCATGTGGATCTGCCATTGGCTTCCAAATGGCTTGTGACTGACATGGTGCAGCGAGCAGACCCTTCTATGTAAAGGCATCTTGTTATATGGAGAGGTTTCAGGGCAATGTTCAGAATCAGGTTGCTATGGTCAAGGGGGCAAGCTCTGTGGGATAGAAGCCTGGCTGGTGCATTCTCCTAGGACCTTGACCCACCACACGTGACAGAACTCCCTCCAGCACTGTGTCCCAGTTGAACTCCTTGTATTTCCTGAAGCAAATTCCAAACTCCCAGTGCAGCAGCAAGAAACACCACGAAAAGTGGAGGATGACCAAATGGCTTCACAGTCCACACAGGGAGACACTTAGACCCCAGTGGCCACAGTTTACCTGCAAAGAGAGAATTCAGCACTTCTGCCTCATGTTCATTGGAAAATCAGAAACCATGTCCTCCAGGTCACATAGATGCAGACCTGGTTTGATGGTCTCACTACAAAGGAAGCTAAAGCTCCTGACAACAACATATATTTCAAGTGCCCAACCTCAGAAGCAGTTTCTCACGAAGTCTTTAGGCCAGCAGAGCTCCACGTTTGTGGAGTGTTTACCCTGTCCCTTACTCATGGAAAGTAGTCTACCACCTCCAAGGTTGTGAACTCCTGAGCATTTTCCATTCCACATATGTATTCACAGCATTTCTAACTCTTCTCCTCAAATTGTGTCTTACTTATTGTGAAGGTAATGTCAAGGCAATGTTCTGGATGAGAGTGGGAAGATTTTTTTGTAGCACATATTGGCCTACACATTGGATTCATTTTCCTATTTTCCGTTCGAAATACTGAATCCCTGACACTAACCCATACCCTACTAGATTGTGACTACGAATACTAATATGATGGAGAAAAATAACTCAAACAGAATAGAAATACAGGCAGTTCAGAGGAGGCCTGGTGTATAGTTGGACTGGCCTTTGGCATTATAAAGGGTAGGTGTTATAAATCTAGTCCAATTTAGTAGAAATAGTTCTCCATGTGTTTTGAATGTTAACAAATATGTGAATTCCTGTCTCCCTTTCTCTGTAGCCTATTCAGCAACATGCATTTTTACATGCACATATAGAATCCTACCTCCTATCCCACGTCCATTCTTGTGAGGTGGCTGACTTGGCAGATACAAACTGTGAGAAGAGATCACTCCTCCTAAACGCTGTTGGAACTGAAAATTCAACCTCCAGGTGAGCTTCCCACATGAACAACATGATACATAAATACATGTTCAGTAAAATAAATATTTTTGGATCTGTGGATGATAAATATTTCATGATGAATTTCGATTGGCATATATATTTCTACTCTTTAATGTCTGTGTTTGTGTGTGTGTTTTTCTTTTGTGTATATATATATATATATATATATATATATATATATATATATACATATATATATATATACATATACACACACACACACACACACACATACACACACTCTCCAGATTTTTCAAAATATGAAATGTATGTGTCATATTATATACTCCCTAAATTCATTCATGTTCATATATGTGGATTTATAATCAACTTTTCACAAGATTATTCTCAGAAATAGTCATCCACCTGAAATACATATTTGTTTCCTAGTGCTGAAATCCTAATATTTCTACAGTAACTGACCCAGTTTAACATGAATGCAAGTAGATTCCTATGGGACATGATGTGTATTTTGACGTTCATTTTTATTCAACACTGGTACATTACTATTTCTTCAGTTGATGCACATCATAGGATATGTATTTCATCCTCAAGTTCACAAATTTCTAGGCATTCATTTCCCTTTCAATCACTTCCTGCTTCAGAACACATGTATTCCTCCACGTTTCTTGACTGGTCTTTTCATGAGACTTCTTTCCAAACACATTCTTTTCCATTTCCATAATCCCTTGTGAAGCAAAACTCACACCCCCTTCATGGTAAACCATAACCCCAATATCACCATTAGATGTATAACTGGTTAGAATGAATGGTTGTGTATCAATATTAGATTTCCTATATATTTTCAGATATCAATGCAATCCATTATTTAAATTGGAACCTGTTATACTATTTATTCACAGTATGGTCTATTCATGCATTATCTCTATATTCATAGACCCAGGGTACACCTATTTGTACCCCCAAAGGCTAATTTATATGTCTTCAACATATTACTCCCAGAAATGGTGGAAGAAACACTCATGTCACCTGATCTACATATACATTTTATCACAGTGATATTCTGGACACAAAATGCAAAGGTCACACTTATGATTGCACCAACGCCTCATTGGAAAGTGAGCATGGATTACTAAAAACATCCTTGTCCAGGTTGCCTAATGCTCTCAAATGTCAATGCTATTGGTGACTACACATTTGTTTCTTCCTAAGATGATATATTCAACCTCAACCCTGTTGAAAATGTCTAATCCACTCACTCACTTTATACTTTGCCTGATTTCCTAATGTCTCTATTGATATCTGCTTTCCTACATATGTTCCCCAGTTCATCATTGTGACTGACTCTTCACATGTGCTGACGTTTACATTCACTCTCTAACCGACACCCTATTGCTAAAGAACTTTTGGTCCAAATTGCATACTCACTCTTCTTCCAAAACTTACCAACTATCTTCCTAATCCTACCTACTATCCCTTTTTGACTGGATGTTCTCTTCTACATTCAATCATCCAAGGTACAAGGTCCTATGCCATTGTGTACCGATTTATCTGAGACATCTGTGCAAAAAGTCATTCAAAGCTAAGTATCCCAATCAAGGGCCCAATGCCCTTCTGGCCTTCAAATCTTACTTGGATTTCTGTTTTCATACATATATTTCACCTATATATTATTATAAATATCCCAGGTTCCCAATACCATTCTTCATCCAGCAGAGTGATTCCTAAGCCACATCAAACAGGTTCTTAACCCTAACCATACACTGTTCCCTCAATCTAACTTTACAGAAGAGCAGGGACAGAGTGGGTCTTACAATACAGGAATGTGGGGGATCTTCCACCTGCTGAGAACCTCAAAGGTCCATGCAGAAATGATCCCTGGAGAAGATGTAGGCAGCTATGAAGGACCTGAGAGAGCAGAAGTCATCTTCCATGGCAAACAACCTGGTCAGGATGAAGGGATGTGTCTGAATGAGCCTCTCTCTTCTTAATGTAGACAAGATGGACCAAAGCAGGCCTGTGTGGAGAGCTGTTCCTTGGTGCCTATGGTTGATATTCCATTCTAACTTGTGAAAGTGTCACAGGAAGGAGGGGCAGCCTCCATCTCATGGGAGCCTTGGAAGCAACTGTTAGGACACAGTGGTTGCCAAGGCAGTGACCTCATTCAGTTCCTGAAGGAAGTGACCTCACCTCACTTCCTTGGTGATGGAACTCTCTGAACTTGGGATCCAGGAAGCCAGGCACCCAGAGCCAGTCCCAGTCCCAGTCCCAGTGGGCTCACTTGTTTGGATTTACCAAGGACAGAGTCAGTCTTTCTTGGTACCCACTGAGGTGAGGATTGCCAAATGCCAGGAAAGCTCTGCAGAGGGGCCTTTCCTGAGAAAGCAGGTAGTGGCTCACCGCTGGCTCCTGACAACTTCACAGAGTTGGCCAAGGAGGCCAGATGTGAGACAGGACAGGCCCTTTCGGGGGAACATAGTATGGCCCACCAGTCAGACGACACTCCGGGTAGTCACAGACCAACTTGGAAGGAGGTGCCTTTGTGGGTGTGGGTGTGAGTTTGTGGTTTTGTCTCATGTTCTGAGAATAGGTAGGAAAGGCGGTTTGTTTGGGTTGGAGTGGACTGTTTCTAGTAAGGCTTTTGACAAGGCGAGTGTTTCTATGTTTGTGTATCCCACTGTGTCCCTGGTTGTAGACATTAGAAAAGAGAATGCATCAATGGATGTGTCCTGTCTAGTAGAAAGCTTCCCAGCATTCATCCTGCCCAATTTATGAATGGACTGCGGCTTGCCTTATGGATGGGCAACGCCTACTATCTTCCTAAGTTCCTGTTTTCTTCCTGAATTCTGGCCACTCTCCAGAATAGGCTCATGGTTTTGTGTCCAAGATATGTACCACCTCCAAGCTCGGTGACATGGCCATGTACTGGATAGTTGAAAGAAATGGTGAGCATCTCAGAAAACTCAGATATCAGTGTGATCAGTAAAGTCTCCCTAGAGAAACCCTGCTTTGGGCCTTTGGCTTACCTATCCTTTTGTGGCCCTGAATGTCAGGAAGGCCTTTGCCTCAGGGCACCCCTTTGTGAAGCCTGAAGAAAACAGTTTTCAAATGGAAATGAATGGGCATCACCTGTGGCTCTTTGCTTAATTGCTTTGCAAAGGGATGTGTCTGAATCAGCCTCTTGGCCCTGTGTGAGGCTGTGGCTTACATTGTCAGCACCTGATGGATCCAAAGAAAGATCCCATGCGTGCATCCAAGGCCAAATTGGCACAAAAGCGGTCATCCTGGATGAGGTCTCTCGCCTTCCTCTGTAAGGTTCCTGACCTCCATCAAGTGAGAATAGGGATCCTTTGTGTCAAATGAGTCCTTCAAAGCCATGCAGAGGCTAGCCCATAGGTGCTTGGGTTTTCTCATGACTCCAGTTCACACAAAGAATCTATACCCGGCAGTCAGTAGGCCTCCAATTGGAGAAGTAGAGCAGTATTAAAGGCAGGCCTATTTGATCACTCCAGGTCCAAAGGAAGGGTGTCCAGGCCACCCTGACATTAGGCAAATGAGAGGCAAGGGAGCTTATTGTGGACACTGTCTTGGGCTGTGCCCCTCATGGAAACCTCCAGCCAGAGGTCATGATGAGTGTCTGTATGGAAGAAGATGAGGGCCATGTGGCAGTGTTTTGGTTTGAATTGTGGTGTGGCAGTGGGAAGAGATGACTGGGTCCACCTGGGCTTGAACTCTGGTGTGATTCCCCTTGGAGACTGAGTTCTGGAACTGACCTCAGAGAAGTATTGCCGTGAATTGTGTCGGGATGTTAGGAGGCCACGCATGAGAGTCGCCCTTGGAAACTGAGATCTAGGCCCAGGCTGGCTTTCCACAGAGCACTGGGAATCTCAGCCCGGATATCACATGATTTTATTCTTAAAGACCTGGCAGCCATCGTGGAGAGTCCAAACACACGTGGACCTCACATTGTAGACCTCAATGGGCCTGGCTTCCTGTGACCTTTTGGCCACTCCTTGGGAAGCCTTGTTTGTGAGAGTTCTCCAGAGCTTTCGTTGAAATGAGCTTCCTCACCATTTAATGGTTCCTGAAGGAATGGAAACCCACAGTGCCTCCAACTTCATCCTTTAAAAATGGCTAGCTAGATAAATACCATGACATTTTTGAAATTCCCATGACCAGGTGGCACTGGAGAACCTTTGGATGTCCTGTTGCTGATCATGAGTGTACCAGACAGTGCCTTGATTGACTGGGTTTCATGAAAATGGTGTAGAACAGAGATGCCAGTGAGTTGGGGCCTGCTGAGTAGTGGGCCTAGAGCAGTGGTGTGCAGGTGTGTGATAGAACATCTGTGGTGGGGCCATGTGGATCTGCCATTGGCTTCCAAATGGCTTGTGACTGACATGGTGCAGCGAGCAGACCCTTCTATGTAAAGGCATCTTGTTATATGGAGAGGTTTCAGGGCAATGTTCAGAATCAGGTTGCTATGGTCAAGGGGGCAAGCTCTGTGGGATAGAAGCCTGGCTGGTGCATTCTCCTAGGACCTTGACCCACCACACGTGACAGAACTCCCTCCAGCACTGTGTCCCAGTTGAACTCCTTGTATTTCCTGAAGCAAATTCCAAACTCCCAGTGCAGCAGCAAGAAACACCACGAAAAGTGGAGGATGACCAAATGGCTTCACAGTCCACACAGGGAGACACTTAGACCCCAGTGGCCACAGTTTACCTGCAAAGAGAGAATTCAGCACTTCTGCCTCATGTTCATTGGAAAATCAGAAACCATGTCCTCCAGGTCACATAGATGCAGACCTGGTTTGATGGTCTCACTACAAAGGAAGCTAAAGCTCCTGACAACAACATATATTTCAAGTGCCCAACCTCAGAAGCAGTTTCTCACGAAGTCTTTAGGCCAGCAGAGCTCCACGTTTGTGGAGTGTTTACCCTGTCCCTTACTCATGGAAAGTAGTCTACCACCTCCAAGGTTGTGAACTCCTGAGCATTTTCCATTCCACATATGTATTCACAGCATTTCTAACTCTTCTCCTCAAATTGTGTCTTACTTATTGTGAAGGTAATGTCAAGGCAATGTTCTGGATGAGAGTGGGAAGATTTTTTTGTAGCACATATTGGCCTACACATTGGATTCATTTTCCTATTTTCCGTTCGAAATACTGAATCCCTGACACTAACCCATACCCTACTAGATTGTGACTACGAATACTAATATGATGGAGAAAAATAACTCAAACAGAATAGAAATACAGGCAGTTCAGAGGAGGCCTGGTGTATAGTTGGACTGGCCTTTGGCATTATAAAGGGTAGGTGTTATAAATCTAGTCCAATTTAGTAGAAATAGTTCTCCATGTGTTTTGAATGTTAACAAATATGTGAATTCCTGTCTCCCTTTCTCTGTAGCCTATTCAGCAACATGCATTTTTACATGCACATATAGAATCCTACCTCCTATCCCACGTCCATTCTTGTGAGGTGGCTGACTTGGCAGATACAAACTGTGAGAAGAGATCACTCCTCCTAAACGCTGTTGGAACTGAAAATTCAACCTCCAGGTGAGCTTCCCACATGAACAACATGATACATAAATACATGTTCAGTAAAATAAATATTTTTGGATCTGTGGATGATAAATATTTCATGATGAATTTCGATTGGCATATATATTTCTACTCTTTAATGTCTGTGTTTGTGTGTGTGTTTTTCTTTTGTGTATATATATATATATATATATATATATATATATATACATATATATATATATACATATACACACACACACACACACACACATACACACACTCTCCAGATTTTTCAAAATATGAAATGTATGTGTCATATTATATACTCCCTAAATTCATTCATGTTCATATATGTGGATTTATAATCAACTTTTCACAAGATTATTCTCAGAAATAGTCATCCACCTGAAATACATATTTGTTTCCTAGTGCTGAAATCCTAATATTTCTACAGTAACTGACCCAGTTTAACATGAATGCAAGTAGATTCCTATGGGACATGATGTGTATTTTGACGTTCATTTTTATTCAACACTGGTACATTACTATTTCTTCAGTTGATGCACATCATAGGATATGTATTTCATCCTCAAGTTCACAAATTTCTAGGCATTCATTTCCCTTTCAATCACTTCCTGCTTCAGAACACATGTATTCCTCCACGTTTCTTGACTGGTCTTTTCATGAGACTTCTTTCCAAACACATTCTTTTCCATTTCCATAATCCCTTGTGAAGCAAAACTCACACCCCCTTCATGGTAAACCATAACCCCAATATCACCATTAGATGTATAACTGGTTAGAATGAATGGTTGTGTATCAATATTAGATTTCCTATATATTTTCAGATATCAATGCAATCCATTATTTAAATTGGAACCTGTTATACTATTTATTCACAGTATGGTCTATTCATGCATTATCTCTATATTCATAGACCCAGGGTACACCTATTTGTACCCCCAAAGGCTAATTTATATGTCTTCAACATATTACTCCCAGAAATGGTGGAAGAAACACTCATGTCACCTGATCTACATATACATTTTATCACAGTGATATTCTGGACACAAAATGCAAAGGTCACACTTATGATTGCACCAACGCCTCATTGGAAAGTGAGCATGGATTACTAAAAACATCCTTGTCCAGGTTGCCTAATGCTCTCAAATGTCAATGCTATTGGTGACTACACATTTGTTTCTTCCTAAGATGATATATTCAACCTCAACCCTGTTGAAAATGTCTAATCCACTCACTCACTTTATACTTTGCCTGATTTCCTAATGTCTCTATTGATATCTGCTTTCCTACATATGTTCCCCAGTTCATCATTGTGACTGACTCTTCACATGTGCTGACGTTTACATTCACTCTCTAACCGACACCCTATTGCTAAAGAACTTTTGGTCCAAATTGCATACTCACTCTTCTTCCAAAACTTACCAACTATCTTCCTAATCCTACCTACTATCCCTTTTTGACTGGATGTTCTCTTCTACATTCAATCATCCAAGGTACAAGGTCCTATGCCATTGTGTACCGATTTATCTGAGACATCTGTGCAGAAAGTCATTCAAAGCTAAGTATCCCAATCAAGGGCCCAATGCCCTTCTGGCCTTCAAATCTTACTTGGATTTCTGTTTTCATACATATATTTCACCTATATATTATTATAAATATCCCAGGTTCCCAATACCATTCTTCATCCAGCAGAGTGATTCCTAAGCCACATCAAACAGGTTCTTAACCCTAACCATACACTGTTCCCTCAATCTAACTTTACAGAAGAGCAGGGACAGAGTGGGTCTTACAATACAGGAATGTGGGGGATCTTCCACCTGCTGAGAACCTCAAAGGTCCATGCAGAAATGATCCCTGGAGAAGATGTAGGCAGCTATGAAGGACCTGAGAGAGCAGAAGTCATCTTCCATGGCAAACAACCTGGTCAGGATGAAGGGATGTGTCTGAATGAGCCTCTCTCTTCTTAATGTAGACAAGATGGACCAAAGCAGGCCTGTGTGGAGAGCTGTTCCTTGGTGCCTATGGTTGATATTCCATTCTAACTTGTGAAAGTGTCACAGGAAGGAGGGGCAGCCTCCATCTCATGGGAGCCTTGGAAGCAACTGTTAGGACACAGTGGTTGCCAAGGCAGTGACCTCATTCAGTTCCTGAAGGAAGTGACCTCACCTCACTTCCTTGGTGATGGAACTCTCTGAACTTGGGATCCAGGAAGCCAGGCACCCAGAGCCAGTCCCAGTCCCAGTCCCAGTGGGCTCACTTGTTTGGATTTACCAAGGACAGAGTCAGTCTTTCTTGGTACCCACTGAGGTGAGGATTGCCAAATGCCAGGAAAGCTCTGCAGAGGGGCCTTTCCTGAGAAAGCAGGTAGTGGCTCACCGCTGGCTCCTGACAACTTCACAGAGTTGGCCAAGGAGGCCAGATGTGAGACAGGACAGGCCCTTTCGGGGGAACATAGTATGGCCCACCAGTCAGACGACACTCCGGGTAGTCACAGACCAACTTGGAAGGAGGTGCCTTTGTGGGTGTGGGTGTGAGTTTGTGGTTTTGTCTCATGTTCTGAGAATAGGTAGGAAAGGCGGTTTGTTTGGGTTGGAGTGGACTGTTTCTAGTAAGGCTTTTGACAAGGCGAGTGTTTCTATGTTTGTGTATCCCACTGTGTCCCTGGTTGTAGACATTAGAAAAGAGAATGCATCAATGGATGTGTCCTGTCTAGTAGAAAGCTTCCCAGCATTCATCCTGCCCAATTTATGAATGGACTGCGGCTTGCCTTATGGATGGGCAACGCCTACTATCTTCCTAAGTTCCTGTTTTCTTCCTGAATTCTGGCCACTCTCCAGAATAGGCTCATGGTTTTGTGTCCAAGATATGTACCACCTCCAAGCTCGGTGACATGGCCATGTACTGGATAGTTGAAAGAAATGGTGAGCATCTCAGAAAACTCAGATATCAGTGTGATCAGTAAAGTCTCCCTAGAGAAACCCTGCTTTGGGCCTTTGGCTTACCTATCCTTTTGTGGCCCTGAATGTCAGGAAGGCCTTTGCCTCAGGGCACCCCTTTGTGAAGCCTGAAGAAAACAGTTTTCAAATGGAAATGAATGGGCATCACCTGTGGCTCTTTGCTTAATTGCTTTGCAAAGGGATGTGTCTGAATCAGCCTCTTGGCCCTGTGTGAGGCTGTGGCTTACATTGTCAGCACCTGATGGATCCAAAGAAAGATCCCATGCGTGCATCCAAGGCCAAATTGGCACAAAAGCAGTCATCCTGGATGAGGTCTCTCGCCTTCCTCTGTAAGGTTCCTGACCTCCATCAAGTGAGAATAGGGATCCTTTGTGTCAAATGAGTCCTTCAAAGCCATGCAGAGGCTAGCCCATAGGTGCTTGGGTTTTCTCATGACTCCAGTTCACACAAAGAATCTATACCCGGCAGTCAGTAGGCCTCCAATTGGAGAAGTAGAGCAGTATTAAAGGCAGGCCTATTTGATCACTCCAGGTCCAAAGGAAGGGTGTCCAGGCCACCCTGACATTAGGCAAATGAGAGGCAAGGGAGCTTATTGTGGACACTGTCTTGGGCTGTGCCCCTCATGGAAACCTCCAGCCAGAGGTCATGATGAGTGTCTGTATGGAAGAAGATGAGGGCCATGTGGCAGTGTTTTGGTTTGAATTGTGGTGTGGCAGTGGGAAGAGATGACTGGGTCCACCTGGGCTTGAACTCTGGTGTGATTCCCCTTGGAGACTGAGTTCTGGAACTGACCTCAGAGAAGTATTGCCGTGAATTGTGTCGGGATGTTAGGAGGCCACGCATGAGAGTCGCCCTTGGAAACTGAGATCTAGGCCCAGGCTGGCTTTCCACAGAGCACTGGGAATCTCAGCCCGGATATCACATGATTTTATTCTTAAAGACCTGGCAGCCATCGTGGAGAGTCCAAACACACGTGGACCTCACATTGTAGACCTCAATGGGCCTGGCTTCCTGTGACCTTTTGGCCACTCCTTGGGAAGCCTTGTTTGTGAGAGTTCTCCAGAGCTTTCGTTGAAATGAGCTTCCTCACCATTTAATGGTTCCTGAAGGAATGGAAACCCACATCCTTTAAAAATGGCTAGCTAGATAAATACCATGACATTTTTGAAATTCCCATGACCAGGTGGCACTGGAGAACCTTTGGATGTCCTGTTGCTGATCATGAGTGTACCAGACAGTGCCTTGATTGACTGGGTTTCATGAAAATGGTGTAGAACAGAGATGCCAGTGAGTTGGGGCCTGCTGAGTAGTGGGCCTAGAGCAGTGGTGTGCAGGTGTGTGATAGAACATCTGTGGTGGGGCCATGTGGATCTGCCATTGGCTTCCAAATGGCTTGTGACTGACATGGTGCAGCGAGCAGACCCTTCTATGTAAAGGCATCTTGTTATATGGAGAGGTTTCAGGGCAATGTTCAGAATCAGGTTGCTATGGTCAAGGGGGCAAGCTCTGTGGGATAGAAGCCTGGCTGGTGCATTCTCCTAGGACCTTGACCCACCACACGTGACAGAACTCCCTCCAGCACTGTGTCCCAGTTGAACTCCTTGTATTTCCTGAAGCAAATTCCAAACTCCCAGTGCAGCAGCAAGAAACACCACGAAAAGTGGAGGATGACCAAATGGCTTCACAGTCCACACAGGGAGACACTTAGACCCCAGTGGCCACAGTTTACCTGCAAAGAGAGAATTCAGCACTTCTGCCTCATGTTCATTGGAAAATCAGAAACCATGTCCTCCAGGTCACATAGATGCAGACCTGGTTTGATGGTCTCACTACAAAGGAAGCTAAAGCTCCTGACAACAACATATATTTCAAGTGCCCAACCTCAGAAGCAGTTTCTCACGAAGTCTTTAGGCCAGCAGAGCTCCACGTTTGTGGAGTGTTTACCCTGTCCCTTACTCATGGAAAGTAGTCTACCACCTCCAAGGTTGTGAACTCCTGAGCATTTTCCATTCCACATATGTATTCACAGCATTTCTAACTCTTCTCCTCAAATTGTGTCTTACTTATTGTGAAGGTAATGTCAAGGCAATGTTCTGGATGAGAGTGGGAAGATTTTTTTGTAGCACATATTGGCCTACACATTGGATTCATTTTCCTATTTTCCGTTCGAAATACTGAATCCCTGACACTAACCCATACCCTACTAGATTGTGACTACGAATACTAATATGATGGAGAAAAATAACTCAAACAGAATAGAAATACAGGCAGTTCAGAGGAGGCCTGGTGTATAGTTGGACTGGCCTTTGGCATTATAAAGGGTAGGTGTTATAAATCTAGTCCAATTTAGTAGAAATAGTTCTCCATGTGTTTTGAATGTTAACAAATATGTGAATTCCTGTCTCCCTTTCTCTGTAGCCTATTCAGCAACATGCATTTTTACATGCACATATAGAATCCTACCTCCTATCCCACGTCCATTCTTGTGAGGTGGCTGACTTGGCAGATACAAACTGTGAGAAGAGATCACTCCTCCTAAACGCTGTTGGAACTGAAAATTCAACCTCCAGGTGAGCTTCCCACATGAACAACATGATACATAAATACATGTTCAGTAAAATAAATATTTTTGGATCTGTGGATGATAAATATTTCATGATGAATTTCGATTGGCATATATATTTCTACTCTTTAATGTCTGTGTTTGTGTGTGTGTTTTTCTTTTGTGTATATATATATATATATATATATATATATATATATATATATATACATATACACACACACACACACACACACACATACACACACTCTCCAGATTTTTCAAAATATGAAATGTATGTGTCATATTATATACTCCCTAAATTCATTCATGTTCATATATGTGGATTTATAATCAACTTTTCACAAGATTATTCTCAGAAATAGTCATCCACCTGAAATACATATTTGTTTCCTAGTGCTGAAATCCTAATATTTCTACAGTAACTGACCCAGTTTAACATGAATGCAAGTAGATTCCTATGGGACATGATGTGTATTTTGACGTTCATTTTTATTCAACACTGGTACATTACTATTTCTTCAGTTGATGCACATCATAGGATATGTATTTCATCCTCAAGTTCACAAATTTCTAGGCATTCATTTCCCTTTCAATCACTTCCTGCTTCAGAACACATGTATTCCTCCACGTTTCTTGACTGGTCTTTTCATGAGACTTCTTTCCAAACACATTCTTTTCCATTTCCATAATCCCTTGTGAAGCAAAACTCACACCCCCTTCATGGTAAACCATAACCCCAATATCACCATTAGATGTATAACTGGTTAGAATGAATGGTTGTGTATCAATATTAGATTTCCTATATATTTTCAGATATCAATGCAATCCATTATTTAAATTGGAACCTGTTATACTATTTATTCACAGTATGGTCTATTCATGCATTATCTCTATATTCATAGACCCAGGGTACACCTATTTGTACCCCCAAAGGCTAATTTATATGTCTTCAACATATTACTCCCAGAAATGTTGGAAGAAACACTCATGTCACCTGATCTACATATACATTTTATCACAGTGATATTCTGGACACAAAATGCAAAGGTCACACTTATGATTGCACCAACGCCTCATTGGAAAGTGAGCATGGATTACTAAAAACATCCTTGTCCAGGTTGCCTAATGCTCTCAAATGTCAATGCTATTGGTGACTACACATTTGTTTCTTCCTAAGATGATATATTCAACCTCAACCCTGTTGAAAATGTCTAATCCACTCACTCACTTTATACTTTGCCTGATTTCCTAATGTCTCTATTGATATCTGCTTTCCTACATATGTTCCCCAGTTCATCATTGTGACTGACTCTTCACATGTGCTGACGTTTACATTCACTCTCTAACCGACACCCTATTGCTAAAGAACTTTTGGTCCAAATTGCATACTCACTCTTCTTCCAAAACTTACCAACTATCTTCCTAATCCTACCTACTATCCCTTTTTGACTGGATGTTCTCTTCTACATTCAATCATCCAAGGTACAAGGTCCTATGCCATTGTGTACCGATTTATCTGAGACATCTGTGCAGAAAGTCATTCAAAGCTAAGTATCCCAATCAAGGGCCCAATGCCCTTCTGGCCTTCAAATCTTACTTGGATTTCTGTTTTCATACATATATTTCACCTATATATTATTATAAATATCCCAGGTTCCCAATACCATTCTTCATCCAGCAGAGTGATTCCTAAGCCACATCAAACAGGTTCTTAACCCTAACCATACACTGTTCCCTCAATCTAACTTTACAGAAGAGCAGGGACAGAGTGGGTCTTACAATACAGGAATGTGGGGGATCTTCCACCTGCTGAGAACCTCAAAGGTCCATGCAGAAATGATCCCTGGAGAAGATGTAGGCAGCTATGAAGGACCTGAGAGAGCAGAAGTCATCTTCCATGGCAAACAACCTGGTCAGGATGAAGGGATGTGTCTGAATGAGCCTCTCTCTTCTTAATGTAGACAAGATGGACCAAAGCAGGCCTGTGTGGAGAGCTGTTCCTTGGTGCCTATGGTTGATATTCCATTCTAACTTGTGAAAGTGTCACAGGAAGGAGGGGCAGCCTCCATCTCATGGGAGCCTTGGAAGCAACTGTTAGGACACAGTGGTTGCCAAGGCAGTGACCTCATTCAGTTCCTGAAGGAAGTGACCTCACCTCACTTCCTTGGTGATGGAACTCTCTGAACTTGGGATCCAGGAAGCCAGGCACCCAGAGCCAGTCCCAGTCCCAGTCCCAGTGGGCTCACTTGTTTGGATTTACCAAGGACAGAGTCAGTCTTTCTTGGTACCCACTGAGGTGAGGATTGCCAAATGCCAGGAAAGCTCTGCAGAGGGGCCTTTCCTGAGAAAGCAGGTAGTGGCTCACCGCTGGCTCCTGACAACTTCACAGAGTTGGCCAAGGAGGCCAGATGTGAGACAGGACAGGCCCTTTCGGGGGAACATAGTATGGCCCACCAGTCAGACGACACTCCGGGTAGTCACAGACCAACTTGGAAGGAGGTGCCTTTGTGGGTGTGGGTGTGAGTTTGTGGTTTTGTCTCATGTTCTGAGAATAGGTAGGAAAGGCGGTTTGTTTGGGTTGGAGTGGACTGTTTCTAGTAAGGCTTTTGACAAGGCGAGTGTTTCTATGTTTGTGTATCCCACTGTGTCCCTGGTTGTAGACATTAGAAAAGAGAATGCATCAATGGATGTGTCCTGTCTAGTAGAAAGCTTCCCAGCATTCATCCTGCCCAATTTATGAATGGACTGCGGCTTGCCTTATGGATGGGCAACGCCTACTATCTTCCTAAGTTCCTGTTTTCTTCCTGAATTCTGGCCACTCTCCAGAATAGGCTCATGGTTTTGTGTCCAAGATATGTACCACCTCCAAGCTCGGTGACATGGCCATGTACTGGATAGTTGAAAGAAATGGTGAGCATCTCAGAAAACTCAGATATCAGTGTGATCAGTAAAGTCTCCCTAGAGAAACCCTGCTTTGGGCCTTTGGCTTACCTATCCTTTTGTGGCCCTGAATGTCAGGAAGGCCTTTGCCTCAGGGCACCCCTTTGTGAAGCCTGAAGAAAACAGTTTTCAAATGGAAATGAATGGGCATCACCTGTGGCTCTTTGCTTAATTGCTTTGCAAAGGGATGTGTCTGAATCAGCCTCTTGGCCCTGTGTGAGGCTGTGGCTTACATTGTCAGCACCTGATGGATCCAAAGAAAGATCCCATGCGTGCATCCAAGGCCAAATTGGCACAAAAGCGGTCATCCTGGATGAGGTCTCTCGCCTTCCTCTGTAAGGTTCCTGACCTCCATCAAGTGAGAATAGGGATCCTTTGTGTCAAATGAGTCCTTCAAAGCCATGCAGAGGCTAGCCCATAGGTGCTTGGGTTTTCTCATGACTCCAGTTCACACAAAGAATCTATACCCGGCAGTCAGTAGGCCTCCAATTGGAGAAGTAGAGCAGTATTAAAGGCAGGCCTATTTGATCACTCCAGGTCCAAAGGAAGGGTGTCCAGGCCACCCTGACATTAGGCAAATGAGAGGCAAGGGAGCTTATTGTGGACACTGTCTTGGGCTGTGCCCCTCATGGAAACCTCCAGCCAGAGGTCATGATGAGTGTCTGTATGGAAGAAGATGAGGGCCATGTGGCAGTGTTTTGGTTTGAATTGTGGTGTGGCAGTGGGAAGAGATGACTGGGTCCACCTGGGCTTGAACTCTGGTGTGATTCCCCTTGGAGACTGAGTTCTGGAACTGACCTCAGAGAAGTATTGCCGTGAATTGTGTCGGGATGTTAGGAGGCCACGCATGAGAGTCGCCCTTGGAAACTGAGATCTAGGCCCAGGCTGGCTTTCCACAGAGCACTGGGAATCTCAGCCCGGATATCACATGATTTTATTCTTAAAGACCTGGCAGCCATCGTGGAGAGTCCAAACACACGTGGACCTCACATTGTAGACCTCAATGGGCCTGGCTTCCTGTGACCTTTTGGCCACTCCTTGGGAAGCCTTGTTTGTGAGAGTTCTCCAGAGCTTTCGTTGAAATGAGCTTCCTCACCATTTAATGGTTCCTGAAGGAATGGAAACCCACATCCTTTAAAAATGGCTAGCTAGATAAATACCATGACATTTTTGAAATTCCCATGACCAGGTGGCACTGGAGAACCTTTGGATGTCCTGTTGCTGATCATGAGTGTACCAGACAGTGCCTTGATTGACTGGGTTTCATGAAAATGGTGTAGAACAGAGATGCCAGTGAGTTGGGGCCTGCTGAGTAGTGGGCCTAGAGCAGTGGTGTGCAGGTGTGTGATAGAACATCTGTGGTGGGGCCATGTGGATCTGCCATTGGCTTCCAAATGGCTTGTGACTGACATGGTGCAGCGAGCAGACCCTTCTATGTAAAGGCATCTTGTTATATGGAGAGGTTTCAGGGCAATGTTCAGAATCAGGTTGCTATGGTCAAGGGGGCAAGCTCTGTGGGATAGAAGCCTGGCTGGTGCATTCTCCTAGGACCTTGACCCACCACACGTGACAGAACTCCCTCCAGCACTGTGTCCCAGTTGAACTCCTTGTGTTGAACTCCTTGTATTTCCTGAAGCAAATTCCAAACTCCCAGTGCAGCAGCAAGAAACACCACGAAAAGTGGAGGATGACCAAATGGCTTCACAGTCCACACAGGGAGACACTTAGACCCCAGTGGCCACAGTTTACCTGCAAAGAGAGAATTCAGCACTTCTGCCTCATGTTCATTGGAAAATCAGAAACCATGTCCTCCAGGTCACATAGATGCAGACCTGGTTTGATGGTCTCACTACAAAGGAAGCTAAAGCTCCTGACAACAACATATATTTCAAGTGCCCAACCTCAGAAGCAGTTTCTCACGAAGTCTTTAGGCCAGCAGAGCTCCACGTTTGTGGAGTGTTTACCCTGTCCCTTACTCATGGAAAGTAGTCTACCACCTCCAAGGTTGTGAACTCCTGAGCATTTTCCATTCCACATATGTATTCACAGCATTTCTAACTCTTCTCCTCAAATTGTGTCTTACTTATTGTGAAGGTAATGTCAAGGCAATGTTCTGGATGAGAGTGGGAAGATTTTTTTGTAGCACATATTGGCCTACACATTGGATTCATTTTCCTATTTTCCGTTCGAAATACTGAATCCCTGACACTAACCCATACCCTACTAGATTGTGACTACGAATACTAATATGATGGAGAAAAATAACTCAAACAGAATAGAAATACAGGCAGTTCAGAGGAGGCCTGGTGTATAGTTGGACTGGCCTTTGGCATTATAAAGGGTAGGTGTTATAAATCTAGTCCAATTTAGTAGAAATAGTTCTCCATGTGTTTTGAATGTTAACAAATATGTGAATTCCTGTCTCCCTTTCTCTGTAGCCTATTCAGCAACATGCATTTTTACATGCACATATAGAATCCTACCTCCTATCCCACGTCCATTCTTGTGAGGTGGCTGACTTGGCAGATACAAACTGTGAGAAGAGATCACTCCTCCTAAACGCTGTTGGAACTGAAAATTCAACCTCCAGGTGAGCTTCCCACATGAACAACATGATACATAAATACATGTTCAGTAAAATAAATATTTTTGGATCTGTGGATGATAAATATTTCATGATGAATTTCGATTGGCATATATATTTCTACTCTTTAATGTCTGTGTTTGTGTGTGTGTTTTTCTTTTGTGTATATATATATATATATATATATATATATATATATATACATATATATATATATACATATACACACACACACACACACACACATACACACACTCTCCAGATTTTTCAAAATATGAAATGTATGTGTCATATTATATACTCCCTAAATTCATTCATGTTCATATATGTGGATTTATAATCAACTTTTCACAAGATTATTCTCAGAAATAGTCATCCACCTGAAATACATATTTGTTTCCTAGTGCTGAAATCCTAATATTTCTACAGTAACTGACCCAGTTTAACATGAATGCAAGTAGATTCCTATGGGACATGATGTGTATTTTGACGTTCATTTTTATTCAACACTGGTACATTACTATTTCTTCAGTTGATGCACATCATAGGATATGTATTTCATCCTCAAGTTCACAAATTTCTAGGCATTCATTTCCCTTTCAATCACTTCCTGCTTCAGAACACATGTATTCCTCCACGTTTCTTGACTGGTCTTTTCATGAGACTTCTTTCCAAACACATTCTTTTCCATTTCCATAATCCCTTGTGAAGCAAAACTCACACCCCCTTCATGGTAAACCATAACCCCAATATCACCATTAGATGTATAACTGGTTAGAATGAATGGTTGTGTATCAATATTAGATTTCCTATATATTTTCAGATATCAATGCAATCCATTATTTAAATTGGAACCTGTTATACTATTTATTCACAGTATGGTCTATTCATGCATTATCTCTATATTCATAGACCCAGGGTACACCTATTTGTACCCCCAAAGGCTAATTTATATGTCTTCAACATATTACTCCCAGAAATGGTGGAAGAAACACTCATGTCACCTGATCTACATATACATTTTATCACAGTGATATTCTGGACACAAAATGCAAAGGTCACACTTATGATTGCACCAACGCCTCATTGGAAAGTGAGCATGGATTACTAAAAACATCCTTGTCCAGGTTGCCTAATGCTCTCAAATGTCAATGCTATTGGTGACTACACATTTGTTTCTTCCTAAGATGATATATTCAACCTCAACCCTGTTGAAAATGTCTAATCCACTCACTCACTTTATACTTTGCCTGATTTCCTAATGTCTCTATTGATATCTGCTTTCCTACATATGTTCCCCAGTTCATCATTGTGACTGACTCTTCACATGTGCTGACGTTTACATTCACTCTCTAACCGACACCCTATTGCTAAAGAACTTTTGGTCCAAATTGCATACTCACTCTTCTTCCAAAACTTACCAACTATCTTCCTAATCCTACCTACTATCCCTTTTTGACTGGATGTTCTCTTCTACATTCAATCATCCAAGGTACAAGGTCCTATGCCATTGTGTACCGATTTATCTGAGACATCTGTGCAGAAAGTCATTCAAAGCTAAGTATCCCAATCAAGGGCCCAATGCCCTTCTGGCCTTCAAATCTTACTTGGATTTCTGTTTTCATACATATATTTCACCTATATATTATTATAAATATCCCAGGTTCCCAATACCATTCTTCATCCAGCAGAGTGATTCCTAAGCCACATCAAACAGGTTCTTAACCCTAACCATACACTGTTCCCTCAATCTAACTTTACAGAAGAGCAGGGACAGAGTGGGTCTTACAATACAGGAATGTGGGGGATCTTCCACCTGCTGAGAACCTCAAAGGTCCATGCAGAAATGATCCCTGGAGAAGATGTAGGCAGCTATGAAGGACCTGAGAGAGCAGAAGTCATCTTCCATGGCAAACAACCTGGTCAGGATGAAGGGATGTGTCTGAATGAGCCTCTCTCTTCTTAATGTAGACAAGATGGACCAAAGCAGGCCTGTGTGGAGAGCTGTTCCTTGGTGCCTATGGTTGATATTCCATTCTAACTTGTGAAAGTGTCACAGGAAGGAGGGGCAGCCTCCATCTCATGGGAGCCTTGGAAGCAACTGTTAGGACACAGTGGTTGCCAAGGCAGTGACCTCATTCAGTTCCTGAAGGAAGTGACCTCACCTCACTTCCTTGGTGATGGAACTCTCTGAACTTGGGATCCAGGAAGCCAGGCACCCAGAGCCAGTCCCAGTCCCAGTCCCAGTGGGCTCACTTGTTTGGATTTACCAAGGACAGAGTCAGTCTTTCTTGGTACCCACTGAGGTGAGGATTGCCAAATGCCAGGAAAGCTCTGCAGAGGGGCCTTTCCTGAGAAAGCAGGTAGTGGCTCACCGCTGGCTCCTGACAACTTCACAGAGTTGGCCAAGGAGGCCAGATGTGAGACAGGACAGGCCCTTTCGGGGGAACATAGTATGGCCCACCAGTCAGACGACACTCCGGGTAGTCACAGACCAACTTGGAAGGAGGTGCCTTTGTGGGTGTGGGTGTGAGTTTGTGGTTTTGTCTCATGTTCTGAGAATAGGTAGGAAAGGCGGTTTGTTTGGGTTGGAGTGGACTGTTTCTAGTAAGGCTTTTGACAAGGCGAGTGTTTCTATGTTTGTGTATCCCACTGTGTCCCTGGTTGTAGACATTAGAAAAGAGAATGCATCAATGGATGTGTCCTGTCTAGTAGAAAGCTTCCCAGCATTCATCCTGCCCAATTTATGAATGGACTGCGGCTTGCCTTATGGATGGGCAACGCCTACTATCTTCCTAAGTTCCTGTTTTCTTCCTGAATTCTGGCCACTCTCCAGAATAGGCTCATGGTTTTGTGTCCAAGATATGTACCACCTCCAAGCTCGGTGACATGGCCATGTACTGGATAGTTGAAAGAAATGGTGAGCATCTCAGAAAACTCAGATATCAGTGTGATCAGTAAAGTCTCCCTAGAGAAACCCTGCTTTGGGCCTTTGGCTTACCTATCCTTTTGTGGCCCTGAATGTCAGGAAGGCCTTTGCCTCAGGGCACCCCTTTGTGAAGCCTGAAGAAAACAGTTTTCAAATGGAAATGAATGGGCATCACCTGTGGCTCTTTGCTTAATTGCTTTGCAAAGGGATGTGTCTGAATCAGCCTCTTGGCCCTGTGTGAGGCTGTGGCTTACATTGTCAGCACCTGATGGATCCAAAGAAAGATCCCATGCGTGCATCCAAGGCCAAATTGGCACAAAAGCAGTCATCCTGGATGAGGTCTCTCGCCTTCCTCTGTAAGGTTCCTGACCTCCATCAAGTGAGAATAGGGATCCTTTGTGTCAAATGAGTCCTTCAAAGCCATGCAGAGGCTAGCCCATAGGTGCTTGGGTTTTCTCATGACTCCAGTTCACACAAAGAATCTATACCCGGCAGTCAGTAGGCCTCCAATTGGAGAAGTAGAGCAGTATTAAAGGCAGGCCTATTTGATCACTCCAGGTCCAAAGGAAGGGTGTCCAGGCCACCCTGACATTAGGCAAATGAGAGGCAAGGGAGCTTATTGTGGACACTGTCTTGGGCTGTGCCCCTCATGGAAACCTCCAGCCAGAGGTCATGATGAGTGTCTGTATGGAAGAAGATGAGGGCCATGTGGCAGTGTTTTGGTTTGAATTGTGGTGTGGCAGTGGGAAGAGATGACTGGGTCCACCTGGGCTTGAACTCTGGTGTGATTCCCCTTGGAGACTGAGTTCTGGAACTGACCTCAGAGAAGTATTGCCGTGAATTGTGTCGGGATGTTAGGAGGCCACGCATGAGAGTCGCCCTTGGAAACTGAGATCTAGGCCCAGGCTGGCTTTCCACAGAGCACTGGGAATCTCAGCCCGGATATCACATGATTTTATTCTTAAAGACCTGGCAGCCATCGTGGAGAGTCCAAACACACGTGGACCTCACATTGTAGACCTCAATGGGCCTGGCTTCCTGTGACCTTTTGGCCACTCCTTGGGAAGCCTTGTTTGTGAGAGTTCTCCAGAGCTTTCGTTGAAATGAGCTTCCTCACCATTTAATGGTTCCTGAAGGAATGGAAACCCACATCCTTTAAAAATGGCTAGCTAGATAAATACCATGACATTTTTGAAATTCCCATGACCAGGTGGCACTGGAGAACCTTTGGATGTCCTGTTGCTGATCATGAGTGTACCAGACAGTGCCTTGATTGACTGGGTTTCATGAAAATGGTGTAGAACAGAGATGCCAGTGAGTTGGGGCCTGCTGAGTAGTGGGCCTAGAGCAGTGGTGTGCAGGTGTGTGATAGAACATCTGTGGTGGGGCCATGTGGATCTGCCATTGGCTTCCAAATGGCTTGTGACTGACATGGTGCAGCGAGCAGACCCTTCTATGTAAAGGCATCTTGTTATATGGAGAGGTTTCAGGGCAATGTTCAGAATCAGGTTGCTATGGTCAAGGGGGCAAGCTCTGTGGGATAGAAGCCTGGCTGGTGCATTCTCCTAGGACCTTGACCCACCACACGTGACAGAACTCCCTCCAGCACTGTGTCCCAGTTGAACTCCTTGTATTTCCTGAAGCAAATTCCAAACTCCCAGTGCAGCAGCAAGAAACACCACGAAAAGTGGAGGATGACCAAATGGCTTCACAGTCCACACAGGGAGACACTTAGACCCCAGTGGCCACAGTTTACCTGCAAAGAGAGAATTCAGCACTTCTGCCTCATGTTCATTGGAAAATCAGAAACCATGTCCTCCAGGTCACATAGATGCAGACCTGGTTTGATGGTCTCACTACAAAGGAAGCTAAAGCTCCTGACAACAACATATATTTCAAGTGCCCAACCTCAGAAGCAGTTTCTCACGAAGTCTTTAGGCCAGCAGAGCTCCACGTTTGTGGAGTGTTTACCCTGTCCCTTACTCATGGAAAGTAGTCTACCACCTCCAAGGTTGTGAACTCCTGAGCATTTTCCATTCCACATATGTATTCACAGCATTTCTAACTCTTCTCCTCAAATTGTGTCTTACTTATTGTGAAGGTAATGTCAAGGCAATGTTCTGGATGAGAGTGGGAAGATTTTTTTGTAGCACATATTGGCCTACACATTGGATTCATTTTCCTATTTTCCGTTCGAAATACTGAATCCCTGACACTAACCCATACCCTACTAGATTGTGACTACGAATACTAATATGATGGAGAAAAATAACTCAAACAGAATAGAAATACAGGCAGTTCAGAGGAGGCCTGGTGTATAGTTGGACTGGCCTTTGGCATTATAAAGGGTAGGTGTTATAAATCTAGTCCAATTTAGTAGAAATAGTTCTCCATGTGTTTTGAATGTTAACAAATATGTGAATTCCTGTCTCCCTTTCTCTGTAGCCTATTCAGCAACATGCATTTTTACATGCACATATAGAATCCTACCTCCTATCCCACGTCCATTCTTGTGAGGTGGCTGACTTGGCAGATACAAACTGTGAGAAGAGATCACTCCTCCTAAACGCTGTTGGAACTGAAAATTCAACCTCCAGGTGAGCTTCCCACATGAACAACATGATACATAAATACATGTTCAGTAAAATAAATATTTTTGGATCTGTGGATGATAAATATTTCATGATGAATTTCGATTGGCATATATATTTCTACTCTTTAATGTCTGTGTTTGTGTGTGTGCGTTTTTCTTTTGTGTATATATATATATATATATATATATATATATATATATATATATATATACATATACACACACACACACACACATACACACACTCTCCAGATTTTTCAAAATATGAAATGTATGTGTCATATTATATACTCCCTAAATTCATTCATGTTCATATATGTGGATTTATAATCAACTTTTCACAAGATTATTCTCAGAAATAGTCATCCACCTGAAATACATATTTGTTTCCTAGTGCTGAAATCCTAATATTTCTACAGTAACTGACCCAGTTTAACATGAATGCAAGTAGATTCCTATGGGACATGATGTGTATTTTGACGTTCATTTTTATTCAACACTGGTACATTACTATTTCTTCAGTTGATGCACATCATAGGATATGTATTTCATCCTCAAGTTCACAAATTTCTAGGCATTCATTTCCCTTTCAATCACTTCCTGCTTCAGAACACATGTATTCCTCCACGTTTCTTGACTGGTCTTTTCATGAGACTTCTTTCCAAACACATTCTTTTCCATTTCCATAATCCCTTGTGAAGCAAAACTCACACCCCCTTCATGGTAAACCATAACCCCAATATCACCATTAGATGTATAACTGGTTAGAATGAATGGTTGTGTATCAATATTAGATTTCCTATATATTTTCAGATATCAATGCAATCCATTATTTAAATTGGAACCT
Source organism: Spermophilus citellus (assembly GCF_964194105.1). Taxonomy (NCBI): domain Eukaryota; kingdom Metazoa; phylum Chordata; class Mammalia; order Rodentia; family Sciuridae; genus Spermophilus; species Spermophilus citellus. The sequence goes on along the minus strand of NC_138199.1, from coordinate 21,195,084 downwards.
GTTATACTATTTATTCACAGTATGGTCTATTCATGCATTATCTCTATATTCATAGACCCAGGGTACACCTATTTGTACCCCCAAAGGCTAATTTATATGTCTTCAACATATTACTCCCAGAAATGGTGGAAGAAACACTCATGTCACCTGATCTACATATACATTTTATCACAGTGATATTCTGGACACAAAATGCAAAGGTCACACTTATGATTGCACCAACGCCTCATTGGAAAGTGAGCATGGATTACTAAAAACATCCTTGTCCAGGTTGCCTAATGCTCTCAAATGTCAATGCTATTGGTGACTACACATTTGTTTCTTCCTAAGATGATATATTCAACCTCAACCCTGTTGAAAATGTCTAATCCACTCACTCACTTTATACTTTGCCTGATTTCCTAATGTCTCTATTGATATCTGCTTTCCTACATATGTTCCCCAGTTCATCATTGTGACTGACTCTTCACATGTGCTGACGTTTACATTCACTCTCTAACCGACACCCTATTGCTAAAGAACTTTTGGTCCAAATTGCATACTCACTCTTCTTCCAAAACTTACCAACTATCTTCCTAATCCTACCTACTATCCCTTTTTGACTGGATGTTCTCTTCTACATTCAATCATCCAAGGTACAAGGTCCTATGCCATTGTGTACCGATTTATCTGAGACATCTGTGCAGAAAGTCATTCAAAGCTAAGTATCCCAATCAAGGGCCCAATGCCCTTCTGGCCTTCAAATCTTACTTGGATTTCTGTTTTCATACATATATTTCACCTATATATTATTATAAATATCCCAGGTTCCCAATACCATTCTTCATCCAGCAGAGTGATTCCTAAGCCACATCAAACAGGTTCTTAACCCTAACCATACACTGTTCCCTCAATCTAACTTTACAGAAGAGCAGGGACAGAGTGGGTCTTACAATACAGGAATGTGGGGGATCTTCCACCTGCTGAGAACCTCAAAGGTCCATGCAGAAATGATCCCTGGAGAAGATGTAGGCAGCTATGAAGGACCTGAGAGAGCAGAAGTCATCTTCCATGGCAAACAACCTGGTCAGGATGAAGGGATGTGTCTGAATGAGCCTCTCTCTTCTTAATGTAGACAAGATGGACCAAAGCAGGCCTGTGTGGAGAGCTGTTCCTTGGTGCCTATGGTTGATATTCCATTCTAACTTGTGAAAGTGTCACAGGAAGGAGGGGCAGCCTCCATCTCATGGGAGCCTTGGAAGCAACTGTTAGGACACAGTGGTTGCCAAGGCAGTGACCTCATTCAGTTCCTGAAGGAAGTGACCTCACCTCACTTCCTTGGTGATGGAACTCTCTGAACTTGGGATCCAGGAAGCCAGGCACCCAGAGCCAGTCCCAGTCCCAGTCCCAGTGGGCTCACTTGTTTGGATTTACCAAGGACAGAGTCAGTCTTTCTTGGTACCCACTGAGGTGAGGATTGCCAAATGCCAGGAAAGCTCTGCAGAGGGGCCTTTCCTGAGAAAGCAGGTAGTGGCTCACCGCTGGCTCCTGACAACTTCACAGAGTTGGCCAAGGAGGCCAGATGTGAGACAGGACAGGCCCTTTCGGGGGAACATAGTATGGCCCACCAGTCAGACGACACTCCGGGTAGTCACAGACCAACTTGGAAGGAGGTGCCTTTGTGGGTGTGGGTGTGAGTTTGTGGTTTTGTCTCATGTTCTGAGAATAGGTAGGAAAGGCGGTTTGTTTGGGTTGGAGTGGACTGTTTCTAGTAAGGCTTTTGACAAGGCGAGTGTTTCTATGTTTGTGTATCCCACTGTGTCCCTGGTTGTAGACATTAGAAAAGAGAATGCATCAATGGATGTGTCCTGTCTAGTAGAAAGCTTCCCAGCATTCATCCTGCCCAATTTATGAATGGACTGCGGCTTGCCTTATGGATGGGCAACGCCTACTATCTTCCTAAGTTCCTGTTTTCTTCCTGAATTCTGGCCACTCTCCAGAATAGGCTCATGGTTTTGTGTCCAAGATATGTACCACCTCCAAGCTCGGTGACATGGCCATGTACTGGATAGTTGAAAGAAATGGTGAGCATCTCAGAAAACTCAGATATCAGTGTGATCAGTAAAGTCTCCCTAGAGAAACCCTGCTTTGGGCCTTTGGCTTACCTATCCTTTTGTGGCCCTGAATGTCAGGAAGGCCTTTGCCTCAGGGCACCCCTTTGTGAAGCCTGAAGAAAACAGTTTTCAAATGGAAATGAATGGGCATCACCTGTGGCTCTTTGCTTAATTGCTTTGCAAAGGGATGTGTCTGAATCAGCCTCTTGGCCCTGTGTGAGGCTGTGGCTTACATTGTCAGCACCTGATGGATCCAAAGAAAGATCCCATGCGTGCATCCAAGGCCAAATTGGCACAAAAGCGGTCATCCTGGATGAGGTCTCTCGCCTTCCTCTGTAAGGTTCCTGACCTCCATCAAGTGAGAATAGGGATCCTTTGTGTCAAATGAGTCCTTCAAAGCCATGCAGAGGCTAGCCCATAGGTGCTTGGGTTTTCTCATGACTCCAGTTCACACAAAGAATCTATACCCGGCAGTCAGTAGGCCTCCAATTGGAGAAGTAGAGCAGTATTAAAGGCAGGCCTATTTGATCACTCCAGGTCCAAAGGAAGGGTGTCCAGGCCACCCTGACATTAGGCAAATGAGAGGCAAGGGAGCTTATTGTGGACACTGTCTTGGGCTGTGCCCCTCATGGAAACCTCCAGCCAGAGGTCATGATGAGTGTCTGTATGGAAGAAGATGAGGGCCATGTGGCAGTGTTTTGGTTTGAATTGTGGTGTGGCAGTGGGAAGAGATGACTGGGTCCACCTGGGCTTGAACTCTGGTGTGATTCCCCTTGGAGACTGAGTTCTGGAACTGACCTCAGAGAAGTATTGCCGTGAATTGTGTCGGGATGTTAGGAGGCCACGCATGAGAGTCGCCCTTGGAAACTGAGATCTAGGCCCAGGCTGGCTTTCCACAGAGCACTGGGAATCTCAGCCCGGATATCACATGATTTTATTCTTAAAGACCTGGCAGCCATCGTGGAGAGTCCAAACACACGTGGACCTCACATTGTAGACCTCAATGGGCCTGGCTTCCTGTGACCTTTTGGCCACTCCTTGGGAAGCCTTGTTTGTGAGAGTTCTCCAGAGCTTTCGTTGAAATGAGCTTCCTCACCATTTAATGGTTCCTGAAGGAATGGAAACCCACATCCTTTAAAAATGGCTAGCTAGATAAATACCATGACATTTTTGAAATTCCCATGACCAGGTGGCACTGGAGAACCTTTGGATGTCCTGTTGCTGATCATGAGTGTACCAGACAGTGCCTTGATTGACTGGGTTTCATGAAAATGGTGTAGAACAGAGATGCCAGTGAGTTGGGGCCTGCTGAGTAGTGGGCCTAGAGCAGTGGTGTGCAGGTGTGTGATAGAACATCTGTGGTGGGGCCATGTGGATCTGCCATTGGCTTCCAAATGGCTTGTGACTGACATGGTGCAGCGAGCAGACCCTTCTATGTAAAGGCATCTTGTTATATGGAGAGGTTTCAGGGCAATGTTCAGAATCAGGTTGCTATGGTCAAGGGGGCAAGCTCTGTGGGATAGAAGCCTGGCTGGTGCATTCTCCTAGGACCTTGACCCACCACACGTGACAGAACTCCCTCCAGCACTGTGTCCCAGTTGAACTCCTTGTATTTCCTGAAGCAAATTCCAAACTCCCAGTGCAGCAGCAAGAAACACCACGAAAAGTGGAGGATGACCAAATGGCTTCACAGTCCACACAGGGAGACACTTAGACCCCAGTGGCCACAGTTTACCTGCAAAGAGAGAATTCAGCACTTCTGCCTCATGTTCATTGGAAAATCAGAAACCATGTCCTCCAGGTCACATAGATGCAGACCTGGTTTGATGGTCTCACTACAAAGGAAGCTAAAGCTCCTGACAACAACATATATTTCAAGTGCCCAACCTCAGAAGCAGTTTCTCACGAAGTCTTTAGGCCAGCAGAGCTCCACGTTTGTGGAGTGTTTACCCTGTCCCTTACTCATGGAAAGTAGTCTACCACCTCCAAGGTTGTGAACTCCTGAGCATTTTCCATTCCACATATGTATTCACAGCATTTCTAACTCTTCTCCTCAAATTGTGTCTTACTTATTGTGAAGGTAATGTCAAGGCAATGTTCTGGATGAGAGTGGGAAGATTTTTTTGTAGCACATATTGGCCTACACATTGGATTCATTTTCCTATTTTCCGTTCGAAATACTGAATCCCTGACACTAACCCATACCCTACTAGATTGTGACTACGAATACTAATATGATGGAGAAAAATAACTCAAACAGAATAGAAATACAGGCAGTTCAGAGGAGGCCTGGTGTATAGTTGGACTGGCCTTTGGCATTATAAAGGGTAGGTGTTATAAATCTAGTCCAATTTAGTAGAAATAGTTCTCCATGTGTTTTGAATGTTAACAAATATGTGAATTCCTGTCTCCCTTTCTCTGTAGCCTATTCAGCAACATGCATTTTTACATGCACATATAGAATCCTACCTCCTATCCCACGTCCATTCTTGTGAGGTGGCTGACTTGGCAGATACAAACTGTGAGAAGAGATCACTCCTCCTAAACGCTGTTGGAACTGAAAATTCAACCTCCAGGTGAGCTTCCCACATGAACAACATGATACATAAATACATGTTCAGTAAAATAAATATTTTTGGATCTGTGGATGATAAATATTTCATGATGAATTTCGATTGGCATATATATTTCTACTCTTTAATGTCTGTGTTTGTGTGTGTGCGTTTTTCTTTTGTGTATATATATATATATATATATATATATATATATATATATATACATATACACACACACACACACACATACACACACTCTCCAGATTTTTCAAAATATGAAATGTATGTGTCATATTATATACTCCCTAAATTCATTCATGTTCATATATGTGGATTTATAATCAACTTTTCACAAGATTATTCTCAGAAATAGTCATCCACCTGAAATACATATTTGTTTCCTAGTGCTGAAATCCTAATATTTCTACAGTAACTGACCCAGTTTAACATGAATGCAAGTAGATTCCTATGGGACATGATGTGTATTTTGACGTTCATTTTTATTCAACACTGGTACATTACTATTTCTTCAGTTGATGCACATCATAGGATATGTATTTCATCCTCAAGTTCACAAATTTCTAGGCATTCATTTCCCTTTCAATCACTTCCTGCTTCAGAACACATGTATTCCTCCACGTTTCTTGACTGGTCTTTTCATGAGACTTCTTTCCAAACACATTCTTTTCCATTTCCATAATCCCTTGTGAAGCAAAACTCACACCCCCTTCATGGTAAACCATAACCCCAATATCACCATTAGATGTATAACTGGTTAGAATGAATGGTTGTGTATCAATATTAGATTTCCTATATATTTTCAGATATCAATGCAATCCATTATTTAAATTGGAACCTGTTATACTATTTATTCACAGTATGGTCTATTCATGCATTATCTCTATATTCATAGACCCAGGGTACACCTATTTGTACCCCCAAAGGCTAATTTATATGTCTTCAACATATTACTCCCAGAAATGGTGGAAGAAACACTCATGTCACCTGATCTACATATACATTTTATCACAGTGATATTCTGGACACAAAATGCAAAGGTCACACTTATGATTGCACCAACGCCTCATTGGAAAGTGAGCATGGATTACTAAAAACATCCTTGTCCAGGTTGCCTAATGCTCTCAAATGTCAATGCTATTGGTGACTACACATTTGTTTCTTCCTAAGATGATATATTCAACCTCAACCCTGTTGAAAATGTCTAATCCACTCACTCACTTTATACTTTGCCTGATTTCCTAATGTCTCTATTGATATCTGCTTTCCTACATATGTTCCCCAGTTCATCATTGTGACTGACTCTTCACATGTGCTGACGTTTACATTCACTCTCTAACCGACACCCTATTGCTAAAGAACTTTTGGTCCAAATTGCATACTCACTCTTCTTCCAAAACTTACCAACTATCTTCCTAATCCTACCTACTATCCCTTTTTGACTGGATGTTCTCTTCTACATTCAATCATCCAAGGTACAAGGTCCTATGCCATTGTGTACCGATTTATCTGAGACATCTGTGCAGAAAGTCATTCAAAGCTAAGTATCCCAATCAAGGGCCCAATGCCCTTCTGGCCTTCAAATCTTACTTGGATTTCTGTTTTCATACATATATTTCACCTATATATTATTATAAATATCCCAGGTTCCCAATACCATTCTTCATCCAGCAGAGTGATTCCTAAGCCACATCAAACAGGTTCTTAACCCTAACCATACACTGTTCCCTCAATCTAACTTTACAGAAGAGCAGGGACAGAGTGGGTCTTACAATACAGGAATGTGGGGGATCTTCCACCTGCTGAGAACCTCAAAGGTCCATGCAGAAATGATCCCTGGAGAAGATGTAGGCAGCTATGAAGGACCTGAGAGAGCAGAAGTCATCTTCCATGGCAAACAACCTGGTCAGGATGAAGGGATGTGTCTGAATGAGCCTCTCTCTTCTTAATGTAGACAAGATGGACCAAAGCAGGCCTGTGTGGAGAGCTGTTCCTTGGTGCCTATGGTTGATATTCCATTCTAACTTGTGAAAGTGTCACAGGAAGGAGGGGCAGCCTCCATCTCATGGGAGCCTTGGAAGCAACTGTTAGGACACAGTGGTTGCCAAGGCAGTGACCTCATTCAGTTCCTGAAGGAAGTGACCTCACCTCACTTCCTTGGTGATGGAACTCTCTGAACTTGGGATCCAGGAAGCCAGGCACCCAGAGCCAGTCCCAGTCCCAGTCCCAGTGGGCTCACTTGTTTGGATTTACCAAGGACAGAGTCAGTCTTTCTTGGTACCCACTGAGGTGAGGATTGCCAAATGCCAGGAAAGCTCTGCAGAGGGGCCTTTCCTGAGAAAGCAGGTAGTGGCTCACCGCTGGCTCCTGACAACTTCACAGAGTTGGCCAAGGAGGCCAGATGTGAGACAGGACAGGCCCTTTCGGGGGAACATAGTATGGCCCACCAGTCAGACGACACTCCGGGTAGTCACAGACCAACTTGGAAGGAGGTGCCTTTGTGGGTGTGGGTGTGAGTTTGTGGTTTTGTCTCATGTTCTGAGAATAGGTAGGAAAGGCGGTTTGTTTGGGTTGGAGTGGACTGTTTCTAGTAAGGCTTTTGACAAGGCGAGTGTTTCTATGTTTGTGTATCCCACTGTGTCCCTGGTTGTAGACATTAGAAAAGAGAATGCATCAATGGATGTGTCCTGTCTAGTAGAAAGCTTCCCAGCATTCATCCTGCCCAATTTATGAATGGACTGCGGCTTGCCTTATGGATGGGCAACGCCTACTATCTTCCTAAGTTCCTGTTTTCTTCCTGAATTCTGGCCACTCTCCAGAATAGGCTCATGGTTTTGTGTCCAAGATATGTACCACCTCCAAGCTCGGTGACATGGCCATGTACTGGATAGTTGAAAGAAATGGTGAGCATCTCAGAAAACTCAGATATCAGTGTGATCAGTAAAGTCTCCCTAGAGAAACCCTGCTTTGGGCCTTTGGCTTACCTATCCTTTTGTGGCCCTGAATGTCAGGAAGGCCTTTGCCTCAGGGCACCCCTTTGTGAAGCCTGAAGAAAACAGTTTTCAAATGGAAATGAATGGGCATCACCTGTGGCTCTTTGCTTAATTGCTTTGCAAAGGGATGTGTCTGAATCAGCCTCTTGGCCCTGTGTGAGGCTGTGGCTTACATTGTCAGCACCTGATGGATCCAAAGAAAGATCCCATGCGTGCATCCAAGGCCAAATTGGCACAAAAGCGGTCATCCTGGATGAGGTCTCTCGCCTTCCTCTGTAAGGTTCCTGACCTCCATCAAGTGAGAATAGGGATCCTTTGTGTCAAATGAGTCCTTCAAAGCCATGCAGAGGCTAGCCCATAGGTGCTTGGGTTTTCTCATGACTCCAGTTCACACAAAGAATCTATACCCAGCAGTCAGTAGGCCTCCAATTGGAGAAGTAGAGCAGTATTAAAGGCAGGCCTATTTGATCACTCCAGGTCCAAAGGAAGGGTGTCCAGGCCACCCTGACATTAGGCAAATGAGAGGCAAGGGAGCTTATTGTGGACACTGTCTTGGGCTGTGCCCCTCATGGAAACCTCCAGCCAGAGGTCATGATGAGTGTCTGTATGGAAGAAGATGAGGGCCATGTGGCAGTGTTTTGGTTTGAATTGTGGTGTGGCAGTGGGAAGAGATGACTGGGTCCACCTGGGCTTGAACTCTGGTGTGATTCCCCTTGGAGACTGAGTTCTGGAACTGACCTCAGAGAAGTATTGCCGTGAATTGTGTCGGGATGTTAGGAGGCCACGCATGAGAATCGCCCTTGGAAACTGAGATCTAGGCCCAGGCTGGCTTTCCACAGAGCACTGGGAATCTCAGCCCGGATATCACATGATTTTATTCTTAAAGACCTGGCAGCCATCGTGGAGAGTCCAAACACACGTGGACCTCACATTGTAGACCTCAATGGGCCTGGCTTCCTGTGACCTTTTGGCCACTCCTTGGGAAGCCTTGTTTGTGAGAGTTCTCCAGAGCTTTCGTTGAAATGAGCTTCCTCACCATTTAATGGTTCCTGAAGGAATGGAAACCCACATCCTTTAAAAATGGCTAGCTAGATAAATACCATGACATTTTTGAAATTCCCATGACCAGGTGGCACTGGAGAACCTTTGGATGTCCTGTTGCTGATCATGAGTGTACCAGACAGTGCCTTGATTGACTGGGTTTCATGAAAATGGTGTAGAACAGAGATGCCAGTGAGTTGGGGCCTGCTGAGTAGTGGGCCTAGAGCAGTGGTGTGCAGGTGTGTGATAGAACATCTGTGGTGGGGCCATGTGGATCTGCCATTGGCTTCCAAATGGCTTGTGACTGACATGGTGCAGCGAGCAGACCCTTCTATGTAAAGGCATCTTGTTATATGGAGAGGTTTCAGGGCAATGTTCAGAATCAGGTTGCTATGGTCAAGGGGGCAAGCTCTGTGGGATAGAAGCCTGGCTGGTGCATTCTCCTAGGACCTTGACCCACCACACGTGACAGAACTCCCTCCAGCACTGTGTCCCAGTTGAACTCCTTGTATTTCCTGAAGCAAATTCCAAACTCCCAGTGCAGCAGCAAGAAACACCACGAAAAGTGGAGGATGACCAAATGGCTTCACAGTCCACACAGGGAGACACTTAGACCCCAGTGGCCACAGTTTACCTGCAAAGAGAGAATTCAGCACTTCTGCCTCATGTTCATTGGAAAATCAGAAACCATGTCCTCCAGGTCACATAGATGCAGACCTGGTTTGATGGTCTCACTACAAAGGAAGCTAAAGCTCCTGACAACAACATATATTTCAAGTGCCCAACCTCAGAAGCAGTTTCTCACGAAGTCTTTAGGCCAGCAGAGCTCCACGTTTGTGGAGTGTTTACCCTGTCCCTTACTCATGGAAAGTAGTCTACCACCTCCAAGGTTGTGAACTCCTGAGCATTTTCCATTCCACATATGTATTCACAGCATTTCTAACTCTTCTCCTCAAATTGTGTCTTACTTATTGTGAAGGTAATGTCAAGGCAATGTTCTGGATGAGAGTGGGAAGATTTTTTTGTAGCACATATTGGCCTACACATTGGATTCATTTTCCTATTTTCCGTTCGAAATACTGAATCCCTGACACTCACCCATACCCTACTAGATTGTGACTACGAATACTAATATGATGGAGAAAAATAACTCAAACAGAATAGAAATACAGGCAGTTCAGAGGAGGCCTGGTGTATAGTTGGACTGGCCTTTGGCATTATAAAGGGTAGGTGTTATAAATCTAGTCCAATTTAGTAGAAATAGTTCTCCATGTGTTTTGAATGTTAACAAATATGTGAATTCCTGTCTCCCTTTCTCTGTAGCCTATTCAGCAACATGCATTTTTACATGCACATATAGAATCCTACCTCCTATCCCACGTCCATTCTTGTGAGGTGGCTGACTTGGCAGATACAAACTGTGAGAAGAGATCACTCCTCCTAAACGCTGTTGGAACTGAAAATTCAACCTCCAGGTGAGCTTCCCACATGAACAACATGATACATAAATACATGTTCAGTAAAATAAATATTTTTGGATCTGTGGATGATAAATATTTCATGATGAATTTCGATTGGCATATATATTTCTACTCTTTAATGTCTGTGTTTGTGTGTGTGCGTTTTTCTTTTGTGTATATATATATATATATATATATATATATATATATATATATATATATATACATATACACACACACACACACACATACACACACTCTCCAGATTTTTCAAAATATGAAATGTATGTGTCATATTATATACTCCCTAAATTCATTCATGTTCATATATGTGGATTTATAATCAACTTTTCACAAGATTATTCTCAGAAATAGTCATCCACCTGAAATACATATTTGTTTCCTAGTGCTGAAATCCTAATATTTCTACAGTAACTGACCCAGTTTAACATGAATGCAAGTAGATTCCTATGGGACATGATGTGTATTTTGACGTTCATTTTTATTCAACACTGGTACATTACTATTTCTTCAGTTGATGCACATCATAGGATATGTATTTCATCCTCAAGTTCACAAATTTCTAGGCATTCATTTCCCTTTCAACCACTTCCTGCTTCAGAACACATGTATTCCTCCACGTTTCTTGACTGGTCTTTTCATGAGACTTCTTTCCAAACACATTCTTTTCCATTTCCATAATCCCTTGTGAAGCAAAACTCACACCCCCTTCATGGTAAACCATAACCCCAATATCACCATTAGATGTATAACTGGTTAGAATGAATGGTTGTGTATCAATATTAGATTTCCTATATATTTTCAGATATCAATGCAATCCATTATTTAAATTGGAACCTGTTATACTATTTATTCACAGTATGGTCTATTCATGCATTATCTCTATATTCATAGACCCAGGGTACACCTATTTGTACCCCCAAAGGCTAATTTATATGTCTTCAACATATTACTCCCAGAAATGGTGGAAGAAACACTCATGTCACCTGATCTACATATACATTTTATCACAGTGATATTCTGGACACAAAATGCAAAGGTCACACTTATGATTGCACCAACGCCTCATTGGAAAGTGAGCATGGATTACTAAAAACATCCTTGTCCAGGTTGCCTAATGCTCTCAAATGTCAATGCTATTGGTGACTACACATTTGTTTCTTCCTAAGATGATATATTCAACCTCAACCCTGTTGAAAATGTCTAATCCACTCACTCACTTTATACTTTGCCTGATTTCCTAATGTCTCTATTGATATCTGCTTTCCTACATATGTTCCCCAGTTCATCATTGTGACTGACTCTTCACATGTGCTGACGTTTACATTCACTCTCTAACCGACACCCTATTGCTAAAGAACTTTTGGTCCAAATTGCATACTCACTCTTCTTCCAAAACTTACCAACTATCTTCCTAATCCTACCTACTATCCCTTTTTGACTGGATGTTCTCTTCTACATTCAATCATCCAAGGTACAAGGTCCTATGCCATTGTGTACCGATTTATCTGAGACATCTGTGCAGAAAGTCATTCAAAGCTAAGTATCCCAATCAAGGGCCCAATGCCCTTCTGGCCTTCAAATCTTACTTGGATTTCTGTTTTCATACATATATTTCACCTATATATTATTATAAATATCCCAGGTTCCCAATACCATTCTTCATCCAGCAGAGTGATTCCTAAGCCACATCAAACAGGTTCTTAACCCTAACCATACACTGTTCCCTCAATCTAACTTTACAGAAGAGCAGGGACAGAGTGGGTCTTACAATACAGGAATGTGGGGGATCTTCCACCTGCTGAGAACCTCAAAGGTCCATGCAGAAATGATCCCTGGAGAAGATGTAGGCAGCTATGAAGGACCTGAGAGAGCAGAAGTCATCTTCCATGGCAAACAACCTGGTCAGGATGAAGGGATGTGTCTGAATGAGCCTCTCTCTTCTTAATGTAGACAAGATGGACCAAAGCAGGCCTGTGTGGAGAGCTGTTCCTTGGTGCCTATGGTTGATATTCCATTCTAACTTGTGAAAGTGTCACAGGAAGGAGGGGCAGCCTCCATCTCATGGGAGCCTTGGAAGCAACTGTTAGGACACAGTGGTTGCCAAGGCAGTGACCTCATTCAGTTCCTGAAGGAAGTGACCTCACCTCACTTCCTTGGTGATGGAACTCTCTGAACTTGGGATCCAGGAAGCCAGGCACCCAGAGCCAGTCCCAGTCCCAGTCCCAGTGGGCTCACTTGTTTGGATTTACCAAGGACAGAGTCAGTCTTTCTTGGTACCCACTGAGGTGAGGATTGCCAAATGCCAGGAAAGCTCTGCAGAGGGGCCTTTCCTGAGAAAGCAGGTAGTGGCTCACCGCTGGCTCCTGACAACTTCACAGAGTTGGCCAAGGAGGCCAGATGTGAGACAGGACAGGCCCTTTCGGGGGAACATAGTATGGCCCACCAGTCAGACGACACTCCGGGTAGTCACAGACCAACTTGGAAGGAGGTGCCTTTGTGGGTGTGGGTGTGAGTTTGTGGTTTTGTCTCATGTTCTGAGAATAGGTAGGAAAGGCGGTTTGTTTGGGTTGGAGTGGACTGTTTCTAGTAAGGCTTTTGACAAGGCGAGTGTTTCTATGTTTGTGTATCCCACTGTGTCCCTGGTTGTAGACATTAGAAAAGAGAATGCATCAATGGATGTGTCCTGTCTAGTAGAAAGCTTCCCAGCATTCATCCTGCCCAATTTATGAATGGACTGCGGCTTGCCTTATGGATGGGCAACGCCTACTATCTTCCTAAGTTCCTGTTTTCTTCCTGAATTCTGGCCACTCTCCAGAATAGGCTCATGGTTTTGTGTCCAAGATATGTACCACCTCCAAGCTCGGTGACATGGCCATGTACTGGATAGTTGAAAGAAATGGTGAGCATCTCAGAAAACTCAGATATCAGTGTGATCAGTAAAGTCTCCCTAGAGAAACCCTGCTTTGGGCCTTTGGCTTACCTATCCTTTTGTGGCCCTGAATGTCAGGAAGGCCTTTGCCTCAGGGCACCCCTTTGTGAAGCCTGAAGAAAACAGTTTTCAAATGGAAATGAATGGGCATCACCTGTGGCTCTTTGCTTAATTGCTTTGCAAAGGGATGTGTCTGAATCAGCCTCTTGGCCCTGTGTGAGGCTGTGGCTTACATTGTCAGCACCTGATGGATCCAAAGAAAGATCCCATGCGTGCATCCAAGGCCAAATTGGCACAAAAGCGGTCATCCTGGATGAGGTCTCTCGCCTTCCTCTGTAAGGTTCCTGACCTCCATCAAGTGAGAATAGGGATCCTTTGTGTCAAATGAGTCCTTCAAAGCCATGCAGAGGCTAGCCCATAGGTGCTTGGGTTTTCTCATGACTCCAGTTCACACAAAGAATCTATACCCGGCAGTCAGTAGGCCTCCAATTGGAGAAGTAGAGCAGTATTAAAGGCAGGCCTATTTGATCACTCCAGGTCCAAAGGAAGGGTGTCCAGGCCACCCTGACATTAGGCAAATGAGAGGCAAGGGAGCTTATTGTGGACACTGTCTTGGGCTGTGCCCCTCATGGAAACCTCCAGCCAGAGGTCATGATGAGTGTCTGTATGGAAGAAGATGAGGGCCATGTGGCAGTGTTTTGGTTTGAATTGTGGTGTGGCAGTGGGAAGAGATGACTGGGTCCACCTGGGCTTGAACTCTGGTGTGATTCCCCTTGGAGACTGAGTTCTGGAACTGACCTCAGAGAAGTATTGCCGTGAATTGTGTCGGGATGTTAGGAGGCCACGCATGAGAGTCGCCCTTGGAAACTGAGATCTAGGCCCAGGCTGGCTTTCCACAGAGCACTGGGAATCTCAGCCCGGATATCACATGATTTTATTCTTAAAGACCTGGCAGCCATCGTGGAGAGTCCAAACACACGTGGACCTCACATTGTAGACCTCAATGGGCCTGGCTTCCTGTGACCTTTTGGCCACTCCTTGGGAAGCCTTGTTTGTGAGAGTTCTCCAGAGCTTTCGTTGAAATGAGCTTCCTCACCATTTAATGGTTCCTGAAGGAATGGAAACCCACATCCTTTAAAAATGGCTAGCTAGATAAATACCATGACATTTTTGAAATTCCCATGACCAGGTGGCACTGGAGAACCTTTGGATGTCCTGTTGCTGATCATGAGTGTACCAGACAGTGCCTTGATTGACTGGGTTTCATGAAAATGGTGTAGAACAGAGATGCCAGTGAGTTGGGGCCTGCTGAGTAGTGGGCCTAGAGCAGTGGTGTGCAGGTGTGTGATAGAACATCTGTGGTGGGGCCATGTGGATCTGCCATTGGCTTCCAAATGGCTTGTGACTGACATGGTGCAGCGAGCAGACCCTTCTATGTAAAGGCATCTTGTTATATGGAGAGGTTTCAGGGCAATGTTCAGAATCAGGTTGCTATGGTCAAGGGGGCAAGCTCTGTGGGATAGAAGCCTGGCTGGTGCATTCTCCTAGGACCTTGACCCACCACACGTGACAGAACTCCCTCCAGCACTGTGTCCCAGTTGAACTCCTTGTATTTCCTGAAGCAAATTCCAAACTCCCAGTGCAGCAGCAAGAAACACCACGAAAAGTGGAGGATGACCAAATGGCTTCACAGTCCACACAGGGAGACACTTAGACCCCAGTGGCCACAGTTTACCTGCAAAGAGAGAATTCAGCACTTCTGCCTCATGTTCATTGGAAAATCAGAAACCATGTCCTCCAGGTCACATAGATGCAGACCTGGTTTGATGGTCTCACTACAAAGGAAGCTAAAGCTCCTGACAACAACATATATTTCAAGTGCCCAACCTCAGAAGCAGTTTCTCACGAAGTCTTTAGGCCAGCAGAGCTCCACGTTTGTGGAGTGTTTACCCTGTCCCTTACTCATGGAAAGTAGTCTACCACCTCCAAGGTTGTGAACTCCTGAGCATTTTCCATTCCACATATGTATTCACAGCATTTCTAACTCTTCTCCTCAAATTGTGTCTTACTTATTGTGAAGGTAATGTCAAGGCAATGTTCTGGATGAGAGTGGGAAGATTTTTTTGTAGCACATATTGGCCTACACATTGGATTCATTTTCCTATTTTCCGTTCGAAATACTGAATCCCTGACACTCACCCATACCCTACTAGATTGTGACTACGAATACTAATATGATGGAGAAAAATAACTCAAACAGAATAGAAATACAGGCAGTTCAGAGGAGGCCTGGTGTATAGTTGGACTGGCCTTTGGCATTATAAAGGGTAGGTGTTATAAATCTAGTCCAATTTAGTAGAAATAGTTCTCCATGTGTTTTGAATGTTAACAAATATGTGAATTCCTGTCTCCCTTTCTCTGTAGCCTATTCAGCAACATGCATTTTTACATGCACATATAGAATCCTACCTCCTATCCCACGTCCATTCTTGTGAGGTGGCTGACTTGGCAGATACAAACTGTGAGAAGAGATCACTCCTCCTAAACGCTGTTGGAACTGAAAATTCAACCTCCAGGTGAGCTTCCCACATGAACAACATGATACATAAATACATGTTCAGTAAAATAAATATTTTTGGATCTGTGGATGATAAATATTTCATGATGAATTTCGATTGGCATATATATTTCTACTCTTTAATGTCTGTGTTTGTGTGTGTGTTTTTCTTTTGTGTGTATATATATATATATATATATATATATATATATATATATATACACACACACACACACACATACACACACTCTCCAGATTTTTCAAAATATGAAATGTATGTGTCATATTATATACTCCCTAAATTCATTCATGTTCATATATGTGGATTTATAATCAACTTTTCACAAGATTATTCTCAGAAATAGTCATCCACCTGAAATACATATTTGTTTCCTAGTGCTGAAATCCTAATATTTCTACAGTAACTGACCCAGTTTAACATGAATGCAAGTAGATTCCTATGGGACATGATGTGTATTTTGACGTTCATTTTTATTCAACACTGGTACATTACTATTTCTTCAGTTGATGCACATCATAGGATATGTATTTCATCCTCAAGTTCACAAATTTCTAGGCATTCATTTCCCTTTCAACCACTTCCTGCTTCAGAACACATGTATTCCTCCACGTTTCTTGACTGGTCTTTTCATGAGACTTCTTTCCAAACACATTCTTTTCCATTTCCATAATCCCTTGTGAAGCAAAACTCACACCCCCTTCATGGTAAACCATAACCCCAATATCACCATTAGATGTATAACTGGTTAGAATGAATGGTTGTGTATCAATATTAGATTTCCTATATATTTTCAGATATCAATGCAATCCATTATTTAAATTGGAACCTGTTATACTATTTATTCACAGTATGGTCTATTCATGCATTATCTCTATATTCATAGACCCAGGGTACACCTATTTGTACCCCCAAAGGCTAATTTATATGTCTTCAACATATTACTCCCAGAAATGGTGGAAGAAACACTCATGTCACCTGATCTACATATACATTTTATCACAGTGATATTCTGGACACAAAATGCAAAGGTCACACTTATGATTGCACCAACGCCTCATTGGAAAGTGAGCATGGATTACTAAAAACATCCTTGTCCAGGTTGCCTAATGCTCTCAAATGTCAATGCTATTGGTGACTACACATTTGTTTCTTCCTAAGATGATATATTCAACCTCAACCCTGTTGAAAATGTCTAATCCACTCACTCACTTTATACTTTGCCTGATTTCCTAATGTCTCTATTGATATCTGCTTTCCTACATATGTTCCCCAGTTCATCATTGTGACTGACTCTTCACATGTGCTGACGTTTACATTCACTCTCTAACCGACACCCTATTGCTAAAGAACTTTTGGTCCAAATTGCATACTCACTCTTCTTCCAAAACTTACCAACTATCTTCCTAATCCTACCTACTATCCCTTTTTGACTGGATGTTCTCTTCTACATTCAATCATCCAAGGTACAAGGTCCTATGCCATTGTGTACCGATTTATCTGAGACATCTGTGCAGAAAGTCATTCAAAGCTAAGTATCCCAATCAAGGGCCCAATGCCCTTCTGGCCTTCAAATCTTACTTGGATTTCTGTTTTCATACATATATTTCACCTATATATTATTATAAATATCCCAGGTTCCCAATACCATTCTTCATCCAGCAGAGTGATTCCTAAGCCACATCAAACAGGTTCTTAACCCTAACCATACACTGTTCCCTCAATCTAACTTTACAGAAGAGCAGGGACAGAGTGGGTCTTACAATACAGGAATGTGGGGGATCTTCCACCTGCTGAGAACCTCAAAGGTCCATGCAGAAATGATCCCTGGAGAAGATGTAGGCAGCTATGAAGGACCTGAGAGAGCAGAAGTCATCTTCCATGGCAAACAACCTGGTCAGGATGAAGGGATGTGTCTGAATGAGCCTCTCTCTTCTTAATGTAGACAAGATGGACCAAAGCAGGCCTGTGTGGAGAGCTGTTCCTTGGTGCCTATGGTTGATATTCCATTCTAACTTGTGAAAGTGTCACAGGAAGGAGGGGCAGCCTCCATCTCATGGGAGCCTTGGAAGCAACTGTTAGGACACAGTGGTTGCCAAGGCAGTGACCTCATTCAGTTCCTGAAGGAAGTGACCTCACCTCACTTCC
This sequence comes from Spermophilus citellus, assembly GCF_964194105.1. Lineage (NCBI taxonomy): Eukaryota > Metazoa > Chordata > Mammalia > Rodentia > Sciuridae > Spermophilus > Spermophilus citellus. The sequence goes on along the minus strand of NC_138199.1, from coordinate 21,177,247 downwards.
TTGGTGATGGAACTCTCTGAACTTGGGATCCAGGAAGCCAGGCACCCAGAGCCAGTCCCAGTCCCAGTCCCAGTGGGCTCACTTGTTTGGATTTACCAAGGACAGAGTCAGTCTTTCTTGGTACCCACTGAGGTGAGGATTGCCAAATGCCAGGAAAGCTCTGCAGAGGGGCCTTTCCTGAGAAAGCAGGTAGTGGCTCACCGCTGGCTCCTGACAACTTCACAGAGTTGGCCAAGGAGGCCAGATGTGAGACAGGACAGGCCCTTTCGGGGGAACATAGTATGGCCCACCAGTCAGACGACACTCCGGGTAGTCACAGACCAACTTGGAAGGAGGTGCCTTTGTGGGTGTGGGTGTGAGTTTGTGGTTTTGTCTCATGTTCTGAGAATAGGTAGGAAAGGCGGTTTGTTTGGGTTGGAGTGGACTGTTTCTAGTAAGGCTTTTCACAAGGCGAGTGTTTCTATGTTTGTGTATCCCACTGTGTCCCTGGTTGTAGACATTAGAAAAGAGAATGCATCAATGGATGTGTCCTGTCTAGTAGAAAGCTTCCCAGCATTCATCCTGCCCAATTTATGAATGGACTGCGGCTTGCCTTATGGATGGGCAACGCCTACTATCTTCCTAAGTTCCTGTTTTCTTCCTGAATTCTGGCCACTCTCCAGAATAGGCTCATGGTTTTGTGTCCAAGATATGTACCACCTCCAAGCTCGGTGACATGGCCATGTACTGGATAGTTGAAAGAAATGGTGAGCATCTCAGAAAACTCAGATATCAGTGTGATCAGTAAAGTCTCCCTAGAGAAACCCTGCTTTGGGCCTTTGGCTTACCTATCCTTTTGTGGCCCTGAATGTCAGGAAGGCCTTTGCCTCAGGGCACCCCTTTGTGAAGCCTGAAGAAAACAGTTTTCAAATGGAAATGAATGGGCATCACCTGTGGCTCTTTGCTTAATTGCTTTGCAAAGGGATGTGTCTGAATCAGCCTCTTGGCCCTGTGTGAGGCTGTGGCTTACATTGTCAGCACCTGATGGATCCAAAGAAAGATCCCATGCGTGCATCCAAGGCCAAATTGGCACAAAAGCGGTCATCCTGGATGAGGTCTCTCGCCTTCCTCTGTAAGGTTCCTGACCTCCATCAAGTGAGAATAGGGATCCTTTGTGTCAAATGAGTCCTTCAAAGCCATGCAGAGGCTAGCCCATAGGTGCTTGGGTTTTCTCATGACTCCAGTTCACACAAAGAATCTATACCCGGCAGTCAGTAGGCCTCCAATTGGAGAAGTAGAGCAGTATTAAAGGCAGGCCTATTTGATCACTCCAGGTCCAAAGGAAGGGTGTCCAGGCCACCCTGACATTAGGCAAATGAGAGGCAAGGGAGCTTATTGTGGACACTGTCTTGGGCTGTGCCCCTCATGGAAACCTCCAGCCAGAGGTCATGATGAGTGTCTGTATGGAAGAAGATGAGGGCCATGTGGCAGTGTTTTGGTTTGAATTGTGGTGTGGCAGTGGGAAGAGATGACTGGGTCCACCTGGGCTTGAACTCTGGTGTGATTCCCCTTGGAGACTGAGTTCTGGAACTGACCTCAGAGAAGTATTGCCGTGAATTGTGTCGGGATGTTAGGAGGCCACGCATGAGAGTCGCCCTTGGAAACTGAGATCTAGGCCCAGGCTGGCTTTCCACAGAGCACTGGGAATCTCAGCCCGGATATCACATGATTTTATTCTTAAAGACCTGGCAGCCATCGTGGAGAGTCCAAACACACGTGGACCTCACATTGTAGACCTCAATGGGCCTGGCTTCCTGTGACCTTTTGGCCACTCCTTGGGAAGCCTTGTTTGTGAGAGTTCTCCAGAGCTTTCGTTGAAATGAGCTTCCTCACCATTTAATGGTTCCTGAAGGAATGGAAACCCACAGTGCCTCCAACTTCATCCTTTAAAAATGGCTAGCTAGATAAATACCATGACATTTTTGAAATTCCCATGACCAGGTGGCACTGGAGAACCTTTGGATGTCCTGTTGCTGATCATGAGTGTACCAGACAGTGCCTTGATTGACTGGGTTTCATGAAAATGGTGTAGAACAGAGATGCCAGTGAGTTGGGGCCTGCTGAGTAGTGGGCCTAGAGCAGTGGTGTGCAGGTGTGTGATAGAACATCTGTGGTGGGGCCATGTGGATCTGCCATTGGCTTCCAAATGGCTTGTGACTGACATGGTGCAGCGAGCAGACCCTTCTATGTAAAGGCATCTTGTTATATGGAGAGGTTTCAGGGCAATGTTCAGAATCAGGTTGCTATGGTCAAGGGGGCAAGCTCTGTGGGATAGAAGCCTGGCTGGTGCATTCTCCTAGGACCTTGACCCACCACACGTGACAGAACTCCCTCCAGCACTGTGTCCCAGTTGAACTCCTTGTATTTCCTGAAGCAAATTCCAAACTCCCAGTGCAGCAGCAAGAAACACCACGAAAAGTGGAGGATGACCAAATGGCTTCACAGTCCACACAGGGAGACACTTAGACCCCAGTGGCCACAGTTTACCTGCAAAGAGAGAATTCAGCACTTCTGCCTCATGTTCATTGGAAAATCAGAAACCATGTCCTCCAGGTCACATAGATGCAGACCTGGTTTGATGGTCTCACTACAAAGGAAGCTAAAGCTCCTGACAACAACATATATTTCAAGTGCCCAACCTCAGAAGCAGTTTCTCACGAAGTCTTTAGGCCAGCAGAGCTCCACGTTTGTGGAGTGTTTACCCTGTCCCTTACTCATGGAAAGTAGTCTACCACCTCCAAGGTTGTGAACTCCTGAGCATTTTCCATTCCACATATGTATTCACAGCATTTCTAACTCTTCTCCTCAAATTGTGTCTTACTTATTGTGAAGGTAATGTCAAGGCAATGTTCTGGATGAGAGTGGGAAGATTTTTTTGTAGCACATATTGGCCTACACATTGGATTCATTTTCCTATTTTCCGTTCGAAATACTGAATCCCTGACACTAACCCATACCCTACTAGATTGTGACTACGAATACTAATATGATGGAGAAAAATAACTCAAACAGAATAGAAATACAGGCAGTTCAGAGGAGGCCTGGTGTATAGTTGGACTGGCCTTTGGCATTATAAAGGGTAGGTGTTATAAATCTAGTCCAATTTAGTAGAAATAGTTCTCCATGTGTTTTGAATGTTAACAAATATGTGAATTCCTGTCTCCCTTTCTCTGTAGCCTATTCAGCAACATGCATTTTTACATGCACATATAGAATCCTACCTCCTATCCCACGTCCATTCTTGTGAGGTGGCTGACTTGGCAGATACAAACTGTGAGAAGAGATCACTCCTCCTAAACGCTGTTGGAACTGAAAATTCAACCTCCAGGTGAGCTTCCCACATGAACAACATGATACATAAATACATGTTCAGTAAAATAAATATTTTTGGATCTGTGGATGATAAATATTTCATGATGAATTTCGATTGGCATATATATTTCTACTCTTTAATGTCTGTGTTTGTGTGTGTGTTTTTCTTTTGTGTATATATATATATATATATATATATATATATATATATATATATATACATATACACACACACACACACACACACATACACACACTCTCCAGATTTTTCAAAATATGAAATGTATGTGTCATATTATATACTCCCTAAATTCATTCATGTTCATATATGTGGATTTATAATCAACTTTTCACAAGATTATTCTCAGAAATAGTCATCCACCTGAAATACATATTTGTTTCCTAGTGCTGAAATCCTAATATTTCTACAGTAACTGACCCAGTTTAACATGAATGCAAGTAGATTCCTATGGGACATGATGTGTATTTTGACGTTCATTTTTATTCAACACTGGTACATTACTATTTCTTCAGTTGATGCACATCATAGGATATGTATTTCATCCTCAAGTTCACAAATTTCTAGGCATTCATTTCCCTTTCAACCACTTCCTGCTTCAGAACACATGTATTCCTCCACGTTTCTTGACTGGTCTTTTCATGAGACTTCTTTCCAAACACATTCTTTTCCATTTCCATAATCCCTTGTGAAGCAAAACTCACACCCCCTTCATGGTAAACCATAACCCCAATATCACCATTAGATGTATAACTGGTTAGAATGAATGGTTGTGTATCAATATTAGATTTCCTATATATTTTCAGATATCAATGCAATCCATTATTTAAATTGGAACCTGTTATACTATTTATTCACAGTATGGTCTATTCATGCATTATCTCTATATTCATAGACCCAGGGTACACCTATTTGTACCCCCAAAGGCTAATTTATATGTCTTCAACATATTACTCCCAGAAATGGTGGAAGAAACACTCATGTCACCTGATCTACATATACATTTTATCACAGTGATATTCTGGACACAAAATGCAAAGGTCACACTTATGATTGCACCAACGCCTCATTGGAAAGTGAGCATGGATTACTAAAAACATCCTTGTCCAGGTTGCCTAATGCTCTCAAATGTCAATGCTATTGGTGACTACACATTTGTTTCTTCCTAAGATGATATATTCAACCTCAACCCTGTTGAAAATGTCTAATCCACTCACTCACTTTATACTTTGCCTGATTTCCTAATGTCTCTATTGATATCTGCTTTCCTACATATGTTCCCCAGTTCATCATTGTGACTGACTCTTCACATGTGCTGACGTTTACATTCACTCTCTAACCGACACCCTATTGCTAAAGAACTTTTGGTCCAAATTGCATACTCACTCTTCTTCCAAAACTTACCAACTATCTTCCTAATCCTACCTACTATCCCTTTTTGACTGGATGTTCTCTTCTACATTCAATCATCCAAGGTACAAGGTCCTATGCCATTGTGTACCGATTTATCTGAGACATCTGTGCAGAAAGTCATTCAAAGCTAAGTATCCCAATCAAGGGCCCAATGCCCTTCTGGCCTTCAAATCTTACTTGGATTTCTGTTTTCATACATATATTTCACCTATATATTATTATAAATATCCCAGGTTCCCAATACCATTCTTCATCCAGCAGAGTGATTCCTAAGCCACATCAAACAGGTTCTTAACCCTAACCATACACTGTTCCCTCAATCTAACTTTACAGAAGAGCAGGGACAGAGTGGGTCTTACAATACAGGAATGTGGGGGATCTTCCACCTGCTGAGAACCTCAAAGGTCCATGCAGAAATGATCCCTGGAGAAGATGTAGGCAGCTATGAAGGACCTGAGAGAGCAGAAGTCATCTTCCATGGCAAACAACCTGGTCAGGATGAAGGGATGTGTCTGAATGAGCCTCTCTCTTCTTAATGTAGACAAGATGGACCAAAGCAGGCCTGTGTGGAGAGCTGTTCCTTGGTGCCTATGGTTGATATTCCATTCTAACTTGTGAAAGTGTCACAGGAAGGAGGGGCAGCCTCCATCTCATGGGAGCCTTGGAAGCAACTGTTAGGACACAGTGGTTGCCAAGGCAGTGACCTCATTCAGTTCCTGAAGGAAGTGACCTCACCTCACTTCCTTGGTGATGGAACTCTCTGAACTTGGGATCCAGGAAGCCAGGCACCCAGAGCCAGTCCCAGTCCCAGTCCCAGTGGGCTCACTTGTTTGGATTTACCAAGGACAGAGTCAGTCTTTCTTGGTACCCACTGAGGTGAGGATTGCCAAATGCCAGGAAAGCTCTGCAGAGGGGCCTTTCCTGAGAAAGCAGGTAGTGGCTCACCGCTGGCTCCTGACAACTTCACAGAGTTGGCCAAGGAGGCCAGATGTGAGACAGGACAGGCCCTTTCGGGGGAACATAGTATGGCCCACCAGTCAGACGACACTCCGGGTAGTCACAGACCAACTTGGAAGGAGGTGCCTTTGTGGGTGTGGGTGTGAGTTTGTGGTTTTGTCTCATGTTCTGAGAATAGGTAGGAAAGGCGGTTTGTTTGGGTTGGAGTGGACTGTTTCTAGTAAGGCTTTTGACAAGGCGAGTGTTTCTATGTTTGTGTATCCCACTGTGTCCCTGGTTGTAGACATTAGAAAAGAGAATGCATCAATGGATGTGTCCTGTCTAGTAGAAAGCTTCCCAGCATTCATCCTGCCCAATTTATGAATGGACTGCGGCTTGCCTTATGGATGGGCAACGCCTACTATCTTCCTAAGTTCCTGTTTTCTTCCTGAATTCTGGCCACTCTCCAGAATAGGCTCATGGTTTTGTGTCCAAGATATGTACCACCTCCAAGCTCGGTGACATGGCCATGTACTGGATAGTTGAAAGAAATGGTGAGCATCTCAGAAAACTCAGATATCAGTGTGATCAGTAAAGTCTCCCTAGAGAAACCCTGCTTTGGGCCTTTGGCTTACCTATCCTTTTGTGGCCCTGAATGTCAGGAAGGCCTTTGCCTCAGGGCACCCCTTTGTGAAGCCTGAAGAAAACAGTTTTCAAATGGAAATGAATGGGCATCACCTGTGGCTCTTTGCTTAATTGCTTTGCAAAGGGATGTGTCTGAATCAGCCTCTTGGCCCTGTGTGAGGCTGTGGCTTACATTGTCAGCACCTGATGGATCCAAAGAAAGATCCCATGCGTGCATCCAAGGCCAAATTGGCACAAAAGCAGTCATCCTGGATGAGGTCTCTCGCCTTCCTCTGTAAGGTTCCTGACCTCCATCAAGTGAGAATAGGGATCCTTTGTGTCAAATGAGTCCTTCAAAGCCATGCAGAGGCTAGCCCATAGGTGCTTGGGTTTTCTCATGACTCCAGTTCACACAAAGAATCTATACCCGGCAGTCAGTAGGCCTCCAATTGGAGAAGTAGAGCAGTATTAAAGGCAGGCCTATTTGATCACTCCAGGTCCAAAGGAAGGGTGTCCAGGCCACCCTGACATTAGGCAAATGAGAGGCAAGGGAGCTTATTGTGGACACTGTCTTGGGCTGTGCCCCTCATGGAAACCTCCAGCCAGAGGTCATGATGAGTGTCTGTATGGAAGAAGATGAGGGCCATGTGGCAGTGTTTTGGTTTGAATTGTGGTGTGGCAGTGGGAAGAGATGACTGGGTCCACCTGGGCTTGAACTCTGGTGTGATTCCCCTTGGAGACTGAGTTCTGGAACTGACCTCAGAGAAGTATTGCCGTGAATTGTGTCGGGATGTTAGGAGGCCACGCATGAGAGTCGCCCTTGGAAACTGAGATCTAGGCCCAGGCTGGCTTTCCACAGAGCACTGGGAATCTCAGCCCGGATATCACATGATTTTATTCTTAAAGACCTGGCAGCCATCGTGGAGAGTCCAAACACACGTGGACCTCACATTGTAGACCTCAATGGGCCTGGCTTCCTGTGACCTTTTGGCCACTCCTTGGGAAGCCTTGTTTGTGAGAGTTCTCCAGAGCTTTCGTTGAAATGAGCTTCCTCACCATTTAATGGTTCCTGAAGGAATGGAAACCCACAGTGCCTCCAACTTCATCCTTTAAAAATGGCTAGCTAGATAAATACCATGACATTTTTGAAATTCCCATGACCAGGTGGCACTGGAGAACCTTTGGATGTCCTGTTGCTGATCATGAGTGTACCAGACAGTGCCTTGATTGACTGGGTTTCATGAAAATGGTGTAGAACAGAGATGCCAGTGAGTTGGGGCCTGCTGAGTAGTGGGCCTAGAGCAGTGGTGTGCAGGTGTGTGATAGAACATCTGTGGTGGGGCCATGTGGATCTGCCATTGGCTTCCAAATGGCTTGTGACTGACATGGTGCAGCGAGCAGACCCTTCTATGTAAAGGCATCTTGTTATATGGAGAGGTTTCAGGGCAATGTTCAGAATCAGGTTGCTATGGTCAAGGGGGCAAGCTCTGTGGGATAGAAGCCTGGCTGGTGCATTCTCCTAGGACCTTGACCCACCACACGTGACAGAACTCCCTCCAGCACTGTGTCCCAGTTGAACTCCTTGTATTTCCTGAAGCAAATTCCAAACTCCCAGTGCAGCAGCAAGAAACACCACGAAAAGTGGAGGATGACCAAATGGCTTCACAGTCCACACAGGGAGACACTTAGACCCCAGTGGCCACAGTTTACCTGCAAAGAGAGAATTCAGCACTTCTGCCTCATGTTCATTGGAAAATCAGAAACCATGTCCTCCAGGTCACATAGATGCAGACCTGGTTTGATGGTCTCACTACAAAGGAAGCTAAAGCTCCTGACAACAACATATATTTCAAGTGCCCAACCTCAGAAGCAGTTTCTCACGAAGTCTTTAGGCCAGCAGAGCTCCACGTTTGTGGAGTGTTTACCCTGTCCCTTACTCATGGAAAGTAGTCTACCACCTCCAAGGTTGTGAACTCCTGAGCATTTTCCATTCCACATATGTATTCACAGCATTTCTAACTCTTCTCCTCAAATTGTGTCTTACTTATTGTGAAGGTAATGTCAAGGCAATGTTCTGGATGAGAGTGGGAAGATTTTTTTGTAGCACATATTGGCCTACACATTGGATTCATTTTCCTATTTTCCGTTCGAAATACTGAATCCCTGACACTCACCCATACCCTACTAGATTGTGACTACGAATACTAATATGATGGAGAAAAATAACTCAAACAGAATAGAAATACAGGCAGTTCAGAGGAGGCCTGGTGTATAGTTGGACTGGCCTTTGGCATTATAAAGGGTAGGTGTTATAAATCTAGTCCAATTTAGTAGAAATAGTTCTCCATGTGTTTTGAATGTTAACAAATATGTGAATTCCTGTCTCCCTTTCTCTGTAGCCTATTCAGCAACATGCATTTTTACATGCACATATAGAATCCTACCTCCTATCCCACGTCCATTCTTGTGAGGTGGCTGACTTGGCAGATACAAACTGTGAGAAGAGATCACTCCTCCTAAACGCTGTTGGAACTGAAAATTCAACCTCCAGGTGAGCTTCCCACATGAACAACATGATACATAAATACATGTTCAGTAAAATAAATATTTTTGGATCTGTGGATGATAAATATTTCATGATGAATTTCGATTGGCATATATATTTCTACTCTTTAATGTCTGTGTTTGTGTGTGTGTTTTTCTTTTGTGTATATATATATATATATATATATATATATATACATATACACACACACACACACACACACACATACACACACTCTCCAGATTTTTCAAAATATGAAATGTATGTGTCATATTATATACTCCCTAAATTCATTCATGTTCATATATGTGGATTTATAATCAACTTTTCACAAGATTATTCTCAGAAATAGTCATCCACCTGAAATACATATTTGTTTCCTAGTGCTGAAATCCTAATATTTCTACAGTAACTGACCCAGTTTAACATGAATGCAAGTAGATTCCTATGGGACATGATGTGTATTTTGACGTTCATTTTTATTCAACACTGGTACATTACTATTTCTTCAGTTGATGCACATCATAGGATATGTATTTCATCCTCAAGTTCACAAATTTCTAGGCATTCATTTCCCTTTCAATCACTTCCTGCTTCAGAACACATGTATTCCTCCACGTTTCTTGACTGGTCTTTTCATGAGACTTCTTTCCAAACACATTCTTTTCCATTTCCATAATCCCTTGTGAAGCAAAACTCACACCCCCTTCATGGTAAACCATAACCCCAATATCACCATTAGATGTATAACTGGTTAGAATGAATGGTTGTGTATCAATATTAGATTTCCTATATATTTTCAGATATCAATGCAATCCATTATTTAAATTGGAACCTGTTATACTATTTATTCACAGTATGGTCTATTCATGCATTATCTCTATATTCATAGACCCAGGGTACACCTATTTGTACCCCCAAAGGCTAATTTATATGTCTTCAACATATTACTCCCAGAAATGGTGGAAGAAACACTCATGTCACCTGATCTACATATACATTTTATCACAGTGATATTCTGGACACAAAATGCAAAGGTCACACTTATGATTGCACCAACGCCTCATTGGAAAGTGAGCATGGATTACTAAAAACATCCTTGTCCAGGTTGCCTAATGCTCTCAAATGTCAATGCTATTGGTGACTACACATTTGTTTCTTCCTAAGATGATATATTCAACCTCAACCCTGTTGAAAATGTCTAATCCACTCACTCACTTTATACTTTGCCTGATTTCCTAATGTCTCTATTGATATCTGCTTTCCTACATATGTTCCCCAGTTCATCATTGTGACTGACTCTTCACATGTGCTGACGTTTACATTCACTCTCTAACCGACACCCTATTGCTAAAGAACTTTTGGTCCAAATTGCATACTCACTCTTCTTCCAAAACTTACCAACTATCTTCCTAATCCTACCTACTATCCCTTTTTGACTGGATGTTCTCTTCTACATTCAATCATCCAAGGTACAAGGTCCTATGCCATTGTGTACCGATTTATCTGAGACATCTGTGCAGAAAGTCATTCAAAGCTAAGTATCCCAATCAAGGGCCCAATGCCCTTCTGGCCTTCAAATCTTACTTGGATTTCTGTTTTCATACATATATTTCACCTATATATTATTATAAATATCCCAGGTTCCCAATACCATTCTTCATCCAGCAGAGTGATTCCTAAGCCACATCAAACAGGTTCTTAACCCTAACCATACACTGTTCCCTCAATCTAACTTTACAGAAGAGCAGGGACAGAGTGGGTCTTACAATACAGGAATGTGGGGGATCTTCCACCTGCTGAGAACCTCAAAGGTCCATGCAGAAATGATCCCTGGAGAAGATGTAGGCAGCTATGAAGGACCTGAGAGAGCAGAAGTCATCTTCCATGGCAAACAACCTGGTCAGGATGAAGGGATGTGTCTGAATGAGCCTCTCTCTTCTTAATGTAGACAAGATGGACCAAAGCAGGCCTGTGTGGAGAGCTGTTCCTTGGTGCCTATGGTTGATATTCCATTCTAACTTGTGAAAGTGTCACAGGAAGGAGGGGCAGCCTCCATCTCATGGGAGCCTTGGAAGCAACTGTTAGGACACAGTGGTTGCCAAGGCAGTGACCTCATTCAGTTCCTGAAGGAAGTGACCTCACCTCACTTCCTTGGTGATGGAACTCTCTGAACTTGGGATCCAGGAAGCCAGGCACCCAGAGCCAGTCCCAGTCCCAGTCCCAGTGGGCTCACTTGTTTGGATTTACCAAGGACAGAGTCAGTCTTTCTTGGTACCCACTGAGGTGAGGATTGCCAAATGCCAGGAAAGCTCTGCAGAGGGGCCTTTCCTGAGAAAGCAGGTAGTGGCTCACCGCTGGCTCCTGACAACTTCACAGAGTTGGCCAAGGAGGCCAGATGTGAGACAGGACAGGCCCTTTCGGGGGAACATAGTATGGCCCACCAGTCAGACGACACTCCGGGTAGTCACAGACCAACTTGGAAGGAGGTGCCTTTGTGGGTGTGGGTGTGAGTTTGTGGTTTTGTCTCATGTTCTGAGAATAGGTAGGAAAGGCGGTTTGTTTGGGTTGGAGTGGACTGTTTCTAGTAAGGCTTTTGACAAGGCGAGTGTTTCTATGTTTGTGTATCCCACTGTGTCCCTGGTTGTAGACATTAGAAAAGAGAATGCATCAATGGATGTGTCCTGTCTAGTAGAAAGCTTCCCAGCATTCATCCTGCCCAATTTATGAATGGACTGCGGCTTGCCTTATGGATGGGCAACGCCTACTATCTTCCTAAGTTCCTGTTTTCTTCCTGAATTCTGGCCACTCTCCAGAATAGGCTCATGGTTTTGTGTCCAAGATATGTACCACCTCCAAGCTCGGTGACATGGCCATGTACTGGATAGTTGAAAGAAATGGTGAGCATCTCAGAAAACTCAGATATCAGTGTGATCAGTAAAGTCTCCCTAGAGAAACCCTGCTTTGGGCCTTTGGCTTACCTATCCTTTTGTGGCCCTGAATGTCAGGAAGGCCTTTGCCTCAGGGCACCCCTTTGTGAAGCCTGAAGAAAACAGTTTTCAAATGGAAATGAATGGGCATCACCTGTGGCTCTTTGCTTAATTGCTTTGCAAAGGGATGTGTCTGAATCAGCCTCTTGGCCCTGTGTGAGGCTGTGGCTTACATTGTCAGCACCTGATGGATCCAAAGAAAGATCCCATGCGTGCATCCAAGGCCAAATTGGCACAAAAGCGGTCATCCTGGATGAGGTCTCTCGCCTTCCTCTGTAAGGTTCCTGACCTCCATCAAGTGAGAATAGGGATCCTTTGTGTCAAATGAGTCCTTCAAAGCCATGCAGAGGCTAGCCCATAGGTGCTTGGGTTTTCTCATGACTCCAGTTCACACAAAGAATCTATACCCGGCAGTCAGTAGGCCTCCAATTGGAGAAGTAGAGCAGTATTAAAGGCAGGCCTATTTGATCACTCCAGGTCCAAAGGAAGGGTGTCCAGGCCACCCTGACATTAGGCAAATGAGAGGCAAGGGAGCTTATTGTGGACACTGTCTTGGGCTGTGCCCCTCATGGAAACCTCCAGCCAGAGGTCATGATGAGTGTCTGTATGGAAGAAGATGAGGGCCATGTGGCAGTGTTTTGGTTTGAATTGTGGTGTGGCAGTGGGAAGAGATGACTGGGTCCACCTGGGCTTGAACTCTGGTGTGATTCCCCTTGGAGACTGAGTTCTGGAACTGACCTCAGAGAAGTATTGCCGTGAATTGTGTCGGGATGTTAGGAGGCCACGCATGAGAGTCGCCCTTGGAAACTGAGATCTAGGCCCAGGCTGGCTTTCCACAGAGCACTGGGAATCTCAGCCCGGATATCACATGATTTTATTCTTAAAGACCTGGCAGCCATCGTGGAGAGTCCAAACACACGTGGACCTCACATTGTAGACCTCAATGGGCCTGGCTTCCTGTGACCTTTTGGCCACTCCTTGGGAAGCCTTGTTTGTGAGAGTTCTCCAGAGCTTTCGTTGAAATGAGCTTCCTCACCATTTAATGGTTCCTGAAGGAATGGAAACCCACAGTGCCTCCAACTTCATCCTTTAAAAATGGCTAGCTAGATAAATACCATGACATTTTTGAAATTCCCATGACCAGGTGGCACTGGAGAACCTTTGGATGTCCTGTTGCTGATCATGAGTGTACCAGACAGTGCCTTGATTGACTGGGTTTCATGAAAATGGTGTAGAACAGAGATGCCAGTGAGTTGGGGCCTGCTGAGTAGTGGGCCTAGAGCAGTGGTGTGCAGGTGTGTGATAGAACATCTGTGGTGGGGCCATGTGGATCTGCCATTGGCTTCCAAATGGCTTGTGACTGACATGGTGCAGCGAGCAGACCCTTCTATGTAAAGGCATCTTGTTATATGGAGAGGTTTCAGGGCAATGTTCAGAATCAGGTTGCTATGGTCAAGGGGGCAAGCTCTGTGGGATAGAAGCCTGGCTGGTGCATTCTCCTAGGACCTTGACCCACCACACGTGACAGAACTCCCTCCAGCACTGTGTCCCAGTTGAACTCCTTGTATTTCCTGAAGCAAATTCCAAACTCCCAGTGCAGCAGCAAGAAACACCACGAAAAGTGGAGGATGACCAAATGGCTTCACAGTCCACACAGGGAGACACTTAGACCCCAGTGGCCACAGTTTACCTGCAAAGAGAGAATTCAGCACTTCTGCCTCATGTTCATTGGAAAATCAGAAACCATGTCCTCCAGGTCACATAGATGCAGACCTGGTTTGATGGTCTCACTACAAAGGAAGCTAAAGCTCCTGACAACAACATATATTTCAAGTGCCCAACCTCAGAAGCAGTTTCTCACGAAGTCTTTAGGCCAGCAGAGCTCCACGTTTGTGGAGTGTTTACCCTGTCCCTTACTCATGGAAAGTAGTCTACCACCTCCAAGGTTGTGAACTCCTGAGCATTTTCCATTCCACATATGTATTCACAGCATTTCTAACTCTTCTCCTCAAATTGTGTCTTACTTATTGTGAAGGTAATGTCAAGGCAATGTTCTGGATGAGAGTGGGAAGATTTTTTTGTAGCACATATTGGCCTACACATTGGATTCATTTTCCTATTTTCCGTTCGAAATACTGAATCCCTGACACTCACCCATACCCTACTAGATTGTGACTACGAATACTAATATGATGGAGAAAAATAACTCAAACAGAATAGAAATACAGGCAGTTCAGAGGAGGCCTGGTGTATAGTTGGACTGGCCTTTGGCATTATAAAGGGTAGGTGTTATAAATCTAGTCCAATTTAGTAGAAATAGTTCTCCATGTGTTTTGAATGTTAACAAATATGTGAATTCCTGTCTCCCTTTCTCTGTAGCCTATTCAGCAACATGCATTTTTACATGCACATATAGAATCCTACCTCCTATCCCACGTCCATTCTTGTGAGGTGGCTGACTTGGCAGATACAAACTGTGAGAAGAGATCACTCCTCCTAAACGCTGTTGGAACTGAAAATTCAACCTCCAGGTGAGCTTCCCACATGAACAACATGATACATAAATACATGTTCAGTAAAATAAATATTTTTGGATCTGTGGATGATAAATATTTCATGATGAATTTCGATTGGCATATATATTTCTACTCTTTAATGTCTGTGTTTGTGTGTGTGTTTTTCTTTTGTGTATATATATATATATATATATATATATATATATATATATACATATACACACACACACACACACACACACATACACACACTCTCCAGATTTTTCAAAATATGAAATGTATGTGTCATATTATATACTCCCTAAATTCATTCATGTTCATATATGTGGATTTATAATCAACTTTTCACAAGATTATTCTCAGAAATAGTCATCCACCTGAAATACATATTTGTTTCCTAGTGCTGAAATCCTAATATTTCTACAGTAACTGACCCAGTTTAACATGAATGCAAGTAGATTCCTATGGGACATGATGTGTATTTTGACGTTCATTTTTATTCAACACTGGTACATTACTATTTCTTCAGTTGATGCACATCATAGGATATGTATTTCATCCTCAAGTTCACAAATTTCTAGGCATTCATTTCCCTTTCAATCACTTCCTGCTTCAGAACACATGTATTCCTCCACGTTTCTTGACTGGTCTTTTCATGAGACTTCTTTCCAAACACATTCTTTTCCATTTCCATAATCCCTTGTGAAGCAAAACTCACACCCCCTTCATGGTAAACCATAACCCCAATATCACCATTAGATGTATAACTGGTTAGAATGAATGGTTGTGTATCAATATTAGATTTCCTATATATTTTCAGATATCAATGCAATCCATTATTTAAATTGGAACCTGTTATACTATTTATTCACAGTATGGTCTATTCATGCATTATCTCTATATTCATAGACCCAGGGTACACCTATTTGTACCCCCAAAGGCTAATTTATATGTCTTCAACATATTACTCCCAGAAATGGTGGAAGAAACACTCATGTCACCTGATCTACATATACATTTTATCACAGTGATATTCTGGACACAAAATGCAAAGGTCACACTTATGATTGCACCAACGCCTCATTGGAAAGTGAGCATGGATTACTAAAAACATCCTTGTCCAGGTTGCCTAATGCTCTCAAATGTCAATGCTATTGGTGACTACACATTTGTTTCTTCCTAAGATGATATATTCAACCTCAACCCTGTTGAAAATGTCTAATCCACTCACTCACTTTATACTTTGCCTGATTTCCTAATGTCTCTATTGATATCTGCTTTCCTACATATGTTCCCCAGTTCATCATTGTGACTGACTCTTCACATGTGCTGACGTTTACATTCACTCTCTAACCGACACCCTATTGCTAAAGAACTTTTGGTCCAAATTGCATACTCACTCTTCTTCCAAAACTTACCAACTATCTTCCTAATCCTACCTACTATCCCTTTTTGACTGGATGTTCTCTTCTATATTCAATCATCCAAGGTACAAGGTCCTATGCCATTGTGTACCGATTTATCTGAGACATCTGTGCAGAAAGTCATTCAAAGCTAAGTATCCCAATCAAGGGCCCAATGCCCTTCTGGCCTTCAAATCTTACTTGGATTTCTGTTTTCATACATATATTTCACCTATATATTATTATAAATATCCCAGGTTCCCAATACCATTCTTCATCCAGCAGAGTGATTCCTAAGCCACATCAAACAGGTTCTTAACCCTAACCATACACTGTTCCCTCAATCTAACTTTACAGAAGAGCAGGGACAGAGTGGGTCTTACAATACAGGAATGTGGGGGATCTTCCACCTGCTGAGAACCTCAAAGGTCCATGCAGAAATGATCCCTGGAGAAGATGTAGGCAGCTATGAAGGACCTGAGAGAGCAGAAGTCATCTTCCATGACAAACAACCTGGTCAGGATGAAGGGATGTGTCTGAATGAGCCTCTCTCTTCTTAATGTAGACAAGATGGACCAAAGCAGGCCTGTGTGGAGAGCTGTTCCTTGGTGCCTATGGTTGATATTCCATTCTAACTTGTGAAAGTGTCACAGGAAGGAGGGGCAGCCTCCATCTCATGGGAGCCTTGGAAGCAACTGTTAGGACACAGTGGTTGCCAAGGCAGTGACCTCATTCAGTTCCTGAAGGAAGTGACCTCACCTCACTTCCTTGGTGATGGAACTCTCTGAACTTGGGATCCAGGAAGCCAGGCACCCAGAGCCAGTCCCAGTCCCAGTCCCAGTGGGCTCACTTGTTTGGATTTACCAAGGACAGAGTCAGTCTTTCTTGGTACCCACTGAGGTGAGGATTGCCAAATGCCAGGAAAGCTCTGCAGAGGGGCCTTTCCTGAGAAAGCAGGTAGTGGCTCACCGCTGGCTCCTGACAACTTCACAGAGTTGGCCAAGGAGGCCAGATGTGAGACAGGACAGGCCCTTTCGGGGGAACATAGTATGGCCCACCAGTCAGACGACACTCCGGGTAGTCACAGACCAACTTGGAAGGAGGTGCCTTTGTGGGTGTGGGTGTGAGTTTGTGGTTTTGTCTCATGTTCTGAGAATAGGTAGGAAAGGCGGTTTGTTTGGGTTGGAGTGGACTGTTTCTAGTAAGGCTTTTGACAAGGCGAGTGTTTCTATGTTTGTGTATCCCACTGTGTCCCTGGTTGTAGACATTAGAAAAGAGAATGCATCAATGGATGTGTCCTGTCTAGTAGAAAGCTTCCCAGCATTCATCCTGCCCAATTTATGAATGGACTGCGGCTTGCCTTATGGATGGGCAACGCCTACTATCTTCCTAAGTTCCTGTTTTCTTCCTGAATTCTGGCCACTCTCCAGAATAGGCTCATGGTTTTGTGTCCAAGATATGTACCACCTCCAAGCTCGGTGACATGGCCATGTACTGGATAGTTGAAAGAAATGGTGAGCATCTCAGAAAACTCAGATATCAGTGTGATCAGTAAAGTCTCCCTAGAGAAACCCTGCTTTGGGCCTTTGGCTTACCTATCCTTTTGTGGCCCTGAATGTCAGGAAGGCCTTTGCCTCAGGGCACCCCTTTGTGAAGCCTGAAGAAAACAGTTTTCAAATGGAAATGAATGGGCATCACCTGTGGCTCTTTGCTTAATTGCTTTGCAAAGGGATGTGTCTGAATCAGCCTCTTGGCCCTGTGTGAGGCTGTGGCTTACATTGTCAGCACCTGATGGATCCAAAGAAAGATCCCATGCGTGCATCCAAGGCCAAATTGGCACAAAAGCAGTCATCCTGGATGAGGTCTCTCGCCTTCCTCTGTAAGGTTCCTGACCTCCATCAAGTGAGAATAGGGATCCTTTGTGTCAAATGAGTCCTTCAAAGCCATGCAGAGGCTAGCCCATAGGTGCTTGGGTTTTCTCATGACTCCAGTTCACACAAAGAATCTATACCCGGCAGTCAGTAGGCCTCCAATTGGAGAAGTAGAGCAGTATTAAAGGCAGGCCTATTTGATCACTCCAGGTCCAAAGGAAGGGTGTCCAGGCCACCCTGACATTAGGCAAATGAGAGGCAAGGGAGCTTATTGTGGACACTGTCTTGGGCTGTGCCCCTCATGGAAACCTCCAGCCAGAGGTCATGATGAGTGTCTGTATGGAAGAAGATGAGGGCCATGTGGCAGTGTTTTGGTTTGAATTGTGGTGTGGCAGTGGGAAGAGATGACTGGGTCCACCTGGGCTTGAACTCTGGTGTGATTCCCCTTGGAGACTGAGTTCTGGAACTGACCTCAGAGAAGTATTGCCGTGAATTGTGTCGGGATGTTAGGAGGCCACGCATGAGAGTCGCCCTTGGAAACTGAGATCTAGGCCCAGGCTGGCTTTCCACAGAGCACTGGGAATCTCAGCCCGGATATCACATGATTTTATTCTTAAAGACCTGGCAGCCATCGTGGAGAGTCCAAACACACGTGGACCTCACATTGTAGACCTCAATGGGCCTGGCTTCCTGTGACCTTTTGGCCACTCCTTGGGAAGCCTTGTTTGTGAGAGTTCTCCAGAGCTTTCGTTGAAATGAGCTTCCTCACCATTTAATGGTTCCTGAAGGAATGGAAACCCACAGTGCCTCCAACTTCATCCTTTAAAAATGGCTAGCTAGATAAATACCATGACATTTTTGAAATTCCCATGACCAGGTGGCACTGGAGAACCTTTGGATGTCCTGTTGCTGATCATGAGTGTACCAGACAGTGCCTTGATTGACTGGGTTTCATGAAAATGGTGTAGAACAGAGATGCCAGTGAGTTGGGGCCTGCTGAGTAGTGGGCCTAGAGCAGTGGTGTGCAGGTGTGTGATAGAACATCTGTGGTGGGGCCATGTGGATCTGCCATTGGCTTCCAAATGGCTTGTGACTGACATGGTGCAGCGAGCAGACCCTTCTATGTAAAGGCATCTTGTTATATGGAGAGGTTTCAGGGCAATGTTCAGAATCAGGTTGCTATGGTCAAGGGGGCAAGCTCTGTGGGATAGAAGCCTGGCTGGTGCATTCTCCTAGGACCTTGACCCACCACACGTGACAGAACTCCCTTCAGCACTGTGTCCCAGTTGAACTCCTTGTATTTCCTGAAGCAAATTCCAAACTCCCAGTGCAGCAGCAAGAAACACCACGAAAAGTGGAGGATGACCAAATGGCTTCACAGTCCACACAGGGAGACACTTAGACCCCAGTGGCCACAGTTTACCTGCAAAGAGAGAATTCAGCACTTCTGCCTCATGTTCATTGGAAAATCAGAAACCATGTCCTCCAGGTCACATAGATGCAGACCTGGTTTGATGGTCTCACTACAAAGGAAGCTAAAGCTCCTGACAACAACATATATTTCAAGTGCCCAACCTCAGAAGCAGTTTCTCACGAAGTCTTTAGGCCAGCAGAGCTCCACGTTTGTGGAGTGTTTACCCTGTCCCTTACTCATGGAAAGTAGTCTACCACCTCCAAGGTTGTGAACTCCTGAGCATTTTCCATTCCACATATGTATTCACAGCATTTCTAACTCTTCTCCTCAAATTGTGTCTTACTTATTGTGAAGGTAATGTCAAGGCAATGTTCTGGATGAGAGTGGGAAGATTTTTTTGTAGCACATATTGGCCTACACATTGGATTCATTTTCCTATTTTCCGTTCGAAATACTGAATCCCTGACACTCACCCATACCCTACTAGATTGTGACTACGAATACTAATATGATGGAGAAAAATAACTCAAACAGAATAGAAATACAGGCAGTTCAGAGGAGGCCTGGTGTATAGTTGGACTGGCCTTTGGCATTATAAAGGGTAGGTGTTATAAATCTAGTCCAATTTAGTAGAAATAGTTCTCCATGTGTTTTGAATGTTAACAAATATGTGAATTCCTGTCTCCCTTTCTCTGTAGCCTATTCAGCAACATGCATTTTTACATGCACATATAGAATCCTACCTCCTATCCCACGTCCATTCTTGTGAGGTGGCTGACTTGGCAGATACAAACTGTGAGAAGAGATCACTCCTCCTAAACGCTGTTGGAACTGAAAATTAAACCTCCAGGTGAGCTTCCCACATGAACAACATGATACATAAATACATGTTCAGTAAAATAAATATTTTTGGATCTGTGGATGATAAATATTTCATGATGAATTTCGATTGGCATATATATTTCTACTCTTTAATGTCTGTGTTTGTGTGTGTGTTTTTCTTTTGTGTATATATATATATATATATATATATATATATATATATACATATACACACACACACACACACACACACATACACACACTCTCCAGATTTTTCAAAATATGAAATGTATGTGTCATATTATATACTCCCTAAATTCATTCATGTTCATATATGTGGATTTATAATCAACTTTTCACAAGATTATTCTCAGAAATAGTCATCCACCTGAAATACATATTTGTTTCCTAGTGCTGAAATCCTAATATTTCTACAGTAACTGACCCAGTTTAACATGAATGCAAGTAGATTCCTATGGGACATGATGTGTATTTTGACGTTCATTTTTATTCAACACTGGTACATTACTATTTCTTCAGTTGATGCACATCATAGGATATGTATTTCATCCTCAAGTTCACAAATTTCTAGGCATTCATTTCCCTTTCAACCACTTCCTGCTTCAGAACACATGTATTCCTCCACGTTTCTTGACTGGTCTTTTCATGAGACTTCTTTCCAAACACATTCTTTTCCATTTCCATAATCCCTTGTGAAGCAAAACTCACACCCCCTTCATGGTAAACCATAACCCCAATATCACCATTAGATGTATAACTGGTTAGAATGAATGGTTGTGTATCAATATTAGATTTCCTATATATTTTCAGATATCAATGCAATCCATTATTTAAATTGGAACCTGTTATACTATTTATTCACAGTATGGTCTATTCATGCATTATCTCTATATTCATAGACCCAGGGTACACCTATTTGTACCCCCAAAGGCTAATTTATATGTCTTCAACATATTACTCCCAGAAATGGTGGAAGAAACACTCATGTCACCTGATCTACATATACATTTTATCACAGTGATATTCTGGACACAAAATGCAAAGGTCACACTTATGATTGCACCAACGCCTCATTGGAAAGTGAGCATGGATTACTAAAAACATCCTTGTCCAGGTTGCCTAATGCTCTCAAATGTCAATGCTATTGGTGACTACACATTTGTTTCTTCCTAAGATGATATATTCAACCTCAACCCTGTTGAAAATGTCTAATCCACTCACTCACTTTATACTTTGCCTGATTTCCTAATGTCTCTATTGATATCTGCTTTCCTACATATGTTCCCCAGTTCATCATTGTGACTGACTCTTCACATGTGCTGACGTTTACATTCACTCTCTAACCGACACCCTATTGCTAAAGAACTTTTGGTCCAAATTGCATACTCACTCTTCTTCCAAAACTTACCAACTATCTTCCTAATCCTACCTACTATCCCTTTTTGACTGGATGTTCTCTTCTACATTCAATCATCCAAGGTACAAGGTCCTATGCCATTGTGTACCGATTTATCTGAGACATCTGTGCAGAAAGTCATTCAAAGCTAAGTATCCCAATCAAGGGCCCAATGCCCTTCTGGCCTTCAAATCTTACTTGGATTTCTGTTTTCATACATATATTTCACCTATATATTATTATAAATATCCCAGGTTCCCAATACCATTCTTCATCCAGCAGAGTGATTCCTAAGCCACATCAAACAGGTTCTTAACCCTAACCATACACTGTTCCCTCAATCTAACTTTACAGAAGAGCAGGGACAGAGTGGGTCTTACAATACAGGAATGTGGGGGATCTTCCACCTGCTGAGAACCTCAAAGGTCCATGCAGAAATGATCCCTGGAGAAGATGTAGGCAGCTATGAAGGACCTGAGAGAGCAGAAGTCATCTTCCATGACAAACAACCTGGTCAGGATGAAGGGATGTGTCTGAATGAGCCTCTCTCTTCTTAATGTAGACAAGATGGACCAAAGCAGGCCTGTGTGGAGAGCTGTTCCTTGGTGCCTATGGTTGATATTCCATTCTAACTTGTGAAAGTGTCACAGGAAGGAGGGGCAGCCTCCATCTCATGGGAGCCTTGGAAGCAACTGTTAGGACACAGTGGTTGCCAAGGCAGTGACCTCATTCAGTTCCTGAAGGAAGTGACCTCACCTCACTTCCTTGGTGATGGAACTCTCTGAACTTGGGATCCAGGAAGCCAGGCACCCAGAGCCAGTCCCAGTCCCAGTCCCAGTGGGCTCACTTGTTTGGATTTACCAAGGACAGAGTCAGTCTTTCTTGGTACCCACTGAGGTGAGGATTGCCAAATGCCAGGAAAGCTCTGCAGAGGGGCCTTTCCTGAGAAAGCAGGTAGTGGCTCACCGCTGGCTCCTGACAACTTCACAGAGTTGGCCAAGGAGGCCAGATGTGAGACAGGACAGGCCCTTTCGGGGGAACATAGTATGGCCCACCAGTCAGACGACACTCCGGGTAGTCACAGACCAACTTGGAAGGAGGTGCCTTTGTGGGTGTGGGTGTGAGTTTGTGGTTTTGTCTCATGTTCTGAGAATAGGTAGGAAAGGCGGTTTGTTTGGGTTGGAGTGGACTGTTTCTAGTAAGGCTTTTGACAAGGCGAGTGTTTCTATGTTTGTGTATCCCACTGTGTCCCTGGTTGTAGACATTAGAAAAGAGAATGCATCAATGGATGTGTCCTGTCTAGTAGAAAGCTTCCCAGCATTCATCCTGCCCAATTTATGAATGGACTGCGGCTTGCCTTATGGATGGGCAACGCCTACTATCTTCCTAAGTTCCTGTTTTCTTCCTGAATTCTGGCCACTCTCCAGAATAGGCTCATGGTTTTGTGTCCAAGATATGTACCACCTCCAAGCTCGGTGACATGGCCATGTACTGGATAGTTGAAAGAAATGGTGAGCATCTCAGAAAACTCAGATATCAGTGTGATCAGTAAAGTCTCCCTAGAGAAACCCTGCTTTGGGCCTTTGGCTTACCTATCCTTTTGTGGCCCTGAATGTCAGGAAGGCCTTTGCCTCAGGGCACCCCTTTGTGAAGCCTGAAGAAAACAGTTTTCAAATGGAAATGAATGGGCATCACCTGTGGCTCTTTGCTTAATTGCTTTGCAAAGGGATGTGTCTGAATCAGCCTCTTGGCCCTGTGTGAGGCTGTGGCTTACATTGTCAGCACCTGATGGATCCAAAGAAAGATCCCATGCGTGCATCCAAGGCCAAATTGGCACAAAAGCAGTCATCCTGGATGAGGTCTCTCGCCTTCCTCTGTAAGGTTCCTGACCTCCATCAAGTGAGAATAGGGATCCTTTGTGTCAAATGAGTCCTTCAAAGCCATGCAGAGGCTAGCCCATAGGTGCTTGGGTTTTCTCATGACTCCAGTTCACACAAAGAATCTATACCCGGCAGTCAGTAGGCCTCCAATTGGAGAAGTAGAGCAGTATTAAAGGCAGGCCTATTTGATCACTCCAGGTCCAAAGGAAGGGTGTCCAGGCCACCCTGACATTAGGCAAATGAGAGGCAAGGGAGCTTATTGTGGACACTGTCTTGGGCTGTGCCCCTCATGGAAACCTCCAGCCAGAGGTTATGATGAGTGTCTGTATGGAAGAAGATGAGGGCCATGTGGCAGTGTTTTGGTTTGAATTGTGGTGTGGCAGTGGGAAGAGATGACTGGGTCCACCTGGGCTTGAACTCTGGTGTGATTCCCCTTGGAGACTGAGTTCTGGAACTGACCTCAGAGAAGTATTGCCGTGAATTGTGTCGGGATGTTAGGAGGCCACGCATGAGAGTCGCCCTTGGAAACTGAGATCTAGGCCCAGGCTGGCTTTCCACAGAGCACTGGGAATCTCAGCCCGGATATCACATGATTTTATTCTTAAAGACCTGGCAGCCATCGTGGAGAGTCCAAACACACGTGGACCTCACATTGTAGACCTCAATGGGCCTGGCTTCCTGTGACCTTTTGGCCACTCCTTGGGAAGCCTTGTTTGTGAGAGTTCTCCAGAGCTTTCGTTGAAATGAGCTTCCTCACCATTTAATGGTTCCTGAAGGAATGGAAACCCACAGTGCCTCCAACTTCATCCTTTAAAAATGGCTAGCTAGATAAATACCATGACATTTTTGAAATTCCCATGACCAGGTGGCACTGGAGAACCTTTGGATGTCCTGTTGCTGATCATGAGTGTACCAGACAGTGCCTTGATTGACTGGGTTTCATGAAAATGGTGTAGAACAGAGATGCCAGTGAGTTGGGGCCTGCTGAGTAGTGGGCCTAGAGCAGTGGTGTGCAGGTGTGTGATAGAACATCTGTGGTGGGGCCATGTGGATCTGCCATTGGCTTCCAAATGGCTTGTGACTGACATGGTGCAGCGAGCAGACCCTTCTATGTAAAGGCATCTTGTTATATGGAGAGGTTTCAGGGCAATGTTCAGAATCAGGTTGCTATGGTCAAGGGGGCAAGCTCTGTGGGATAGAAGCCTGGCTGGTGCATTCTCCTAGGACCTTGACCCACCACACGTGACAGAACTCCCTCCAGCACTGTGTCCCAGTTGAACTCCTTGTATTTCCTGAAGCAAATTCCAAACTCCCAGTGCAGCAGCAAGAAACACCACGAAAAGTGGAGGATGACCAAATGGCTTCACAGTCCACACAGGGAGACACTTAGACCCCAGTGGCCACAGTTTACCTGCAAAGAGAGAATTCAGCACTTCTGCCTCATGTTCATTGGAAAATCAGAAACCATGTCCTCCAGGTCACATAGATGCAGACCTGGTTTGATGGTCTCACTACAAAGAAAGCTAAAGCTCCTGACAACAACATATATTTCAAGTGCCCAACCTCAGAAGCAGTTTCTCACGAAGTCTTTAGGCCAGCAGAGCTCCACGTTTGTGGAGTGTTTACCCTGTCCCTTACTCATGGAAAGTAGTCTACCACCTCCAAGGTTGTGAACTCCTGAGCATTTTCCATTCCACATATGTATTCACAGCATTTCTAACTCTTCTCCTCAAATTGTGTCTTACTTATTGTGAAGGTAATGTCAAGGCAATGTTCTGGATGAGAGTGGGAAGATTTTTTTGTAGCACATATTGGCCTACACATTGGATTCATTTTCCTATTTTCCGTTCGAAATACTGAATCCCTGACACTCACCCATACCCTACTAGATTGTGACTACGAATACTAATATGATGGAGAAAAATAACTCAAACAGAATAGAAATACAGGCAGTTCAGAGGAGGCCTGGTGTATAGTTGGACTGGCCTTTGGCATTATAAAGGGTAGGTGTTATAAATCTAGTCCAATTTAGTAGAAATAGTTCTCCATGTGTTTTGAATGTTAACAAATATGT
The DNA here is from genome assembly GCF_964194105.1 of Spermophilus citellus. Taxonomy (NCBI): domain Eukaryota; kingdom Metazoa; phylum Chordata; class Mammalia; order Rodentia; family Sciuridae; genus Spermophilus; species Spermophilus citellus. The sequence continues at coordinate 21,151,972 of NC_138199.1, read as the reverse complement.
GAATTCCTGTCTCCCTTTCTCTGTAGCCTATTCAGCAACATGCATTTTTACATGCACATATAGAATCCTACCTCCTATCCCACGTCCATTCTTGTGAGGTGGCTGACTTGGCAGATACAAACTGTGAGAAGAGATCACTCCTCCTAAACGCTGTTGGAACTGAAAATTCAACCTCCAGGTGAGCTTCCCACATGAACAACATGATACATAAATACATGTTCAGTAAAATAAATATTTTTGGATCTGTGGATGATAAATATTTCATGATGAATTTCGATTGGCATATATATTTCTACTCTTTAATGTCTGTGTTTGTGTGTGTGTTTTTCTTTTGTGTATATATATATATATATATATATATATATATATATACATATACACACACACACACACACATACACACACTCTCCAGATTTTTCAAAATATGAAATGTATGTGTCATATTATATACTCCCTAAATTCATTCATGTTCATATATGTGGATTTATAATCAACTTTTCACAAGATTATTCTCAGAAATAGTCATCCACCTGAAATACATATTTGTTTCCTAGTGCTGAAATCCTAATATTTCTACAGTAACTGACCCAGTTTAACATGAATGCAAGTAGATTCCTATGGGACATGATGTGTATTTTGACGTTCATTTTTATTCAACACTGGTACATTACTATTTCTTCAGTTGATGCACATCATAGGATATGTATTTCATCCTCAAGTTCACAAATTTCTAGGCATTCATTTCCCTTTCAATCACTTCCTGCTTCAGAACACATGTATTCCTCCACGTTTCTTGACTGGTCTTTTCATGAGACTTCTTTCCAAACACATTCTTTTCCATTTCCATAATCCCTTGTGAAGCAAAACTCACACCCCCTTCATGGTAAACCATAACCCCAATATCACCATTAGATGTATAACTGGTTAGAATGAATGGTTGTGTATCAATATTAGATTTCCTATATATTTTCAGATATCAATGCAATCCATTATTTAAATTGGAACCTGTTATACTATTTATTCACAGTATGGTCTATTCATGCATTATCTCTATATTCATAGACCCAGGGTACACCTATTTGTACCCCCAAAGGCTAATTTATATGTCTTCAACATATTACTCCCAGAAATGGTGGAAGAAACACTCATGTCACCTGATCTACATATACATTTTATCACAGTGATATTCTGGACACAAAATGCAAAGGTCACACTTATGATTGCACCAACGCCTCATTGGAAAGTGAGCATGGATTACTAAAAACATCCTTGTCCAGGTTGCCTAATGCTCTCAAATGTCAATGCTATTGGTGACTACACATTTGTTTCTTCCTAAGATGATATATTCAACCTCAACCCTGTTGAAAATGTCTAATCCACTCACTCACTTTATACTTTGCCTGATTTCCTAATGTCTCTATTGATATCTGCTTTCCTACATATGTTCCCCAGTTCATCATTGTGACTGACTCTTCACATGTGCTGACGTTTACATTCACTCTCTAACCGACACCCTATTGCTAAAGAACTTTTGGTCCAAATTGCATACTCACTCTTCTTCCAAAACTTACCAACTATCTTCCTAATCCTACCTACTATCCCTTTTTGACTGGATGTTCTCTTCTACATTCAATCATCCAAGGTACAAGGTCCTATGCCATTGTGTACCGATTTATCTGAGACATCTGTGCAGAAAGTCATTCAAAGCTAAGTATCCCAATCAAGGGCCCAATGCCCTTCTGGCCTTCAAATCTTACTTGGATTTCTGTTTTCATACATATATTTCACCTATATATTATTATAAATATCCCAGGTTCCCAATACCATTCTTCATCCAGCAGAGTGATTCCTAAGCCACATCAAACAGGTTCTTAACCCTAACCATACACTGTTCCCTCAATCTAACTTTACAGAAGAGCAGGGACAGAGTGGGTCTTACAATACAGGAATGTGGGGGATCTTCCACCTGCTGAGAACCTCAAAGGTCCATGCAGAAATGATCCCTGGAGAAGATGTAGGCAGCTATGAAGGACCTGAGAGAGCAGAAGTCATCTTCCATGGCAAACAACCTGGTCAGGATGAAGGGATGTGTCTGAATGAGCCTCTCTCTTCTTAATGTAGACAAGATGGACCAAAGCAGGCCTGTGTGGAGAGCTGTTCCTTGGTGCCTATGGTTGATATTCCATTCTAACTTGTGAAAGTGTCACAGGAAGGAGGGGCAGCCTCCATCTCATGGGAGCCTTGGAAGCAACTGTTAGGACACAGTGGTTGCCAAGGCAGTGACCTCATTCAGTTCCTGAAGGAAGTGACCTCACCTCACTTCCTTGGTGATGGAACTCTCTGAACTTGGGATCCAGGAAGCCAGGCACCCAGAGCCAGTCCCAGTCCCAGTCCCAGTGGGCTCACTTGTTTGGATTTACCAAGGACAGAGTCAGTCTTTCTTGGTACCCACTGAGGTGAGGATTGCCAAATGCCAGGAAAGCTCTGCAGAGGGGCCTTTCCTGAGAAAGCAGGTAGTGGCTCACCGCTGGCTCCTGACAACTTCACAGAGTTGGCCAAGGAGGCCAGATGTGAGACAGGACAGGCCCTTTCGGGGGAACATAGTATGGCCCACCAGTCAGACGACACTCCGGGTAGTCACAGACCAACTTGGAAGGAGGTGCCTTTGTGGGTGTGGGTGTGAGTTTGTGGTTTTGTCTCATGTTCTGAGAATAGGTAGGAAAGGCGGTTTGTTTGGGTTGGAGTGGACTGTTTCTAGTAAGGCTTTTGACAAGGCGAGTGTTTCTATGTTTGTGTATCCCACTGTGTCCCTGGTTGTAGACATTAGAAAAGAGAATGCATCAATGGATGTGTCCTGTCTAGTAGAAAGCTTCCCAGCATTCATCCTGCCCAATTTATGAATGGACTGCGGCTTGCCTTATGGATGGGCAACGCCTACTATCTTCCTAAGTTCCTGTTTTCTTCCTGAATTCTGGCCACTCTCCAGAATAGGCTCATGGTTTTGTGTCCAAGATATGTACCACCTCCAAGCTCGGTGACATGGCCATGTACTGGATAGTTGAAAGAAATGGTGAGCATCTCAGAAAACTCAGATATCAGTGTGATCAGTAAAGTCTCCCTAGAGAAACCCTGCTTTGGGCCTTTGGCTTACCTATCCTTTTGTGGCCCTGAATGTCAGGAAGGCCTTTGCCTCAGGGCACCCCTTTGTGAAGCCTGAAGAAAACAGTTTTCAAATGGAAATGAATGGGCATCACCTGTGGCTCTTTGCTTAATTGCTTTGCAAAGGGATGTGTCTGAATCAGCCTCTTGGCCCTGTGTGAGGCTGTGGCTTACATTGTCAGCACCTGATGGATCCAAAGAAAGATCCCATGCGTGCATCCAAGGCCAAATTGGCACAAAAGCAGTCATCCTGGATGAGGTCTCTCGCCTTCCTCTGTAAGGTTCCTGACCTCCATCAAGTGAGAATAGGGATCCTTTGTGTCAAATGAGTCCTTCAAAGCCATGCAGAGGCTAGCCCATAGGTGCTTGGGTTTTCTCATGACTCCAGTTCACACAAAGAATCTATACCCGGCAGTCAGTAGGCCTCCAATTGGAGAAGTAGAGCAGTATTAAAGGCAGGCCTATTTGATCACTCCAGGTCCAAAGGAAGGGTGTCCAGGCCACCCTGACATTAGGCAAATGAGAGGCAAGGGAGCTTATTGTGGACACTGTCTTGGGCTGTGCCCCTCATGGAAACCTCCAGCCAGAGGTCATGATGAGTGTCTGTATGGAAGAAGATGAGGGCCATGTGGCAGTGTTTTGGTTTGAATTGTGGTGTGGCAGTGGGAAGAGATGACTGGGTCCACCTGGGCTTGAACTCTGGTGTGATTCCCCTTGGAGACTGAGTTCTGGAACTGACCTCAGAGAAGTATTGCCGTGAATTGTGTCGGGATGTTAGGAGGCCACGCATGAGAGTCGCCCTTGGAAACTGAGATCTAGGCCCAGGCTGGCTTTCCACAGAGCACTGGGAATCTCAGCCCGGATATCACATGATTTTATTCTTAAAGACCTGGCAGCCATCGTGGAGAGTCCAAACACACGTGGACCTCACATTGTAGACCTCAATGGGCCTGGCTTCCTGTGACCTTTTGGCCACTCCTTGGGAAGCCTTGTTTGTGAGAGTTCTCCAGAGCTTTCGTTGAAATGAGCTTCCTCACCATTTAATGGTTCCTGAAGGAATGGAAACCCACAGTGCCTCCAACTTCATCCTTTAAAAATGGCTAGCTAGATAAATACCATGACATTTTTGAAATTCCCATGACCAGGTGGCACTGGAGAACCTTTGGATGTCCTGTTGCTGATCATGAGTGTACCAGACAGTGCCTTGATTGACTGGGTTTCATGAAAATGGTGTAGAACAGAGATGCCAGTGAGTTGGGGCCTGCTGAGTAGTGGGCCTAGAGCAGTGGTGTGCAGGTGTGTGATAGAACATCTGTGGTGGGGCCATGTGGATCTGCCATTGGCTTCCAAATGGCTTGTGACTGACATGGTGCAGCGAGCAGACCCTTCTATGTAAAGGCATCTTGTTATATGGAGAGGTTTCAGGGCAATGTTCAGAATCAGGTTGCTATGGTCAAGGGGGCAAGCTCTGTGGGATAGAAGCCTGGCTGGTGCATTCTCCTAGGACCTTGACCCACCACACGTGACAGAACTCCCTCCAGCACTGTGTCCCAGTTGAACTCCTTGTATTTCCTGAAGCAAATTCCAAACTCCCAGTGCAGCAGCAAGAAACACCACGAAAAGTGGAGGATGACCAAATGGCTTCACAGTCCACACAGGGAGACACTTAGACCCCAGTGGCCACAGTTTACCTGCAAAGAGAGAATTCAGCACTTCTGCCTCATGTTCATTGGAAAATCAGAAACCATGTCCTCCAGGTCACATAGATGCAGACCTGGTTTGATGGTCTCACTACAAAGGAAGCTAAAGCTCCTGACAACAACATATATTTCAAGTGCCCAACCTCAGAAGCAGTTTCTCACGAAGTCTTTAGGCCAGCAGAGCTCCACGTTTGTGGAGTGTTTACCCTGTCCCTTACTCATGGAAAGTAGTCTACCACCTCCAAGGTTGTGAACTCCTGAGCATTTTCCATTCCACATATGTATTCACAGCATTTCTAACTCTTCTCCTCAAATTGTGTCTTACTTATTGTGAAGGTAATGTCAAGGCAATGTTCTGGATGAGAGTGGGAAGATTTTTTTGTAGCACATATTGGCCTACACATTGGATTCATTTTCCTATTTTCCGTTCGAAATACTGAATCCCTGACACTCACCCATACCCTACTAGATTGTGACTACGAATACTAATATGATGGAGAAAAATAACTCAAACAGAATAGAAATACAGGCAGTTCAGAGGAGGCCTGGTGTATAGTTGGACTGGCCTTTGGCATTATAAAGGGTAGGTGTTATAAATCTAGTCCAATTTAGTAGAAATAGTTCTCCATGTGTTTTGAATGTTAACAAATATGTGAATTCCTGTCTCCCTTTCTCTGTAGCCTATTCAGCAACATGCATTTTTACATGCACATATAGAATCCTACCTCCTATCCCACGTCCATTCTTGTGAGGTGGCTGACTTGGCAGATACAAACTGTGAGAAGAGATCACTCCTCCTAAACGCTGTTGGAACTGAAAATTCAACCTCCAGGTGAGCTTCCCACATGAACAACATGATACATAAATACATGTTCAGTAAAATAAATATTTTTGGATCTGTGGATGATAAATATTTCATGATGAATTTCGATTGGCATATATATTTCTACTCTTTAATGTCTGTGTTTGTGTGTGTGTTTTTCTTTTGTGTATATATATATATATATATATATATATATATATATATATATACATATACACACACACACACACACACACACATACACACACTCTCCAGATTTTTCAAAATATGAAATGTATGTGTCATATTATATACTCCCTAAATTCATTCATGTTCATATATGTGGATTTATAATCAACTTTTCACAAGATTATTCTCAGAAATAGTCATCCACCTGAAATACATATTTGTTTCCTAGTGCTGAAATCCTAATATTTCTACAGTAACTGACCCAGTTTAACATGAATGCAAGTAGATTCCTATGGGACATGATGTGTATTTTGACGTTCATTTTTATTCAACACTGGTACATTACTATTTCTTCAGTTGATGCACATCATAGGATATGTATTTCATCCTCAAGTTCACAAATTTCTAGGCATTCATTTCCCTTTCAACCACTTCCTGCTTCAGAACACATGTATTCCTCCACGTTTCTTGACTGGTCTTTTCATGAGACTTCTTTCCAAACACATTCTTTTCCATTTCCATAATCCCTTGTGAAGCAAAACTCACACCCCCTTCATGGTAAACCATAACCCCAATATCACCATTAGATGTATAACTGGTTAGAATGAATGGTTGTGTATCAATATTAGATTTCCTATATATTTTCAGATATCAATGCAATCCATTATTTAAATTGGAACCTGTTATACTATTTATTCACAGTATGGTCTATTCATGCATTATCTCTATATTCATAGACCCAGGGTACACCTATTTGTACCCCCAAAGGCTAATTTATATGTCTTCAACATATTACTCCCAGAAATGGTGGAAGAAACACTCATGTCACCTGATCTACATATACATTTTATCACAGTGATATTCTGGACACAAAATGCAAAGGTCACACTTATGATTGCACCAACGCCTCATTGGAAAGTGAGCATGGATTACTAAAAACATCCTTGTCCAGGTTGCCTAATGCTCTCAAATGTCAATGCTATTGGTGACTACACATTTGTTTCTTCCTAAGATGATATATTCAACCTCAACCCTGTTGAAAATGTCTAATCCACTCACTCACTTTATACTTTGCCTGATTTCCTAATGTCTCTATTGATATCTGCTTTCCTACATATGTTCCCCAGTTCATCATTGTGACTGACTCTTCACATGTGCTGACGTTTACATTCACTCTCTAACCGACACCCTATTGCTAAAGAACTTTTGGTCCAAATTGCATACTCACTCTTCTTCCAAAACTTACCAACTATCTTCCTAATCCTACCTACTATCCCTTTTTGACTGGATGTTCTCTTCTACATTCAATCATCCAAGGTACAAGGTCCTATGCCATTGTGTACCGATTTATCTGAGACATCTGTGCAGAAAGTCATTCAAAGCTAAGTATCCCAATCAAGGGCCCAATGCCCTTCTGGCCTTCAAATCTTACTTGGATTTCTGTTTTCATACATATATTTCACCTATATATTATTATAAATATCCCAGGTTCCCAATACCATTCTTCATCCAGCAGAGTGATTCCTAAGCCACATCAAACAGGTTCTTAACCCTAACCATACACTGTTCCCTCAATCTAACTTTACAGAAGAGCAGGGACAGAGTGGGTCTTACAATACAGGAATGTGGGGGATCTTCCACCTGCTGAGAACCTCAAAGGTCCATGCAGAAATGATCCCTGGAGAAGATGTAGGCAGCTATGAAGGACCTGAGAGAGCAGAAGTCATCTTCCATGACAAACAACCTGGTCAGGATGAAGGGATGTGTCTGAATGAGCCTCTCTCTTCTTAATGTAGACAAGATGGACCAAAGCAGGCCTGTGTGGAGAGCTGTTCCTTGGTGCCTATGGTTGATATTCCATTCTAACTTGTGAAAGTGTCACAGGAAGGAGGGGCAGCCTCCATCTCATGGGAGCCTTGGAAGCAACTGTTAGGACACAGTGGTTGCCAAGGCAGTGACCTCATTCAGTTCCTGAAGGAAGTGACCTCACCTCACTTCCTTGGTGATGGAACTCTCTGAACTTGGGATCCAGGAAGCCAGGCACCCAGAGCCAGTCCCAGTCCCAGTCCCAGTGGGCTCACTTGTTTGGATTTACCAAGGACAGAGTCAGTCTTTCTTGGTACCCACTGAGGTGAGGATTGCCAAATGCCAGGAAAGCTCTGCAGAGGGGCCTTTCCTGAGAAAGCAGGTAGTGGCTCACCGCTGGCTCCTGACAACTTCACAGAGTTGGCCAAGGAGGCCAGATGTGAGACAGGACAGGCCCTTTCGGGGGAACATAGTATGGCCCACCAGTCAGACGACACTCCGGGTAGTCACAGACCAACTTGGAAGGAGGTGCCTTTGTGGGTGTGGGTGTGAGTTTGTGGTTTTGTCTCATGTTCTGAGAATAGGTAGGAAAGGCGGTTTGTTTGGGTTGGAGTGGACTGTTTCTAGTAAGGCTTTTGACAAGGCGAGTGTTTCTATGTTTGTGTATCCCACTGTGTCCCTGGTTGTAGACATTAGAAAAGAGAATGCATCAATGGATGTGTCCTGTCTAGTAGAAAGCTTCCCAGCATTCATCCTGCCCAATTTATGAATGGACTGCGGCTTGCCTTATGGATGGGCAACGCCTACTATCTTCCTAAGTTCCTGTTTTCTTCCTGAATTCTGGCCACTCTCCAGAATAGGCTCATGGTTTTGTGTCCAAGATATGTACCACCTCCAAGCTCGGTGACATGGCCATGTACTGGATAGTTGAAAGAAATGGTGAGCATCTCAGAAAACTCAGATATCAGTGTGATCAGTAAAGTCTCCCTAGAGAAACCCTGCTTTGGGCCTTTGGCTTACCTATCCTTTTGTGGCCCTGAATGTCAGGAAGGCCTTTGCCTCAGGGCACCCCTTTGTGAAGCCTGAAGAAAACAGTTTTCAAATGGAAATGAATGGGCATCACCTGTGGCTCTTTGCTTAATTGCTTTGCAAAGGGATGTGTCTGAATCAGCCTCTTGGCCCTGTGTGAGGCTGTGGCTTACATTGTCAGCACCTGATGGATCCAAAGAAAGATCCCATGCGTGCATCCAAGGCCAAATTGGCACAAAAGCAGTCATCCTGGATGAGGTCTCTCGCCTTCCTCTGTAAGGTTCCTGACCTCCATCAAGTGAGAATAGGGATCCTTTGTGTCAAATGAGTCCTTCAAAGCCATGCAGAGGCTAGCCCATAGGTGCTTGGGTTTTCTCATGACTCCAGTTCACACAAAGAATCTATACCCGGCAGTCAGTAGGCCTCCAATTGGAGAAGTAGAGCAGTATTAAAGGCAGGCCTATTTGATCACTCCAGGTCCAAAGGAAGGGTGTCCAGGCCACCCTGACATTAGGCAAATGAGAGGCAAGGGAGCTTATTGTGGACACTGTCTTGGGCTGTGCCCCTCATGGAAACCTCCAGCCAGAGGTCATGATGAGTGTCTGTATGGAAGAAGATGAGGGCCATGTGGCAGTGTTTTGGTTTGAATTGTGGTGTGGCAGTGGGAAGAGATGACTGGGTCCACCTGGGCTTGAACTCTGGTGTGATTCCCCTTGGAGACTGAGTTCTGGAACTGACCTCAGAGAAGTATTGCCGTGAATTGTGTCGGGATGTTAGGAGGCCACGCATGAGAGTCGCCCTTGGAAACTGAGATCTAGGCCCAGGCTGGCTTTCCACAGAGCACTGGGAATCTCAGCCCGGATATCACATGATTTTATTCTTAAAGACCTGGCAGCCATCGTGGAGAGTCCAAACACACGTGGACCTCACATTGTAGACCTCAATGGGCCTGGCTTCCTGTGACCTTTTGGCCACTCCTTGGGAAGCCTTGTTTGTGAGAGTTCTCCAGAGCTTTCGTTGAAATGAGCTTCCTCACCATTTAATGGTTCCTGAAGGAATGGAAACCCACAGTGCCTCCAACTTCATCCTTTAAAAATGGCTAGCTAGATAAATACCATGACATTTTTGAAATTCCCATGACCAGGTGGCACTGGAGAACCTTTGGATGTCCTGTTGCTGATCATGAGTGTACCAGACAGTGCCTTGATTGACTGGGTTTCATGAAAATGGTGTAGAACAGAGATGCCAGTGAGTTGGGGCCTGCTGAGTAGTGGGCCTAGAGCAGTGGTGTGCAGGTGTGTGATAGAACATCTGTGGTGGGGCCATGTGGATCTGCCATTGGCTTCCAAATGGCTTGTGACTGACATGGTGCAGCGAGCAGACCCTTCTATGTAAAGGCATCTTGTTATATGGAGAGGTTTCAGGGCAATGTTCAGAATCAGGTTGCTATGGTCAAGGGGGCAAGCTCTGTGGGATAGAAGCCTGGCTGGTGCATTCTCCTAGGACCTTGACCCACCACACGTGACAGAACTCCCTCCAGCACTGTGTCCCAGTTGAACTCCTTGTATTTCCTGAAGCAAATTCCAAACTCCCAGTGCAGCAGCAAGAAACACCACGAAAAGTGGAGGATGACCAAATGGCTTCACAGTCCACACAGGGAGACACTTAGACCCCAGTGGCCACAGTTTACCTGCAAAGAGAGAATTCAGCACTTCTGCCTCATGTTCATTGGAAAATCAGAAACCATGTCCTCCAGGTCACATAGATGCAGACCTGGTTTGATGGTCTCACTACAAAGGAAGCTAAAGCTCCTGACAACAACATATATTTCAAGTGCCCAACCTCAGAAGCAGTTTCTCACAAAGTCTTTAGGCCAGCAGAGCTCCACGTTTGTGGAGTGTTTACCCTGTCCCTTACTCATGGAAAGTAGTCTACCACCTCCAAGGTTGTGAACTCCTGAGCATTTTCCATTCCACATATGTATTCACAGCATTTCTAACTCTTCTCCTCAAATTGTGTCTTACTTATTGTGAAGGTAATGTCAAGGCAATGTTCTGGATGAGAGTGGGAAGATTTTTTTGTAGCACATATTGGCCTACACATTGGATTCATTTTCCTATTTTCCGTTCGAAATACTGAATCCCTGACACTCACCCATACCCTACTAGATTGTGACTACGAATACTAATATGATGGAGAAAAATAACTCAAACAGAATAGAAATACAGGCAGTTCAGAGGAGGCCTGGTGTATAGTTGGACTGGCCTTTGGCATTATAAAGGGTAGGTGTTATAAATCTAGTCCAATTTAGTAGAAATAGTTCTCCATGTGTTTTGAATGTTAACAAATATGTGAATTCCTGTCTCCCTTTCTCTGTAGCCTATTCAGCAACATGCATTTTTACATGCACATATAGAATCCTACCTCCTATCCCACGTCCATTCTTGTGAGGTGGCTGACTTGGCAGATACAAACTGTGAGAAGAGATCACTCCTCCTAAACGCTGTTGGAACTGAAAATTCAACCTCCAGGTGAGCTTCCCACATGAACAACATGATACATAAATACATGTTCAGTAAAATAAATATTTTTGGATCTGTGGATGATAAATATTTCATGATGAATTTCGATTGGCATATATATTTCTACTCTTTAATGTCTGTGTTTGTGTGTGTGTTTTTCTTTTGTGTATATATATATATATATATATATATATATATATATATATATATATACATATACACACACACACACACACACACACATACACACACTCTCCAGATTTTTCAAAATATGAAATGTATGTGTCATATTATATACTCCCTAAATTCATTCATGTTCATATATGTGGATTTATAATCAACTTTTCACAAGATTATTCTCAGAAATAGTCATCCACCTGAAATACATATTTGTTTCCTAGTGCTGAAATCCTAATATTTCTACAGTAACTGACCCAGTTTAACATGAATGCAAGTAGATTCCTATGGGACATGATGTGTATTTTGACGTTCATTTTTATTCAACACTGGTACATTACTATTTCTTCAGTTGATGCACATCATAGGATATGTATTTCATCCTCAAGTTCACAAATTTCTAGGCATTCATTTCCCTTTCAACCACTTCCTGCTTCAGAACACATGTATTCCTCCACGTTTCTTGACTGGTCTTTTCATGAGACTTCTTTCCAAACACATTCTTTTCCATTTCCATAATCCCTTGTGAAGCAAAACTCACACCCCCTTCATGGTAAACCATAACCCCAATATCACCATTAGATGTATAACTGGTTAGAATGAATGGTTGTGTATCAATATTAGATTTCCTATATATTTTCAGATATCAATGCAATCCATTATTTAAATTGGAACCTGTTATACTATTTATTCACAGTATGGTCTATTCATGCATTATCTCTATATTCATAGACCCAGGGTACACCTATTTGTACCCCCAAAGGCTAATTTATATGTCTTCAACATATTACTCCCAGAAATGGTGGAAGAAACACTCATGTCACCTGATCTACATATACATTTTATCACAGTGATATTCTGGACACAAAATGCAAAGGTCACACTTATGATTGCACCAACACCTCATTGGAAAGTGAGCATGGATTACTAAAAACATCCTTGTCCAGGTTGCCTAATGCTCTCAAATGTCAATGCTATTGGTGACTACACATTTGTTTCTTCCTAAGATGATATATTCAACCTCAACCCTGTTGAAAATGTCTAATCCACTCACTCACTTTATACTTTGCCTGATTTCCTAATGTCTCTATTGATATCTGCTTTCCTACATATGTTCCCCAGTTCATCATTGTGACTGACTCTTCACATGTGCTGACGTTTACATTCACTCTCTAACCGACACCCTATTGCTAAAGAACTTTTGGTCCAAATTGCATACTCACTCTTCTTCCAAAACTTACCAACTATCTTCCTAATCCTACCTACTATCCCTTTTTGACTGGATGTTCTCTTCTACATTCAATCATCCAAGGTACAAGGTCCTATGCCATTGTGTACCGATTTATCTGAGACATCTGTGCAGAAAGTCATTCAAAGCTAAGTATCCCAATCAAGGGCCCAATGCCCTTCTGGCCTTCAAATCTTACTTGGATTTCTGTTTTCATACATATATTTCACCTATATATTATTATAAATATCCCAGGTTCCCAATACCATTCTTCATCCAGCAGAGTGATTCCTAAGCCACATCAAACAGGTTCTTAACCCTAACCATACACTGTTCCCTCAATCTAACTTTACAGAAGAGCAGGGACAGAGTGGGTCTTACAATACAGGAATGTGGGGGATCTTCCACCTGCTGAGAACCTCAAAGGTCCATGCAGAAATGATCCCTGGAGAAGATGTAGGCAGCTATGAAGGACCTGAGAGAGCAGAAGTCATCTTCCATGGCAAACAACCTGGTCAGGATGAAGGGATGTGTCTGAATGAGCCTCTCTCTTCTTAATGTAGACAAGATGGACCAAAGCAGGCCTGTGTGGAGAGCTGTTCCTTGGTGCCTATGGTTGATATTCCATTCTAACTTGTGAAAGTGTCACAGGAAGGAGGGGCAGCCTCCATCTCATGGGAGCCTTGGAAGCAACTGTTAGGACACAGTGGTTGCCAAGGCAGTGACCTCATTCAGTTCCTGAAGGAAGTGACCTCACCTCACTTCCTTGGTGATGGAACTCTCTGAACTTGGGATCCAGGAAGCCAGGCACCCAGAGCCAGTCCCAGTCCCAGTCCCAGTGGGCTCACTTGTTTGGATTTACCAAGGACAGAGTCAGTCTTTCTTGGTACCCACTGAGGTGAGGATTGCCAAATGCCAGGAAAGCTCTGCAGAGGGGCCTTTCCTGAGAAAGCAGGTAGTGGCTCACCGCTGGCTCCTGACAACTTCACAGAGTTGGCCAAGGAGGCCAGATGTGAGACAGGACAGGCCCTTTCGGGGGAACATAGTATGGCCCACCAGTCAGACGACACTCCGGGTAGTCACAGACCAACTTGGAAGGAGGTGCCTTTGTGGGTGTGGGTGTGAGTTTGTGGTTTTGTCTCATGTTCTGAGAATAGGTAGGAAAGGCGGTTTGTTTGGGTTGGAGTGGACTGTTTCTAGTAAGGCTTTTGACAAGGCGAGTGTTTCTATGTTTGTGTATCCCACTGTGTCCCTGGTTGTAGACATTAGAAAAGAGAATGCATCAATGGATGTGTCCTGTCTAGTAGAAAGCTTCCCAGCATTCATCCTGCCCAATTTATGAATGGACTGCGGCTTGCCTTATGGATGGGCAACGCCTACTATCTTCCTAAGTTCCTGTTTTCTTCCTGAATTCTGGCCACTCTCCAGAATAGGCTCATGGTTTTGTGTCCAAGATATGTACCACCTCCAAGCTCGGTGACATGGCCATGTACTGGATAGTTGAAAGAAATGGTGAGCATCTCAGAAAACTCAGATATCAGTGTGATCAGTAAAGTCTCCCTAGAGAAACCCTGCTTTGGGCCTTTGGCTTACCTATCCTTTTGTGGCCCTGAATGTCAGGAAGGCCTTTGCCTCAGGGCACCCCTTTGTGAAGCCTGAAGAAAACAGTTTTCAAATGGAAATGAATGGGCATCACCTGTGGCTCTTTGCTTAATTGCTTTGCAAAGGGATGTGTCTGAATCAGCCTCTTGGCCCTGTGTGAGGCTGTGGCTTACATTGTCAGCACCTGATGGATCCAAAGAAAGATCCCATGCGTGCATCCAAGGCCAAATTGGCACAAAAGCAGTCATCCTGGATGAGGTCTCTCGCCTTCCTCTGTAAGGTTCCTGACCTCCATCAAGTGAGAATAGGGATCCTTTGTGTCAAATGAGTCCTTCAAAGCCATGCAGAGGCTAGCCCATAGGTGCTTGGGTTTTCTCATGACTCCAGTTCACACAAAGAATCTATACCCGGCAGTCAGTAGGCCTCCAATTGGAGAAGTAGAGCAGTATTAAAGGCAGGCCTATTTGATCACTCCAGGTCCAAAGGAAGGGTGTCCAGGCCACCCTGACATTAGGCAAATGAGAGGCAAGGGAGCTTATTGTGGACACTGTCTTGGGCTGTGCCCCTCATGGAAACCTCCAGCCAGAGGTCATGATGAGTGTCTGTATGGAAGAAGATGAGGGCCATGTGGCAGTGTTTTGGTTTGAATTGTGGTGTGGCAGTGGGAAGAGATGACTGGGTCCACCTGGGCTTGAACTCTGGTGTGATTCCCCTTGGAGACTGAGTTCTGGAACTGACCTCAGAGAAGTATTGCCGTGAATTGTGTCGGGGTGTTAGGAGGCCACGCATGAGAGTCGCCCTTGGAAACTGAGATCTAGGCCCAGGCTGGCTTTCCACAGAGCACTGGGAATCTCAGCCCGGATATCACATGATTTTATTCTTAAAGACCTGGCAGCCATCGTGGAGAGTCCAAACACACGTGGACCTCACACTGTAGACCTCAATGGGCCTGGCTTCCTGTGACCTTTTGGCCACTCCTTGGGAAGCCTTGTTTGTGAGAGTTCTCCAGAGCTTTCGTTGAAATGAGCTTCCTCACCATTTAATGGTTCCTGAAGGAATGGAAACCCACAGTGCCTCCAACTTCATCCTTTAAAAATGGCTAGCTAGATAAATACCATGACATTTTTGAAATTCCCATGACCAGGTGGCACTGGAGAACCTTTGGATGTCCTGTTGCTGATCATGAGTGTACCAGACAGTGCCTTGATTGACTGGGTTTCATGAAAATGGTGTAGAACAGAGATGCCAGTGAGTTGGGGCCTGCTGAGTAGTGGGCCTAGAGCAGTGGTGTGCAGGTGTGTGATAGAACATCTGTGGTGGGGCCATGTGGATCTGCCATTGGCTTCCAAATGGCTTGTGACTGACATGGTGCAGCGAGCAGACCCTTCTATGTAAAGGCATCTTGTTATATGGAGAGGTTTCAGGGCAATGTTCAGAATCAGGTTGCTATGGTCAAGGGGGCAAGCTCTGTGGGATAGAAGCCTGGCTGGTGCATTCTCCTAGGACCTTGACCCACCACACGTGACAGAACTCCCTCCAGCACTGTGTCCCAGTTGAACTCCTTGTATTTCCTGAAGCAAATTCCAAACTCCCAGTGCAGCAGCAAGAAACACCACGAAAAGTGGAGGATGACCAAATGGCTTCACAGTCCACACAGGGAGACACTTAGACCCCAGTGGCCACAGTTTACCTGCAAAGAGAGAATTCAGCACTTCTGCCTCATGTTCATTGGAAAATCAGAAACCATGTCCTCCAGGTCACATAGATGCAGACCTGGTTTGATGGTCTCACTACAAAGGAAGCTAAAGCTCCTGACAACAACATATATTTCAAGTGCCCAACCTCAGAAGCAGTTTCTCACGAAGTCTTTAGGCCAGCAGAGCTCCACGTTTGTGGAGTGTTTACCCTGTCCCTTACTCATGGAAAGTAGTCTACCACCTCCAAGGTTGTGAACTCCTGAGCATTTTCCATTCCACATATGTATTCACAGCATTTCTAACTCTTCTCCTCAAATTGTGTCTTACTTATTGTGAAGGTAATGTCAAGGCAATGTTCTGGATGAGAGTGGGAAGATTTTTTTGTAGCACATATTGGCCTACACATTGGATTCATTTTCCTATTTTCCGTTCGAAATACTGAATCCCTGACACTCACCCATACCCTACTAGATTGTGACTACGAATACTAATATGATGGAGAAAAATAACTCAAACAGAATAGAAATACAGGCAGTTCAGAGGAGGCCTGGTGTATAGTTGGACTGGCCTTTGGCATTATAAAGGGTAGGTGTTATAAATCTAGTCCAATTTAGTAGAAATAGTTCTCCATGTGTTTTGAATGTTAACAAATATGTGAATTCCTGTCTCCCTTTCTCTGTAGCCTATTCAGCAACATGCATTTTTACATGCACATATAGAATCCTACCTCCTATCCCACGTCCATTCTTGTGAGGTGGCTGACTTGGCAGATACAAACTGTGAGAAGAGATCACTCCTCCTAAACGCTGTTGGAACTGAAAATTCAACCTCCAGGTGAGCTTCCCACATGAACAACATGATACATAAATACATGTTCAGTAAAATAAATATTTTTGGATCTGTGGATGATAAATATTTCATGATGAATTTCGATTGGCATATATATTTCTACTCTTTAATGTCTGTGTTTGTGTGTGTGTTTTTCTTTTGTGTATATATATATATATATATATATATATATATATATATATATACATATACACACACACACACACACACACACATACACACACTCTCCAGATTTTTCAAAATATGAAATGTATGTGTCATATTATATACTCCCTAAATTCATTCATGTTCATATATGTGGATTTATAATCAACTTTTCACAAGATTATTCTCAGAAATAGTCATCCACCTGAAATACATATTTGTTTCCTAGTGCTGAAATCCTAATATTTCTACAGTAACTGACCCAGTTTAACATGAATGCAAGTAGATTCCTATGGGACATGATGTGTATTTTGACGTTCATTTTTATTCAACACTGGTACATTACTATTTCTTCAGTTGATGCACATCATAGGATATGTATTTCATCCTCAAGTTCACAAATTTCTAGGCATTCATTTCCCTTTCAATCACTTCCTGCTTCAGAACACATGTATTCCTCCACGTTTCTTGACTGGTCTTTTCATGAGACTTCTTTCCAAACACATTCTTTTCCATTTCCATAATCCCTTGTGAAGCAAAACTCACACCCCCTTCATGGTAAACCATAACCCCAATATCACCATTAGATGTATAACTGGTTAGAATGAATGGTTGTGTATCAATATTAGATTTCCTATATATTTTCAGATATCAATGCAATCCATTATTTAAATTGGAACCTGTTATACTATTTATTCACAGTATGGTCTATTCATGCATTATCTCTATATTCATAGACCCAGGGTACACCTATTTGTACCCCCAAAGGCTAATTTATATGTCTTCAACATATTACTCCCAGAAATGTTGGAAGAAACACTCATGTCACCTGATCTACATATACATTTTATCACAGTGATATTCTGGACACAAAATGCAAAGGTCACACTTATGATTGCACCAACGCCTCATTGGAAAGTGAGCATGGATTACTAAAAACATCCTTGTCCAGGTTGCCTAATGCTCTCAAATGTCAATGCTATTGGTGACTACACATTTGTTTCTTCCTAAGATGATATATTCAACCTCAACCCTGTTGAAAATGTCTAATCCACTCACTCACTTTATACTTTGCCTGATTTCCTAATGTCTCTATTGATATCTGCTTTCCTACATATGTTCCCCAGTTCATCATTGTGACTGACTCTTCACATGTGCTGACGTTTACATTCACTCTCTAACCGACACCCTATTGCTAAAGAACTTTTGGTCCAAATTGCATACTCACTCTTCTTCCAAAACTTACCAACTATCTTCCTAATCCTACCTACTATCCCTTTTTGACTGGATGTTCTCTTCTACATTCAATCATCCAAGGTACAAGGTCCTATGCCATTGTGTACCGATTTATCTGAGACATCTGTGCAGAAAGTCATTCAAAGCTAAGTATCCCAATCAAGGGCCCAATGCCCTTCTGGCCTTCAAATCTTACTTGGATTTCTGTTTTCATACATATATTTCACCTATATATTATTATAAATATCCCAGGTTCCCAATACCATTCTTCATCCAGCAGAGTGATTCCTAAGCCACATCAAACAGGTTCTTAACCCTAACCATACACTGTTCCCTCAATCTAACTTTACAGAAGAGCAGGGACAGAGTGGGTCTTACAATACAGGAATGTGGGGGATCTTCCACCTGCTGAGAACCTCAAAGGTCCATGCAGAAATGATCCCTGGAGAAGATGTAGGCAGCTATGAAGGACCTGAGAGAGCAGAAGTCATCTTCCATGGCAAACAACCTGGTCAGGATGAAGGGATGTGTCTGAATGAGCCTCTCTCTTCTTAATGTAGACAAGATGGACCAAAGCAGGCCTGTGTGGAGAGCTGTTCCTTGGTGCCTATGGTTGATATTCCATTCTAACTTGTGAAAGTGTCACAGGAAGGAGGGGCAGCCTCCATCTCATGGGAGCCTTGGAAGCAACTGTTAGGACACAGTGGTTGCCAAGGCAGTGACCTCATTCAGTTCCTGAAGGAAGTGACCTCACCTCACTTCCTTGGTGATGGAACTCTCTGAACTTGGGATCCAGGAAGCCAGGCACCCAGAGCCAGTCCCAGTCCCAGTCCCAGTGGGCTCACTTGTTTGGATTTACCAAGGACAGAGTCAGTCTTTCTTGGTACCCACTGAGGTGAGGATTGCCAAATGCCAGGAAAGCTCTGCAGAGGGGCCTTTCCTGAGAAAGCAGGTAGTGGCTCACCGCTGGCTCCTGACAACTTCACAGAGTTGGCCAAGGAGGCCAGATGTGAGACAGGACAGGCCCTTTCGGGGGAACATAGTATGGCCCACCAGTCAGACGACACTCCGGGTAGTCACAGACCAACTTGGAAGGAGGTGCCTTTGTGGGTGTGGGTGTGAGTTTGTGGTTTTGTCTCATGTTCTGAGAATAGGTAGGAAAGGCGGTTTGTTTGGGTTGGAGTGGACTGTTTCTAGTAAGGCTTTTGACAAGGCGAGTGTTTCTATGTTTGTGTATCCCACTGTGTCCCTGGTTGTAGACATTAGAAAAGAGAATGCATCAATGGATGTGTCCTGTCTAGTAGAAAGCTTCCCAGCATTCATCCTGCCCAATTTATGAATGGACTGCGGCTTGCCTTATGGATGGGCAACGCCTACTATCTTCCTAAGTTCCTGTTTTCTTCCTGAATTCTGGCCACTCTCCAGAATAGGCTCATGGTTTTGTGTCCAAGATATGTACCACCTCCAAGCTCGGTGACATGGCCATGTACTGGATAGTTGAAAGAAATGGTGAGCATCTCAGAAAACTCAGATATCAGTGTGATCAGTAAAGTCTCCCTAGAGAAACCCTGCTTTGGGCCTTTGGCTTACCTATCCTTTTGTGGCCCTGAATGTCAGGAAGGCCTTTGCCTCAGGGCACCCCTTTGTGAAGCCTGAAGAAAACAGTTTTCAAATGGAAATGAATGGGCATCACCTGTGGCTCTTTGCTTAATTGCTTTGCAAAGGGATGTGTCTGAATCAGCCTCTTGGCCCTGTGTGAGGCTGTGGCTTACATTGTCAGCACCTGATGGATCCAAAGAAAGATCCCATGCGTGCATCCAAGGCCAAATTGGCACAAAAGCGGT
The DNA here is from genome assembly GCF_964194105.1 of Spermophilus citellus. NCBI lineage: Eukaryota > Metazoa > Chordata > Mammalia > Rodentia > Sciuridae > Spermophilus > Spermophilus citellus. The sequence continues at coordinate 21,131,988 of NC_138199.1, read as the reverse complement.
CATCCTGGATGAGGTCTCTCGCCTTCCTCTGTAAGGTTCCTGACCTCCATCAAGTGAGAATAGGGATCCTTTGTGTCAAATGAGTCCTTCAAAGCCATGCAGAGGCTAGCCCATAGGTGCTTGGGTTTTCTCATGACTCCAGTTCACACAAAGAATCTATACCCGGCAGTCAGTAGGCCTCCAATTGGAGAAGTAGAGCAGTATTAAAGGCAGGCCTATTTGATCACTCCAGGTCCAAAGGAAGGGTGTCCAGGCCACCCTGACATTAGGCAAATGAGAGGCAAGGGAGCTTATTGTGGACACTGTCTTGGGCTGTGCCCCTCATGGAAACCTCCAGCCAGAGGTCATGATGAGTGTCTGTATGGAAGAAGATGAGGGCCATGTGGCAGTGTTTTGGTTTGAATTGTGGTGTGGCAGTGGGAAGAGATGACTGGGTCCACCTGGGCTTGAACTCTGGTGTGATTCCCCTTGGAGACTGAGTTCTGGAACTGACCTCAGAGAAGTATTGCCGTGAATTGTGTCGGGATGTTAGGAGGCCACGCATGAGAGTCGCCCTTGGAAACTGAGATCTAGGCCCAGGCTGGCTTTCCACAGAGCACTGGGAATCTCAGCCCGGATATCACATGATTTTATTCTTAAAGACCTGGCAGCCATCGTGGAGAGTCCAAACACACGTGGACCTCACATTGTAGACCTCAATGGGCCTGGCTTCCTGTGACCTTTTGGCCACTCCTTGGGAAGCCTTGTTTGTGAGAGTTCTCCAGAGCTTTCGTTGAAATGAGCTTCCTCACCATTTAATGGTTCCTGAAGGAATGGAAACCCACAGTGCCTCCAACTTCATCCTTTAAAAATGGCTAGCTAGATAAATACCATGACATTTTTGAAATTCCCATGACCAGGTGGCACTGGAGAACCTTTGGATGTCCTGTTGCTGATCATGAGTGTACCAGACAGTGCCTTGATTGACTGGGTTTCATGAAAATGGTGTAGAACAGAGATGCCAGTGAGTTGGGGCCTGCTGAGTAGTGGGCCTAGAGCAGTGGTGTGCAGGTGTGTGATAGAACATCTGTGGTGGGGCCATGTGGATCTGCCATTGGCTTCCAAATGGCTTGTGACTGACATGGTGCAGCGAGCAGACCCTTCTATGTAAAGGCATCTTGTTATATGGAGAGGTTTCAGGGCAATGTTCAGAATCAGGTTGCTATGGTCAAGGGGGCAAGCTCTGTGGGATAGAAGCCTGGCTGGTGCATTCTCCTAGGACCTTGACCCACCACACGTGACAGAACTCCCTCCAGCACTGTGTCCCAGTTGAACTCCTTGTATTTCCTGAAGCAAATTCCAAACTCCCAGTGCAGCAGCAAGAAACACCACGAAAAGTGGAGGATGACCAAATGGCTTCACAGTCCACACAGGGAGACACTTAGACCCCAGTGGCCACAGTTTACCTGCAAAGAGAGAATTCAGCACTTCTGCCTCATGTTCATTGGAAAATCAGAAACCATGTCCTCCAGGTCACATAGATGCAGACCTGGTTTGATGGTCTCACTACAAAGGAAGCTAAAGCTCCTGACAACAACATATATTTCAAGTGCCCAACCTCAGAAGCAGTTTCTCACGAAGTCTTTAGGCCAGCAGAGCTCCACGTTTGTGGAGTGTTTACCCTGTCCCTTACTCATGGAAAGTAGTCTACCACCTCCAAGGTTGTGAACTCCTGAGCATTTTCCATTCCACATATGTATTCACAGCATTTCTAACTCTTCTCCTCAAATTGTGTCTTACTTATTGTGAAGGTAATGTCAAGGCAATGTTCTGGATGAGAGTGGGAAGATTTTTTTGTAGCACATATTGGCCTACACATTGGATTCATTTTCCTATTTTCCGTTCGAAATACTGAATCCCTGACACTCACCCATACCCTACTAGATTGTGACTACGAATACTAATATGATGGAGAAAAATAACTCAAACAGAATAGAAATACAGGCAGTTCAGAGGAGGCCTGGTGTATAGTTGGACTGGCCTTTGGCATTATAAAGGGTAGGTGTTATAAATCTAGTCCAATTTAGTAGAAATAGTTCTCCATGTGTTTTGAATGTTAACAAATATGTGAATTCCTGTCTCCCTTTCTCTGTAGCCTATTCAGCAACATGCATTTTTACATGCACATATAGAATCCTACCTCCTATCCCACGTCCATTCTTGTGAGGTGGCTGACTTGGCAGATACAAACTGTGAGAAGAGATCACTCCTCCTAAACGCTGTTGGAACTGAAAATTCAACCTCCAGGTGAGCTTCCCACATGAACAACATGATACATAAATACATGTTCAGTAAAATAAATATTTTTGGATCTGTGGATGATAAATATTTCATGATGAATTTCGATTGGCATATATATTTCTACTCTTTAATGTCTGTGTTTGTGTGTGTGTTTTTCTTTTGTGTATATATATATATATATATATATATATATATATATATATACATATACACACACACACACACACACACACATACACACACTCTCCAGATTTTTCAAAATATGAAATGTATGTGTCATATTATATACTCCCTAAATTCATTCATGTTCATATATGTGGATTTATAATCAACTTTTCACAAGATTATTCTCAGAAATAGTCATCCACCTGAAATACATATTTGTTTCCTAGTGCTGAAATCCTAATATTTCTACAGTAACTGACCCAGTTTAACATGAATGCAAGTAGATTCCTATGGGACATGATGTGTATTTTGACGTTCATTTTTATTCAACACTGGTACATTACTATTTCTTCAGTTGATGCACATCATAGGATATGTATTTCATCCTCAAGTTCACAAATTTCTAGGCATTCATTTCCCTTTCAATCACTTCCTGCTTCAGAACACATGTATTCCTCCACGTTTCTTGACTGGTCTTTTCATGAGACTTCTTTCCAAACACATTCTTTTCCATTTCCATAATCCCTTGTGAAGCAAAACTCACACCCCCTTCATGGTAAACCATAACCCCAATATCACCATTAGATGTATAACTGGTTAGAATGAATGGTTGTGTATCAATATTAGATTTCCTATATATTTTCAGATATCAATGCAATCCATTATTTAAATTGGAACCTGTTATACTATTTATTCACAGTATGGTCTATTCATGCATTATCTCTATATTCATAGACCCAGGGTACACCTATTTGTACCCCCAAAGGCTAATTTATATGTCTTCAACATATTACTCCCAGAAATGGTGGAAGAAACACTCATGTCACCTGATCTACATATACATTTTATCACAGTGATATTCTGGACACAAAATGCAAAGGTCACACTTATGATTGCACCAACGCCTCATTGGAAAGTGAGCATGGATTACTAAAAACATCCTTGTCCAGGTTGCCTAATGCTCTCAAATGTCAATGCTATTGGTGACTACACATTTGTTTCTTCCTAAGATGATATATTCAACCTCAACCCTGTTGAAAATGTCTAATCCACTCACTCACTTTATACTTTGCCTGATTTCCTAATGTCTCTATTGATATCTGCTTTCCTACATATGTTCCCCAGTTCATCATTGTGACTGACTCTTCACATGTGCTGACGTTTACATTCACTCTCTAACCGACACCCTATTGCTAAAGAACTTTTGGTCCAAATTGCATACTCACTCTTCTTCCAAAACTTACCAACTATCTTCCTAATCCTACCTACTATCCCTTTTTGACTGGATGTTCTCTTCTACATTCAATCATCCAAGGTACAAGGTCCTATGCCATTGTGTACCGATTTATCTGAGACATCTGTGCAGAAAGTCATTCAAAGCTAAGTATCCCAATCAAGGGCCCAATGCCCTTCTGGCCTTCAAATCTTACTTGGATTTCTGTTTTCATACATATATTTCACCTATATATTATTATAAATATCCCAGGTTCCCAATACCATTCTTCATCCAGCAGAGTGATTCCTAAGCCACATCAAACAGGTTCTTAACCCTAACCATACACTGTTCCCTCAATCTAACTTTACAGAAGAGCAGGGACAGAGTGGGTCTTACAATACAGGAATGTGGGGGATCTTCCACCTGCTGAGAACCTCAAAGGTCCATGCAGAAATGATCCCTGGAGAAGATGTAGGCAGCTATGAAGGACCTGAGAGAGCAGAAGTCATCTTCCATGGCAAACAACCTGGTCAGGATGAAGGGATGTGTCTGAATGAGCCTCTCTCTTCTTAATGTAGACAAGATGGACCAAAGCAGGCCTGTGTGGAGAGCTGTTCCTTGGTGCCTATGGTTGATATTCCATTCTAACTTGTGAAAGTGTCACAGGAAGGAGGGGCAGCCTCCATCTCATGGGAGCCTTGGAAGCAACTGTTAGGACACAGTGGTTGCCAAGGCAGTGACCTCATTCAGTTCCTGAAGGAAGTGACCTCACCTCACTTCCTTGGTGATGGAACTCTCTGAACTTGGGATCCAGGAAGCCAGGCACCCAGAGCCAGTCCCAGTCCCAGTCCCAGTGGGCTCACTTGTTTGGATTTACCAAGGACAGAGTCAGTCTTTCTTGGTACCCACTGAGGTGAGGATTGCCAAATGCCAGGAAAGCTCTGCAGAGGGGCCTTTCCTGAGAAAGCAGGTAGTGGCTCACCGCTGGCTCCTGACAACTTCACAGAGTTGGCCAAGGAGGCCAGATGTGAGACAGGACAGGCCCTTTCGGGGGAACATAGTATGGCCCACCAGTCAGACGACACTCCGGGTAGTCACAGACCAACTTGGAAGGAGGTGCCTTTGTGGGTGTGGGTGTGAGTTTGTGGTTTTGTCTCATGTTCTGAGAATAGGTAGGAAAGGCGGTTTGTTTGGGTTGGAGTGGACTGTTTCTAGTAAGGCTTTTGACAAGGCGAGTGTTTCTATGTTTGTGTATCCCACTGTGTCCCTGGTTGTAGACATTAGAAAAGAGAATGCATCAATGGATGTGTCCTGTCTAGTAGAAAGCTTCCCAGCATTCATCCTGCCCAATTTATGAATGGACTGCGGCTTGCCTTATGGATGGGCAACGCCTACTATCTTCCTAAGTTCCTGTTTTCTTCCTGAATTCTGGCCACTCTCCAGAATAGGCTCATGGTTTTGTGTCCAAGATATGTACCACCTCCAAGCTCGGTGACATGGCCATGTACTGGATAGTTGAAAGAAATGGTGAGCATCTCAGAAAACTCAGATATCAGTGTGATCAGTAAAGTCTCCCTAGAGAAACCCTGCTTTGGGCCTTTGGCTTACCTATCCTTTTGTGGCCCTGAATGTCAGGAAGGCCTTTGCCTCAGGGCACCCCTTTGTGAAGCCTGAAGAAAACAGTTTTCAAATGGAAATGAATGGGCATCACCTGTGGCTCTTTGCTTAATTGCTTTGCAAAGGGATGTGTCTGAATCAGCCTCTTGGCCCTGTGTGAGGCTGTGGCTTACATTGTCAGCACCTGATGGATCCAAAGAAAGATCCCATGCGTGCATCCAAGGCCAAATTGGCACAAAAGCAGTCATCCTGGATGAGGTCTCTCGCCTTCCTCTGTAAGGTTCCTGACCTCCATCAAGTGAGAATAGGGATCCTTTGTGTCAAATGAGTCCTTCAAAGCCATGCAGAGGCTAGCCCATAGGTGCTTGGGTTTTCTCATGACTCCAGTTCACACAAAGAATCTATACCCGGCAGTCAGTAGGCCTCCAATTGGAGAAGTAGAGCAGTATTAAAGGCAGGCCTATTTGATCACTCCAGGTCCAAAGGAAGGGTGTCCAGGCCACCCTGACATTAGGCAAATGAGAGGCAAGGGAGCTTATTGTGGACACTGTCTTGGGCTGTGCCCCTCATGGAAACCTCCAGCCAGAGGTCATGATGAGTGTCTGTATGGAAGAAGATGAGGGCCATGTGGCAGTGTTTTGGTTTGAATTGTGGTGTGGCAGTGGGAAGAGATGACTGGGTCCACCTGGGCTTGAACTCTGGTGTGATTCCCCTTGGAGACTGAGTTCTGGAACTGACCTCAGAGAAGTATTGCCGTGAATTGTGTCGGGATGTTAGGAGGCCACGCATGAGAGTCGCCCTTGGAAACTGAGATCTAGGCCCAGGCTGGCTTTCCACAGAGCACTGGGAATCTCAGCCCGGATATCACATGATTTTATTCTTAAAGACCTGGCAGCCATCGTGGAGAGTCCAAACACACGTGGACCTCACATTGTAGACCTCAATGGGCCTGGCTTCCTGTGACCTTTTGGCCACTCCTTGGGAAGCCTTGTTTGTGAGAGTTCTCCAGAGCTTTCGTTGAAATGAGCTTCCTCACCATTTAATGGTTCCTGAAGGAATGGAAACCCACAGTGCCTCCAACTTCATCCTTTAAAAATGGCTAGCTAGATAAATACCATGACATTTTTGAAATTCCCATGACCAGGTGGCACTGGAGAACCTTTGGATGTCCTGTTGCTGATCATGAGTGTACCAGACAGTGCCTTGATTGACTGGGTTTCATGAAAATGGTGTAGAACAGAGATGCCAGTGAGTTGGGGCCTGCTGAGTAGTGGGCCTAGAGCAGTGGTGTGCAGGTGTGTGATAGAACATCTGTGGTGGGGCCATGTGGATCTGCCATTGGCTTCCAAATGGCTTGTGACTGACATGGTGCAGCGAGCAGACCCTTCTATGTAAAGGCATCTTGTTATATGGAGAGGTTTCAGGGCAATGTTCAGAATCAGGTTGCTATGGTCAAGGGGGCAAGCTCTGTGGGATAGAAGCCTGGCTGGTGCATTCTCCTAGGACCTTGACCCACCACACGTGACAGAACTCCCTCCAGCACTGTGTCCCAGTTGAACTCCTTGTATTTCCTGAAGCAAATTCCAAACTCCCAGTGCAGCAGCAAGAAACACCACGAAAAGTGGAGGATGACCAAATGGCTTCACAGTCCACACAGGGAGACACTTAGACCCCAGTGGCCACAGTTTACCTGCAAAGAGAGAATTCAGCACTTCTGCCTCATGTTCATTGGAAAATCAGAAACCATGTCCTCCAGGTCACATAGATGCAGACCTGGTTTGATGGTCTCACTACAAAGGAAGCTAAAGCTCCTGACAACAACATATATTTCAAGTGCCCAACCTCAGAAGCAGTTTCTCACGAAGTCTTTAGGCCAGCAGAGCTCCACGTTTGTGGAGTGTTTACCCTGTCCCTTACTCATGGAAAGTAGTCTACCACCTCCAAGGTTGTGAACTCCTGAGCATTTTCCATTCCACATATGTATTCACAGCATTTCTAACTCTTCTCCTCAAATTGTGTCTTACTTATTGTGAAGGTAATGTCAAGGCAATGTTCTGGATGAGAGTGGGAAGATTTTTTTGTAGCACATATTGGCCTACACATTGGATTCATTTTCCTATTTTCCGTTCGAAATACTGAATCCCTGACACTCACCCATACCCTACTAGATTGTGACTACGAATACTAATATGATGGAGAAAAATAACTCAAACAGAATAGAAATACAGGCAGTTCAGAGGAGGCCTGGTGTATAGTTGGACTGGCCTTTGGCATTATAAAGGGTAGGTGTTATAAATCTAGTCCAATTTAGTAGAAATAGTTCTCCATGTGTTTTGAATGTTAACAAATATGTGAATTCCTGTCTCCCTTTCTCTGTAGCCTATTCAGCAACATGCATTTTTACATGCACATATAGAATCCTACCTCCTATCCCACGTCCATTCTTGTGAGGTGGCTGACTTGGCAGATACAAACTGTGAGAAGAGATCACTCCTCCTAAACGCTGTTGGAACTGAAAATTCAACCTCCAGGTGAGCTTCCCACATGAACAACATGATACATAAATACATGTTCAGTAAAATAAATATTTTTGGATCTGTGGATGATAAATATTTCATGATGAATTTCGATTGGCATATATATTTCTACTCTTTAATGTCTGTGTTTGTGTGTGTGTTTTTCTTTTGTGTATATATATATATATATATATATATATATATATATATATATATATATATACATATACACACACACACACACACACATACACACACTCTCCAGATTTTTCAAAATATGAAATGTATGTGTCATATTATATACTCCCTAAATTCATTCATGTTCATATATGTGGATTTATAATCAACTTTTCACAAGATTATTCTCAGAAATAGTCATCCACCTGAAATACATATTTGTTTCCTAGTGCTGAAATCCTAATATTTCTACAGTAACTGACCCAGTTTAACATGAATGCAAGTAGATTCCTATGGGACATGATGTGTATTTTGACGTTCATTTTTATTCAACACTGGTACATTACTATTTCTTCAGTTGATGCACATCATAGGATATGTATTTCATCCTCAAGTTCACAAATTTCTAGGCATTCATTTCCCTTTCAATCACTTCCTGCTTCAGAACACATGTATTCCTCCACGTTTCTTGACTGGTCTTTTCATGAGACTTCTTTCCAAACACATTCTTTTCCATTTCCATAATCCCTTGTGAAGCAAAACTCACACCCCCTTCATGGTAAACCATAACCCCAATATCACCATTAGATGTATAACTGGTTAGAATGAATGGTTGTGTATCAATATTAGATTTCCTATATATTTTCAGATATCAATGCAATCCATTATTTAAATTGGAACCTGTTATACTATTTATTCACAGTATGGTCTATTCATGCATTATCTCTATATTCATAGACCCAGGGTACACCTATTTGTACCCCCAAAGGCTAATTTATATGTCTTCAACATATTACTCCCAGAAATGTTGGAAGAAACACTCATGTCACCTGATCTACATATACATTTTATCACAGTGATATTCTGGACACAAAATGCAAAGGTCACACTTATGATTGCACCAACGCCTCATTGGAAAGTGAGCATGGATTACTAAAAACATCCTTGTCCAGGTTGCCTAATGCTCTCAAATGTCAATGCTATTGGTGACTACACATTTGTTTCTTCCTAAGATGATATATTCAACCTCAACCCTGTTGAAAATGTCTAATCCACTCACTCACTTTATACTTTGCCTGATTTCCTAATGTCTCTATTGATATCTGCTTTCCTACATATGTTCCCCAGTTCATCATTGTGACTGACTCTTCACATGTGCTGACGTTTACATTCACTCTCTAACCGACACCCTATTGCTAAAGAACTTTTGGTCCAAATTGCATACTCACTCTTCTTCCAAAACTTACCAACTATCTTCCTAATCCTACCTACTATCCCTTTTTGACTGGATGTTCTCTTCTACATTCAATCATCCAAGGTACAAGGTCCTATGCCATTGTGTACCGATTTATCTGAGACATCTGTGCAGAAAGTCATTCAAAGCTAAGTATCCCAATCAAGGGCCCAATGCCCTTCTGGCCTTCAAATCTTACTTGGATTTCTGTTTTCATACATATATTTCACCTATATATTATTATAAATATCCCAGGTTCCCAATACCATTCTTCATCCAGCAGAGTGATTCCTAAGCCACATCAAACAGGTTCTTAACCCTAACCATACACTGTTCCCTCAATCTAACTTTACAGAAGAGCAGGGACAGAGTGGGTCTTACAATACAGGAATGTGGGGGATCTTCCACCTGCTGAGAACCTCAAAGGTCCATGCAGAAATGATCCCTGGAGAAGATGTAGGCAGCTATGAAGGACCTGAGAGAGCAGAAGTCATCTTCCATGGCAAACAACCTGGTCAGGATGAAGGGATGTGTCTGAATGAGCCTCTCTCTTCTTAATGTAGACAAGATGGACCAAAGCAGGCCTGTGTGGAGAGCTGTTCCTTGGTGCCTATGGTTGATATTCCATTCTAACTTGTGAAAGTGTCACAGGAAGGAGGGGCAGCCTCCATCTCATGGGAGCCTTGGAAGCAACTGTTAGGACACAGTGGTTGCCAAGGCAGTGACCTCATTCAGTTCCTGAAGGAAGTGACCTCACCTCACTTCCTTGGTGATGGAACTCTCTGAACTTGGGATCCAGGAAGCCAGGCACCCAGAGCCAGTCCCAGTCCCAGTCCCAGTGGGCTCACTTGTTTGGATTTACCAAGGACAGAGTCAGTCTTTCTTGGTACCCACTGAGGTGAGGATTGCCAAATGCCAGGAAAGCTCTGCAGAGGGGCCTTTCCTGAGAAAGCAGGTAGTGGCTCACCGCTGGCTCCTGACAACTTCACAGAGTTGGCCAAGGAGGCCAGATGTGAGACAGGACAGGCCCTTTCGGGGGAACATAGTATGGCCCACCAGTCAGACGACACTCCGGGTAGTCACAGACCAACTTGGAAGGAGGTGCCTTTGTGGGTGTGGGTGTGAGTTTGTGGTTTTGTCTCATGTTCTGAGAATAGGTAGGAAAGGCGGTTTGTTTGGGTTGGAGTGGACTGTTTCTAGTAAGGCTTTTGACAAGGCGAGTGTTTCTATGTTTGTGTATCCCACTGTGTCCCTGGTTGTAGACATTAGAAAAGAGAATGCATCAATGGATGTGTCCTGTCTAGTAGAAAGCTTCCCAGCATTCATCCTGCCCAATTTATGAATGGACTGCGGCTTGCCTTATGGATGGGCAACGCCTACTATCTTCCTAAGTTCCTGTTTTCTTCCTGAATTCTGGCCACTCTCCAGAATAGGCTCATGGTTTTGTGTCCAAGATATGTACCACCTCCAAGCTCGGTGACATGGCCATGTACTGGATAGTTGAAAGAAATGGTGAGCATCTCAGAAAACTCAGATATCAGTGTGATCAGTAAAGTCTCCCTAGAGAAACCCTGCTTTGGGCCTTTGGCTTACCTATCCTTTTGTGGCCCTGAATGTCAGGAAGGCCTTTGCCTCAGGGCACCCCTTTGTGAAGCCTGAAGAAAACAGTTTTCAAATGGAAATGAATGGGCATCACCTGTGGCTCTTTGCTTAATTGCTTTGCAAAGGGATGTGTCTGAATCAGCCTCTTGGCCCTGTGTGAGGCTGTGGCTTACATTGTCAGCACCTGATGGATCCAAAGAAAGATCCCATGCGTGCATCCAAGGCCAAATTGGCACAAAAGCGGTCATCCTGGATGAGGTCTCTCGCCTTCCTCTGTAAGGTTCCTGACCTCCATCAAGTGAGAATAGGGATCCTTTGTGTCAAATGAGTCCTTCAAAGCCATGCAGAGGCTAGCCCATAGGTGCTTGGGTTTTCTCATGACTCCAGTTCACACAAAGAATCTATACCCGGCAGTCAGTAGGCCTCCAATTGGAGAAGTAGAGCAGTATTAAAGGCAGGCCTATTTGATCACTCCAGGTCCAAAGGAAGGGTGTCCAGGCCACCCTGACATTAGGCAAATGAGAGGCAAGGGAGCTTATTGTGGACACTGTCTTGGGCTGTGCCCCTCATGGAAACCTCCAGCCAGAGGTCATGATGAGTGTCTGTATGGAAGAAGATGAGGGCCATGTGGCAGTGTTTTGGTTTGAATTGTGGTGTGGCAGTGGGAAGAGATGACTGGGTCCACCTGGGCTTGAACTCTGGTGTGATTCCCCTTGGAGACTGAGTTCTGGAACTGACCTCAGAGAAGTATTGCCGTGAATTGTGTCGGGATGTTAGGAGGCCACGCATGAGAGTCGCCCTTGGAAACTGAGATCTAGGCCCAGGCTGGCTTTCCACAGAGCACTGGGAATCTCAGCCCGGATATCACATGATTTTATTCTTAAAGACCTGGCAGCCATCGTGGAGAGTCCAAACACACGTGGACCTCACATTGTAGACCTCAATGGGCCTGGCTTCCTGTGACCTTTTGGCCACTCCTTGGGAAGCCTTGTTTGTGAGAGTTCTCCAGAGCTTTCGTTGAAATGAGCTTCCTCACCATTTAATGGTTCCTGAAGGAATGGAAACCCACAGTGCCTCCAACTTCATCCTTTAAAAATGGCTAGCTAGATAAATACCATGACATTTTTGAAATTCCCATGACCAGGTGGCACTGGAGAACCTTTGGATGTCCTGTTGCTGATCATGAGTGTACCAGACAGTGCCTTGATTGACTGGGTTTCATGAAAATGGTGTAGAACAGAGATGCCAGTGAGTTGGGGCCTGCTGAGTAGTGGGCCTAGAGCAGTGGTGTGCAGGTGTGTGATAGAACATCTGTGGTGGGGCCATGTGGATCTGCCATTGGCTTCCAAATGGCTTGTGACTGACATGGTGCAGCGAGCAGACCCTTCTATGTAAAGGCATCTTGTTATATGGAGAGGTTTCAGGGCAATGTTCAGAATCAGGTTGCTATGGTCAAGGGGGCAAGCTCTGTGGGATAGAAGCCTGGCTGGTGCATTCTCCTAGGACCTTGACCCACCACACGTGACAGAACTCCCTCCAGCACTGTGTCCCAGTTGAACTCCTTGTATTTCCTGAAGCAAATTCCAAACTCCCAGTGCAGCAGCAAGAAACACCACGAAAAGTGGAGGATGACCAAATGGCTTCACAGTCCACACAGGGAGACACTTAGACCCCAGTGGCCACAGTTTACCTGCAAAGAGAGAATTCAGCACTTCTGCCTCATGTTCATTGGAAAATCAGAAACCATGTCCTCCAGGTCACATAGATGCAGACCTGGTTTGATGGTCTCACTACAAAGGAAGCTAAAGCTCCTGACAACAACATATATTTCAAGTGCCCAACCTCAGAAGCAGTTTCTCACGAAGTCTTTAGGCCAGCAGAGCTCCACGTTTGTGGAGTGTTTACCCTGTCCCTTACTCATGGAAAGTAGTCTACCACCTCCAAGGTTGTGAACTCCTGAGCATTTTCCATTCCACATATGTATTCACAGCATTTCTAACTCTTCTCCTCAAATTGTGTCTTACTTATTGTGAAGGTAATGTCAAGGCAATGTTCTGGATGAGAGTGGGAAGATTTTTTTGTAGCACATATTGGCCTACACATTGGATTCATTTTCCTATTTTCCGTTCGAAATACTGAATCCCTGACACTCACCCATACCCTACTAGATTGTGACTACGAATACTAATATGATGGAGAAAAATAACTCAAACAGAATAGAAATACAGGCAGTTCAGAGGAGGCCTGGTGTATAGTTGGACTGGCCTTTGGCATTATAAAGGGTAGGTGTTATAAATCTAGTCCAATTTAGTAGAAATAGTTCTCCATGTGTTTTGAATGTTAACAAATATGTGAATTCCTGTCTCCCTTTCTCTGTAGCCTATTCAGCAACATGCATTTTTACATGCACATATAGAATCCTACCTCCTATCCCACGTCCATTCTTGTGAGGTGGCTGACTTGGCAGATACAAACTGTGAGAAGAGATCACTCCTCCTAAACGCTGTTGGAACTGAAAATTCAACCTCCAGGTGAGCTTCCCACATGAACAACATGATACATAAATACATGTTCAGTAAAATAAATATTTTTGGATCTGTGGATGATAAATATTTCATGATGAATTTCGATTGGCATATATATTTCTACTCTTTAATGTCTGTGTTTGTGTGTGTGTTTTTCTTTTGTGTATATATATATATATATATATATATATATATACATATACACACACACACACACACACACACATACACACACTCTCCAGATTTTTCAAAATATGAAATGTATGTGTCATATTATATACTCCCTAAATTCATTCATGTTCATATATGTGGATTTATAATCAACTTTTCACAAGATTATTCTCAGAAATAGTCATCCACCTGAAATACATATTTGTTTCCTAGTGCTGAAATCCTAATATTTCTACAGTAACTGACCCAGTTTAACATGAATGCAAGTAGATTCCTATGGGACATGATGTGTATTTTGACGTTCATTTTTATTCAACACTGGTACATTACTATTTCTTCAGTTGATGCACATCATAGGATATGTATTTCATCCTCAAGTTCACAAATTTCTAGGCATTCATTTCCCTTTCAATCACTTCCTGCTTCAGAACACATGTATTCCTCCACGTTTCTTGACTGGTCTTTTCATGAGACTTCTTTCCAAACACATTCTTTTCCATTTCCATAATCCCTTGTGAAGCAAAACTCACACCCCCTTCATGGTAAACCATAACCCCAATATCACCATTAGATGTATAACTGGTTAGAATGAATGGTTGTGTATCAATATTAGATTTCCTATATATTTTCAGATATCAATGCAATCCATTATTTAAATTGGAACCTGTTATACTATTTATTCACAGTATGGTCTATTCATGCATTATCTCTATATTCATAGACCCAGGGTACACCTATTTGTACCCCCAAAGGCTAATTTATATGTCTTCAACATATTACTCCCAGAAATGGTGGAAGAAACACTCATGTCACCTGATCTACATATACATTTTATCACAGTGATATTCTGGACACAAAATGCAAAGGTCACACTTATGATTGCACCAACGCCTCATTGGAAAGTGAGCATGGATTACTAAAAACATCCTTGTCCAGGTTGCCTAATGCTCTCAAATGTCAATGCTATTGGTGACTACACATTTGTTTCTTCCTAAGATGATATATTCAACCTCAACCCTGTTGAAAATGTCTAATCCACTCACTCACTTTATACTTTGCCTGATTTCCTAATGTCTCTATTGATATCTGCTTTCCTACATATGTTCCCCAGTTCATCATTGTGACTGACTCTTCACATGTGCTGACGTTTACATTCACTCTCTAACCGACACCCTATTGCTAAAGAACTTTTGGTCCAAATTGCATACTCACTCTTCTTCCAAAACTTACCAACTATCTTCCTAATCCTACCTACTATCCCTTTTTGACTGGATGTTCTCTTCTACATTCAATCATCCAAGGTACAAGGTCCTATGCCATTGTGTACCGATTTATCTGAGACATCTGTGCAGAAAGTCATTCAAAGCTAAGTATCCCAATCAAGGGCCCAATGCCCTTCTGGCCTTCAAATCTTACTTGGATTTCTGTTTTCATACATATATTTCACCTATATATTATTATAAATATCCCAGGTTCCCAATACCATTCTTCATCCAGCAGAGTGATTCCTAAGCCACATCAAACAGGTTCTTAACCCTAACCATACACTGTTCCCTCAATCTAACTTTACAGAAGAGCAGGGACAGAGTGGGTCTTACAATACAGGAATGTGGGGGATCTTCCACCTGCTGAGAACCTCAAAGGTCCATGCAGAAATGATCCCTGGAGAAGATGTAGGCAGCTATGAAGGACCTGAGAGAGCAGAAGTCATCTTCCATGGCAAACAACCTGGTCAGGATGAAGGGATGTGTCTGAATGAGCCTCTCTCTTCTTAATGTAGACAAGATGGACCAAAGCAGGCCTGTGTGGAGAGCTGTTCCTTGGTGCCTATGGTTGATATTCCATTCTAACTTGTGAAAGTGTCACAGGAAGGAGGGGCAGCCTCCATCTCATGGGAGCCTTGGAAGCAACTGTTAGGACACAGTGGTTGCCAAGGCAGTGACCTCATTCAGTTCCTGAAGGAAGTGACCTCACCTCACTTCCTTGGTGATGGAACTCTCTGAACTTGGGATCCAGGAAGCCAGGCACCCAGAGCCAGTCCCAGTCCCAGTCCCAGTGGGCTCACTTGTTTGGATTTACCAAGGACAGAGTCAGTCTTTCTTGGTACCCACTGAGGTGAGGATTGCCAAATGCCAGGAAAGCTCTGCAGAGGGGCCTTTCCTGAGAAAGCAGGTAGTGGCTCACCGCTGGCTCCTGACAACTTCACAGAGTTGGCCAAGGAGGCCAGATGTGAGACAGGACAGGCCCTTTCGGGGGAACATAGTATGGCCCACCAGTCAGACGACACTCCGGGTAGTCACAGACCAACTTGGAAGGAGGTGCCTTTGTGGGTGTGGGTGTGAGTTTGTGGTTTTGTCTCATGTTCTGAGAATAGGTAGGAAAGGCGGTTTGTTTGGGTTGGAGTGGACTGTTTCTAGTAAGGCTTTTGACAAGGCGAGTGTTTCTATGTTTGTGTATCCCACTGTGTCCCTGGTTGTAGACATTAGAAAAGAGAATGCATCAATGGATGTGTCCTGTCTAGTAGAAAGCTTCCCAGCATTCATCCTGCCCAATTTATGAATGGACTGCGGCTTGCCTTATGGATGGGCAACGCCTACTATCTTCCTAAGTTCCTGTTTTCTTCCTGAATTCTGGCCACTCTCCAGAATAGGCTCATGGTTTTGTGTCCAAGATATGTACCACCTCCAAGCTCGGTGACATGGCCATGTACTGGATAGTTGAAAGAAATGGTGAGCATCTCAGAAAACTCAGATATCAGTGTGATCAGTAAAGTCTCCCTAGAGAAACCCTGCTTTGGGCCTTTGGCTTACCTATCCTTTTGTGGCCCTGAATGTCAGGAAGGCCTTTGCCTCAGGGCACCCCTTTGTGAAGCCTGAAGAAAACAGTTTTCAAATGGAAATGAATGGGCATCACCTGTGGCTCTTTGCTTAATTGCTTTGCAAAGGGATGTGTCTGAATCAGCCTCTTGGCCCTGTGTGAGGCTGTGGCTTACATTGTCAGCACCTGATGGATCCAAAGAAAGATCCCATGCGTGCATCCAAGGCCAAATTGGCACAAAAGCAGTCATCCTGGATGAGGTCTCTCGCCTTCCTCTGTAAGGTTCCTGACCTCCATCAAGTGAGAATAGGGATCCTTTGTGTCAAATGAGTCCTTCAAAGCCATGCAGAGGCTAGCCCATAGGTGCTTGGGTTTTCTCATGACTCCAGTTCACACAAAGAATCTATACCCGGCAGTCAGTAGGCCTCCAATTGGAGAAGTAGAGCAGTATTAAAGGCAGGCCTATTTGATCACTCCAGGTCCAAAGGAAGGGTGTCCAGGCCACCCTGACATTAGGCAAATGAGAGGCAAGGGAGCTTATTGTGGACACTGTCTTGGGCTGTGCCCCTCATGGAAACCTCCAGCCAGAGGTCATGATGAGTGTCTGTATGGAAGAAGATGAGGTCCATGTGGCAGTGTTTTGGTTTGAATTGTGGTGTGGCAGTGGGAAGAGATGACTGGGTCCACCTGGGCTTGAACTCTGGTGTGATTCCCCTTGGAGACTGAGTTCTGGAACTGACCTCAGAGAAGTATTGCCGTGAATTGTGTCGGGATGTTAGGAGGCCACGCATGAGAGTCGCCCTTGGAAACTGAGATCTAGGCCCAGGCTGGCTTTCCACAGAGCACTGGGAATCTCAGCCCGGATATCACATGATTTTATTCTTAAAGACCTGGCAGCCATCGTGGAGAGTCCAAACACACGTGGACCTCACATTGTAGACCTCAATGGGCCTGGCTTCCTGTGACCTTTTGGCCACTCCTTGGGAAGCCTTGTTTGTGAGAGTTCTCCAGAGCTTTCGTTGAAATGAGCTTCCTCACCATTTAATGGTTCCTGAAGGAATGGAAACCCACAGTGCCTCCAACTTCATCCTTTAAAAATGGCTAGCTAGATAAATACCATGACATTTTTGAAATTCCCATGACCAGGTGGCACTGGAGAACCTTTGGATGTCCTGTTGCTGATCATGAGTGTACCAGACAGTGCCTTGATTGACTGGGTTTCATGAAAATGGTGTAGAACAGAGATGCCAGTGAGTTGGGGCCTGCTGAGTAGTGGGCCTAGAGCAGTGGTGTGCAGGTGTGTGATAGAACATCTGTGGTGGGGCCATGTGGATCTGCCATTGGCTTCCAAATGGCTTGTGACTGACATGGTGCAGCGAGCAGACCCTTCTATGTAAAGGCATCTTGTTATATGGAGAGGTTTCAGGGCAATGTTCAGAATCAGGTTGCTATGGTCAAGGGGGCAAGCTCTGTGGGATAGAAGCCTGGCTGGTGCATTCTCCTAGGACCTTGACCCACCACACGTGACAGAACTCCCTCCAGCACTGTGTCCCAGTTGAACTCCTTGTATTTCCTGAAGCAAATTCCAAACTCCCAGTGCAGCAGCAAGAAACACCACGAAAAGTGGAGGATGACCAAATGGCTTCACAGTCCACACAGGGAGACACTTAGACCCCAGTGGCCACAGTTTACCTGCAAAGAGAGAATTCAGCACTTCTGCCTCATGTTCATTGGAAAATCAGAAACCATGTCCTCCAGGTCACATAGATGCAGACCTGGTTTGATGGTCTCACTACAAAGGAAGCTAAAGCTCCTGACAACAACATATATTTCAAGTGCCCAACCTCAGAAGCAGTTTCTCACGAAGTCTTTAGGCCAGCAGAGCTCCACGTTTGTGGAGTGTTTACCCTGTCCCTTACTCATGGAAAGTAGTCTACCACCTCCAAGGTTGTGAACTCCTGAGCATTTTCCATTCCACATATGTATTCACAGCATTTCTAACTCTTCTCCTCAAATTGTGTCTTACTTATTGTGAAGGTAATGTCAAGGCAATGTTCTGGATGAGAGTGGGAAGATTTTTTTGTAGCACATATTGGCCTACACATTGGATTCATTTTCCTATTTTCCGTTCGAAATACTGAATCCCTGACACTCACCCATACCCTACTAGATTGTGACTACGAATACTAATATGATGGAGAAAAATAACTCAAACAGAATAGAAATACAGGCAGTTCAGAGGAGGCCTGGTGTATAGTTGGACTGGCCTTTGGCATTATAAAGGGTAGGTGTTATAAATCTAGTCCAATTTAGTAGAAATAGTTCTCCATGTGTTTTGAATGTTAACAAATATGTGAATTCCTGTCTCCCTTTCTCTGTAGCCTATTCAGCAACATGCATTTTTACATGCACATATAGAATCCTACCTCCTATCCCACGTCCATTCTTGTGAGGTGGCTGACTTGGCAGATACAAACTGTGAGAAGAGATCACTCCTCCTAAACGCTGTTGGAACTGAAAATTCAACCTCCAGGTGAGCTTCCCACATGAACAACATGATACATAAATACATGTTCAGTAAAATAAATATTTTTGGATCTGTGGATGATAAATATTTCATGATGAATTTCGATTGGCATATATATTTCTACTCTTTAATGTCTGTGTTTGTGTGTGTGTTTTTCTTTTGTGTATATATATATATATATATATATATATATATATATATATATACATATACACACACACACACACACACACACATACACACACTCTCCAGATTTTTCAAAATATGAAATGTATGTGTCATATTATATACTCCCTAAATTCATTCATGTTCATATATGTGGATTTATAATCAACTTTTCACAAGATTATTCTCAGAAATAGTCATCCACCTGAAATACATATTTGTTTCCTAGTGCTGAAATCCTAATATTTCTACAGTAACTGACCCAGTTTAACATGAATGCAAGTAGATTCCTATGGGACATGATGTGTATTTTGACGTTCATTTTTATTCAACACTGGTACATTACTATTTCTTCAGTTGATGCACATCATAGGATATGTATTTCATCCTCAAGTTCACAAATTTCTAGGCATTCATTTCCCTTTCAATCACTTCCTGCTTCAGAACACATGTATTCCTCCACGTTTCTTGACTGGTCTTTTCATGAGACTTCTTTCCAAACACATTCTTTTCCATTTCCATAATCCCTTGTGAAGCAAAACTCACACCCCCTTCATGGTAAACCATAACCCCAATATCACCATTAGATGTATAACTGGTTAGAATGAATGGTTGTGTATCAATATTAGATTTCCTATATATTTTCAGATATCAATGCAATCCATTATTTAAATTGGAACCTGTTATACTATTTATTCACAGTATGGTCTATTCATGCATTATCTCTATATTCATAGACCCAGGGTACACCTATTTGTACCCCCAAAGGCTAATTTATATGTCTTCAACATATTACTCCCAGAAATGGTGGAAGAAACACTCATGTCACCTGATCTACATATACATTTTATCACAGTGATATTCTGGACACAAAATGCAAAGGTCACACTTATGATTGCACCAACGCCTCATTGGAAAGTGAGCATGGATTACTAAAAACATCCTTGTCCAGGTTGCCTAATGCTCTCAAATGTCAATGCTATTGGTGACTACACATTTGTTTCTTCCTAAGATGATATATTCAACCTCAACCCTGTTGAAAATGTCTAATCCACTCACTCACTTTATACTTTGCCTGATTTCCTAATGTCTCTATTGATATCTGCTTTCCTACATATGTTCCCCAGTTCATCATTGTGACTGACTCTTCACATGTGCTGACGTTTACATTCACTCTCTAACCGACACCCTATTGCTAAAGAACTTTTGGTCCAAATTGCATACTCACTCTTCTTCCAAAACTTACCAACTATCTTCCTAATCCTACCTACTATCCCTTTTTGACTGGATGTTCTCTTCTACATTCAATCATCCAAGGTACAAGGTCCTATGCCATTGTGTACCGATTTATCTGAGACATCTGTGCAGAAAGTCATTCAAAGCTAAGTATCCCAATCAAGGGCCCAATGCCCTTCTGGCCTTCAAATCTTACTTGGATTTCTGTTTTCATACATATATTTCACCTATATATTATTATAAATATCCCAGGTTCCCAATACCATTCTTCATCCAGCAGAGTGATTCCTAAGCCACATCAAACAGGTTCTTAACCCTAACCATACACTGTTCCCTCAATCTAACTTTACAGAAGAGCAGGGACAGAGTGGGTCTTACAATACAGGAATGTGGGGGATCTTCCACCTGCTGAGAACCTCAAAGGTCCATGCAGAAATGATCCCTGGAGAAGATGTAGGCAGCTATGAAGGACCTGAGAGAGCAGAAGTCATCTTCCATGGCAAACAACCTGGTCAGGATGAAGGGATGTGTCTGAATGAGCCTCTCTCTTCTTAATGTAGACAAGATGGACCAAAGCAGGCCTGTGTGGAGAGCTGTTCCTTGGTGCCTATGGTTGATATTCCATTCTAACTTGTGAAAGTGTCACAGGAAGGAGGGGCAGCCTCCATCTCATGGGAGCCTTGGAAGCAACTGTTAGGACACAGTGGTTGCCAAGGCAGTGACCTCATTCAGTTCCTGAAGGAAGTGACCTCACCTCACTTCCTTGGTGATGGAACTCTCTGAACTTGGGATCCAGGAAGCCAGGCACCCAGAGCCAGTCCCAGTCCCAGTCCCAGTGGGCTCACTTGTTTGGATTTACCAAGGACAGAGTCAGTCTTTCTTGGTACCCACTGAGGTGAGGATTGCCAAATGCCAGGAAAGCTCTGCAGAGGGGCCTTTCCTGAGAAAGCAGGTAGTGGCTCACCGCTGGCTCCTGACAACTTCACAGAGTTGGCCAAGGAGGCCAGATGTGAGACAGGACAGGCCCTTTCGGGGGAACATAGTATGGCCCACCAGTCAGACGACACTCCGGGTAGTCACAGACCAACTTGGAAGGAGGTGCCTTTGTGGGTGTGGGTGTGAGTTTGTGGTTTTGTCTCATGTTCTGAGAATAGGTAGGAAAGGCGGTTTGTTTGGGTTGGAGTGGACTGTTTCTAGTAAGGCTTTTGACAAGGCGAGTGTTTCTATGTTTGTGTATCCCACTGTGTCCCTGGTTGTAGACATTAGAAAAGAGAATGCATCAATGGATGTGTCCTGTCTAGTAGAAAGCTTCCCAGCATTCATCCTGCCCAATTTATGAATGGACTGCGGCTTGCCTTATGGATGGGCAACGCCTACTATCTTCCTAAGTTCCTGTTTTCTTCCTGAATTCTGGCCACTCTCCAGAATAGGCTCATGGTTTTGTGTCCAAGATATGTACCACCTCCAAGCTCGGTGACATGGCCATGTACTGGATAGTTGAAAGAAATGGTGAGCATCTCAGAAAACTCAGATATCAGTGTGATCAGTAAAGTCTCCCTAGAGAAACCCTGCTTTGGGCCTTTGGCTTACCTATCCTTTTGTGGCCCTGAATGTCAGGAAGGCCTTTGCCTCAGGGCACCCCTTTGTGAAGCCTGAAGAAAACAGTTTTCAAATGGAAATGAATGGGCATCACCTGTGGCTCTTTGCTTAATTGCTTTGCAAAGGGATGTGTCTGAATCAGCCTCTTGGCCCTGTGTGAGGCTGTGGCTTACATTGTCAGCACCTGATGGATCCAAAGAAAGATCCCATGCGTGCATCCAAGGCCAAATTGGCACAAAAGCGGTCATCCTGGATGAGGTCTCTCGCCTTCCTCTGTAAGGTTCCTGACCTCCATCAAGTGAGAATAGGGATCCTTTGTGTCAAATGAGTCCTTCAAAGCCATGCAGAGGCTAGCCCATAGGTGCTTGGGTTTTCTCATGACTCCAGTTCACACAAAGAATCTATACCCGGCAGTCAGTAGGCCTCCAATTGGAGAAGTAGAGCAGTATTAAAGGCAGGCCTATTTGATCACTCCAGGTCCAAAGGAAGGGTGTCCAGGCCACCCTGACATTAGGCAAATGAGAGGCAAGGGAGCTTATTGTGGACACTGTCTTGGGCTGTGCCCCTCATGGAAACCTCCAGCCAGAGGTCATGATGAGTGTCTGTATGGAAGAAGATGAGGGCCATGTGGCAGTGTTTTGGTTTGAATTGTGGTGTGGCAGTGGGAAGAGATGACTGGGTCCACCTGGGCTTGAACTCTGGTGTGATTCCCCTTGGAGACTGAGTTCTGGAACTGACCTCAGAGAAGTATTGCCGTGAATTGTGTCGGGATGTTAGGAGGCCACGCATGAGAGTCGCCCTTGGAAACTGAGATCTAGGCCCAGGCTGGCTTTCCACAGAGCACTGGGAATCTCAGCCCGGATATCACATGATTTTATTCTTAAAGACCTGGCAGCCATCGTGGAGAGTCCAAACACACGTGGACCTCACATTGTAGACCTCAATGGGCCTGGCTTCCTGTGACCTTTTGGCCACTCCTTGGGAAGCCTTGTTTGTGAGAGTTCTCCAGAGCTTTCGTTGAAATGAGCTTCCTCACCATTTAATGGTTCCTGAAGGAATGGAAACCCACAGTGCCTCCAACTTCATCCTTTAAAAATGGCTAGCTAGATAAATACCATGACATTTTTGAAATTCCCATGACCAGGTGGCACTGGAGAACCTTTGGATGTCCTGTTGCTGATCATGAGTGTACCAGACAGTGCCTTGATTGACTGGGTTTCATGAAAATGGTGTAGAACAGAGATGCCAGTGAGTTGGGGCCTGCTGAGTAGTGGGCCTAGAGCAGTGGTGTGCAGGTGTGTGATAGAACATCTGTGGTGGGGCCATGTGGATCTGCCATTGGCTTCCAAATGGCTTGTGACTGACATGGTGCAGCGAGCAGACCCTTCTATGTAAAGGCATCTTGTTATATGGAGAGGTTTCAGGGCAATGTTCAGAATCAGGTTGCTATGGTCAAGGGGGCAAGCTCTGTGGGATAGAAGCCTGGCTGGTGCATTCTCCTAGGACCTTGACCCACCACACGTGACAGAACTCCCTCCAGCACTGTGTCCCAGTTGAACTCCTTGTATTTCCTGAAGCAAATTCCAAACTCCCAGTGCAGCAGCAAGAAACACCACGAAAAGTGGAGGATGACCAAATGGCTTCACAGTCCACACAGGGAGACACTTAGACCCCAGTGGCCACAGTTTACCTGCAAAGAGAGAATTCAGCACTTCTGCCTCATGTTCATTGGAAAATCAGAAACCATGTCCTCCAGGTCACATAGATGCAGACCTGGTTTGATGGTCTCACTACAAAGGAAGCTAAAGCTCCTGACAACAACATATATTTCAAGTGCCCAACCTCAGAAGCAGTTTCTCACGAAGTCTTTAGGCCAGCAGAGCTCCACGTTTGTGGAGTGTTTACCCTGTCCCTTACTCATGGAAAGTAGTCTACCACCTCCAAGGTTGTGAACTCCTGAGCATTTTCCATTCCACATATGTATTCACAGCATTTCTAACTCTTCTCCTCAAATTGTGTCTTACTTATTGTGAAGGTAATGTCAAGGCAATGTTCTGGATGAGAGTGGGAAGATTTTTTTGTAGCACATATTGGCCTACACATTGGATTCATTTTCCTATTTTCCGTTCGAAATACTGAATCCCTGACACTCACCCATACCCTACTAGATTGTGACTACGAATACTAATATGATGGAGAAAAATAACTCAAACAGAATAGAAATACAGGCAGTTCAGAGGAGGCCTGGTGTATAGTTGGACTGGCCTTTGGCATTATAAAGGGTAGGTGTTATAAATCTAGTCCAATTTAGTAGAAATAGTTCTCCATGTGTTTTGAATGTTAACAAATATGTGAATTCCTGTCTCCCTTTCTCTGTAGCCTATTCAGCAACATGCATTTTTACATGCACATATAGAATCCTACCTCCTATCCCACGTCCATTCTTGTGAGGTGGCTGACTTGGCAGATACAAACTGTGAGAAGAGATCACTCCTCCTAAACGCTGTTGGAACTGAAAATTCAACCTCCAGGTGAGCTTCCCACATGAACAACATGATACATAAATACATGTTCAGTAAAATAAATATTTTTGGATCTGTGGATGATAAATATTTCATGATGAATTTCGATTGGCATATATATTTCTACTCTTTAATGTCTGTGTTTGTGTGTGTGTTTTTCTTTTGTGTATATATATATATATATATATATATATATATATATATATATATATATATACATATACACACACACACACACACACACATACACACACTCTCCAGATTTTTCAAAATATGAAATGTATGTGTCATATTATATACTCCCTAAATTCATTCATGTTCATATATGTGGATTTATAATCAACTTTTCACAAGATTATTCTCAGAAATAGTCATCCACCTGAAATACATATTTGTTTCCTAGTGCTGAAATCCTAATATTTCTACAGTAACTGACCCAGTTTAACATGAATGCAAGTAGATTCCTATGGGACATGATGTGTATTTTGACGTTCATTTTTATTCAACACTGGTACATTACTATTTCTTCAGTTGATGCACATCATAGGATATGTATTTCATCCTCAAGTTCACAAATTTCTAGGCATTCATTTCCCTTTCAATCACTTCCTGCTTCAGAACACATGTATTCCTCCACGTTTCTTGACTGGTCTTTTCATGAGACTTCTTTCCAAACACATTCTTTTCCATTTCCATAATCCCTTGTGAAGCAAAACTCACACCCCCTTCATGGTAAACCATAACCCCAATATCACCATTAGATGTATAACTGGTTAGAATGAATGGTTGTGTATCAATATTAGATTTCCTATATATTTTCAGATATCAATGCAATCCATTATTTAAATTGGAACCTGTTATACTATTTATTCACAGTATGGTCTATTCATGCATTATCTCTATATTCATAGACCCAGGGTACACCTATTTGTACCCCCAAAGGCTAATTTATATGTCTTCAACATATTACTCCCAGAAATGGTGGAAGAAACACTCATGTCACCTGATCTACATATACATTTTATCACAGTGATATTCTGGACACAAAATGCAAAGGTCACACTTATGATTGCACCAACGCCTCATTGGAAAGTGAGCATGGATTACTAAAAACATCCTTGTCCAGGTTGCCTAATGCTCTCAAATGTCAATGCTATTGGTGACTACACATTTGTTTCTTCCTAAGATGATATATTCAACCTCAACCCTGTTGAAAATGTCTAATCCACTCACTCACTTTATACTTTGCCTGATTTCCTAATGTCTCTATTGATATCTGCTTTCCTACATATGTTCCCCAGTTCATCATTGTGACTGACTCTTCACATGTGCTGACGTTTACATTCACTCTCTAACCGACACCCTATTGCTAAAGAACTTTTGGTCCAAATTGCATACTCACTCTTCTTCCAAAACTTACCAACTATCTTCCTAATCCTACCTACTATCCCTTTTTGACTGGATGTTCTCTTCTACATTCAATCATCCAAGGTACAAGGTCCTATGCCATTGTGTACCGATTTATCTGAGACATCTGTGCAGAAAGTCATTCAAAGCTAAGTATCCCAATCAAGGGCCCAATGCCCTTCTGGCCTTCAAATCTTACTTGGATTTCTGTTTTCATACATATATTTCACCTATATATTATTATAAATATCCCAGGTTCCCAATACCATTCTTCATCCAGCAGAGTGATTCCTAAGCCACATCAAACAGGTTCTTAACCCTAACCATACACTGTTCCCTCAATCTAACTTTACAGAAGAGCAGGGACAGAGTGGGTCTTACAATACAGGAATGTGGGGGATCTTCCACCTGCTGAGAACCTCAAAGGTCCATGCAGAAATGATCCCTGGAGAAGATGTAGGCAGCTATGAAGGACCTGAGAGAGCAGAAGTCATCTTCCATGGCAAACAACCTGGTCAGGATGAAGGGATGTGTCTGAATGAGCCTCTCTCTTCTTAATGTAGACAAGATGGACCAAAGCAGGCCTGTGTGGAGAGCTGTTCCTTGGTGCCTATGGTTGATATTCCATTCTAACTTGTGAAAGTGTCACAGGA
Organism: Spermophilus citellus; assembly: GCF_964194105.1. Lineage (NCBI taxonomy): Eukaryota > Metazoa > Chordata > Mammalia > Rodentia > Sciuridae > Spermophilus > Spermophilus citellus. The sequence continues at coordinate 21,105,559 of NC_138199.1, read as the reverse complement.
AGGAGGGGCAGCCTCCATCTCATGGGAGCCTTGGAAGCAACTGTTAGGACACAGTGGTTGCCAAGGCAGTGACCTCATTCAGTTCCTGAAGGAAGTGACCTCACCTCACTTCCTTGGTGATGGAACTCTCTGAACTTGGGATCCAGGAAGCCAGGCACCCAGAGCCAGTCCCAGTCCCAGTCCCAGTGGGCTCACTTGTTTGGATTTACCAAGGACAGAGTCAGTCTTTCTTGGTACCCACTGAGGTGAGGATTGCCAAATGCCAGGAAAGCTCTGCAGAGGGGCCTTTCCTGAGAAAGCAGGTAGTGGCTCACCGCTGGCTCCTGACAACTTCACAGAGTTGGCCAAGGAGGCCAGATGTGAGACAGGACAGGCCCTTTCGGGGGATCATAGTATGGCCCACCAGTCAGACGACACTCCGGGTAGTCACAGACCAACTTGGAAGGAGGTGCCTTTGTGGGTGTGGGTGTGAGTTTGTGGTTTTGTCTCATGTTCTGAGAATAGGTAGGAAAGGCGGTTTGTTTGGGTTGGAGTGGACTGTTTCTAGTAAGGCTTTTGACAAGGCGAGTGTTTCTATGTTTGTGTATCCCACTGTGTCCCTGGTTGTAGACATTAGAAAAGAGAATGCATCAATGGATGTGTCCTGTCTAGTAGAAAGCTTCCCAGCATTCATCCTGCCCAATTTATGAATGGACTGCGGCTTGCCTTATGGATGGGCAACGCCTACTATCTTCCTAAGTTCCTGTTTTCTTCCTGAATTCTGGCCACTCTCCAGAATAGGCTCATGGTTTTGTGTCCAAGATATGTACCACCTCCAAGCTCGGTGACATGGCCATGTACTGGATAGTTGAAAGAAATGGTGAGCATCTCAGAAAACTCAGATATCAGTGTGATCAGTAAAGTCTCCCTAGAGAAACCCTGCTTTGGGCCTTTGGCTTACCTATCCTTTTGTGGCCCTGAATGTCAGGAAGGCCTTTGCCTCAGGGCACCCCTTTGTGAAGCCTGAAGAAAACAGTTTTCAAATGGAAATGAATGGGCATCACCTGTGGCTCTTTGCTTAATTGCTTTGCAAAGGGATGTGTCTGAATCAGCCTCTTGGCCCTGTGTGAGGCTGTGGCTTACATTGTCAGCACCTGATGGATCCAAAGAAAGATCCCATGCGTGCATCCAAGGCCAAATTGGCACAAAAGCAGTCATCCTGGATGAGGTCTCTCGCCTTCCTCTGTAAGGTTCCTGACCTCCATCAAGTGAGAATAGGGATCCTTTGTGTCAAATGAGTCCTTCAAAGCCATGCAGAGGCTAGCCCATAGGTGCTTGGGTTTTCTCATGACTCCAGTTCACACAAAGAATCTATACCCGGCAGTCAGTAGGCCTCCAATTGGAGAAGTAGAGCAGTATTAAAGGCAGGCCTATTTGATCACTCCAGGTCCAAAGGAAGGGTGTCCAGGCCACCCTGACATTAGGCAAATGAGAGGCAAGGGAGCTTATTGTGGACACTGTCTTGGGCTGTGCCCCTCATGGAAACCTCCAGCCAGAGGTCATGATGAGTGTCTGTATGGAAGAAGATGAGGGCCATGTGGCAGTGTTTTGGTTTGAATTGTGGTGTGGCAGTGGGAAGAGATGACTGGGTCCACCTGGGCTTGAACTCTGGTGTGATTCCCCTTGGAGACTGAGTTCTGGAACTGACCTCAGAGAAGTATTGCCGTGAATTGTGTCGGGATGTTAGGAGGCCACGCATGAGAGTCGCCCTTGGAAACTGAGATCTAGGCCCAGGCTGGCTTTCCACAGAGCACTGGGAATCTCAGCCCGGATATCACATGATTTTATTCTTAAAGACCTGGCAGCCATCGTGGAGAGTCCAAACACACGTGGACCTCACATTGTAGACCTCAATGGGCCTGGCTTCCTGTGACCTTTTGGCCACTCCTTGGGAAGCCTTGTTTGTGAGAGTTCTCCAGAGCTTTCGTTGAAATGAGCTTCCTCACCATTTAATGGTTCCTGAAGGAATGGAAACCCACAGTGCCTCCAACTTCATCCTTTAAAAATGGCTAGCTAGATAAATACCATGACATTTTTGAAATTCCCATGACCAGGTGGCACTGGAGAACCTTTGGATGTCCTGTTGCTGATCATGAGTGTACCAGACAGTGCCTTGATTGACTGGGTTTCATGAAAATGGTGTAGAACAGAGATGCCAGTGAGTTGGGGCCTGCTGAGTAGTGGGCCTAGAGCAGTGGTGTGCAGGTGTGTGATAGAACATCTGTGGTGGGGCCATGTGGATCTGCCATTGGCTTCCAAATGGCTTGTGACTGACATGGTGCAGCGAGCAGACCCTTCTATGTAAAGGCATCTTGTTATATGGAGAGGTTTCAGGGCAATGTTCAGAATCAGGTTGCTATGGTCAAGGGGGCAAGCTCTGTGGGATAGAAGCCTGGCTGGTGCATTCTCCTAGGACCTTGACCCACCACACGTGACAGAACTCCCTCCAGCACTGTGTCCCAGTTGAACTCCTTGTATTTCCTGAAGCAAATTCCAAACTCCCAGTGCAGCAGCAAGAAACACCACGAAAAGTGGAGGATGACCAAATGGCTTCACAGTCCACACAGGGAGACACTTAGACCCCAGTGGCCACAGTTTACCTGCAAAGAGAGAATTCAGCACTTCTGCCTCATGTTCATTGGAAAATCAGAAACCATGTCCTCCAGGTCACATAGATGCAGACCTGGTTTGATGGTCTCACTACAAAGGAAGCTAAAGCTCCTGACAACAACATATATTTCAAGTGCCCAACCTCAGAAGCAGTTTCTCACGAAGTCTTTAGGCCAGCAGAGCTCCACGTTTGTGGAGTGTTTACCCTGTCCCTTACTCATGGAAAGTAGTCTACCACCTCCAAGGTTGTGAACTCCTGAGCATTTTCCATTCCACATATGTATTCACAGCATTTCTAACTCTTCTCCTCAAATTGTGTCTTACTTATTGTGAAGGTAATGTCAAGGCAATGTTCTGGATGAGAGTGGGAAGATTTTTTTGTAGCACATATTGGCCTACACATTGGATTCATTTTCCTATTTTCCGTTCGAAATACTGAATCCCTGACACTCACCCATACCCTACTAGATTGTGACTACGAATACTAATATGATGGAGAAAAATAACTCAAACAGAATAGAAATACAGGCAGTTCAGAGGAGGCCTGGTGTATAGTTGGACTGGCCTTTGGCATTATAAAGGGTAGGTGTTATAAATCTAGTCCAATTTAGTAGAAATAGTTCTCCATGTGTTTTGAATGTTAACAAATATGTGAATTCCTGTCTCCCTTTCTCTGTAGCCTATTCAGCAACATGCATTTTTACATGCACATATAGAATCCTACCTCCTATCCCACGTCCATTCTTGTGAGGTGGCTGACTTGGCAGATACAAACTGTGAGAAGAGATCACTCCTCCTAAACGCTGTTGGAACTGAAAATTCAACCTCCAGGTGAGCTTCCCACATGAACAACATGATACATAAATACATGTTCAGTAAAATAAATATTTTTGGATCTGTGGATGATAAATATTTCATGATGAATTTCGATTGGCATATATATTTCTACTCTTTAATGTCTGTGTTTGTGTGTGTGTTTTTCTTTTGTGTATATATATATATATATATATATATATATATATATATATATATATATACATATACACACACACACACACACACACACATACACACACTCTCCAGATTTTTCAAAATATGAAATGTATGTGTCATATTATATACTCCCTAAATTCATTCATGTTCATATATGTGGATTTATAATCAACTTTTCACAAGATTATTCTCAGAAATAGTCATCCACCTGAAATACATATTTGTTTCCTAGTGCTGAAATCCTAATATTTCTACAGTAACTGACCCAGTTTAACATGAATGCAAGTAGATTCCTATGGGACATGATGTGTATTTTGACGTTCATTTTTATTCAACACTGGTACATTACTATTTCTTCAGTTGATGCACATCATAGGATATGTATTTCATCCTCAAGTTCACAAATTTCTAGGCATTCATTTCCCTTTCAACCACTTCCTGCTTCAGAACACATGTATTCCTCCACGTTTCTTGACTGGTCTTTTCATGAGACTTCTTTCCAAACACATTCTTTTCCATTTCCATAATCCCTTGTGAAGCAAAACTCACACCCCCTTCATGGTAAACCATAACCCCAATATCACCATTAGATGTATAACTGGTTAGAATGAATGGTTGTGTATCAATATTAGATTTCCTATATATTTTCAGATATCAATGCAATCCATTATTTAAATTGGAACCTGTTATACTATTTATTCACAGTATGGTCTATTCATGCATTATCTCTATATTCATAGACCCAGGGTACACCTATTTGTACCCCCAAAGGCTAATTTATATGTCTTCAACATATTACTCCCAGAAATGGTGGAAGAAACACTCATGTCACCTGATCTACATATACATTTTATCACAGTGATATTCTGGACACAAAATGCAAAGGTCACACTTATGATTGCACCAACGCCTCATTGGAAAGTGAGCATGGATTACTAAAAACATCCTTGTCCAGGTTGCCTAATGCTCTCAAATGTCAATGCTATTGGTGACTACACATTTGTTTCTTCCTAAGATGATATATTCAACCTCAACCCTGTTGAAAATGTCTAATCCACTCACTCACTTTATACTTTGCCTGATTTCCTAATGTCTCTATTGATATCTGCTTTCCTACATATGTTCCCCAGTTCATCATTGTGACTGACTCTTCACATGTGCTGACGTTTACATTCACTCTCTAACCGACACCCTATTGCTAAAGAACTTTTGGTCCAAATTGCATACTCACTCTTCTTCCAAAACTTACCAACTATCTTCCTAATCCTACCTACTATCCCTTTTTGACTGGATGTTCTCTTCTACATTCAATCATCCAAGGTACAAGGTCCTATGCCATTGTGTACCGATTTATCTGAGACATCTGTGCAGAAAGTCATTCAAAGCTAAGTATCCCAATCAAGGGCCCAATGCCCTTCTGGCCTTCAAATCTTACTTGGATTTCTGTTTTCATACATATATTTCACCTATATATTATTATAAATATCCCAGGTTCCCAATACCATTCTTCATCCAGCAGAGTGATTCCTAAGCCACATCAAACAGGTTCTTAACCCTAACCATACACTGTTCCCTCAATCTAACTTTACAGAAGAGCAGGGACAGAGTGGGTCTTACAATACAGGAATGTGGGGGATCTTCCACCTGCTGAGAACCTCAAAGGTCCATGCAGAAATGATCCCTGGAGAAGATGTAGGCAGCTATGAAGGACCTGAGAGAGCAGAAGTCATCTTCCATGACAAACAACCTGGTCAGGATGAAGGGATGTGTCTGAATGAGCCTCTCTCTTCTTAATGTAGACAAGATGGACCAAAGCAGGCCTGTGTGGAGAGCTGTTCCTTGGTGCCTATGGTTGATATTCCATTCTAACTTGTGAAAGTGTCACAGGAAGGAGGGGCAGCCTCCATCTCATGGGAGCCTTGGAAGCAACTGTTAGGACACAGTGGTTGCCAAGGCAGTGACCTCATTCAGTTCCTGAAGGAAGTGACCTCACCTCACTTCCTTGGTGATGGAACTCTCTGAACTTGGGATCCAGGAAGCCAGGCACCCAGAGCCAGTCCCAGTCCCAGTCCCAGTGGGCTCACTTGTTTGGATTTACCAAGGACAGAGTCAGTCTTTCTTGGTACCCACTGAGGTGAGGATTGCCAAATGCCAGGAAAGCTCTGCAGAGGGGCCTTTCCTGAGAAAGCAGGTAGTGGCTCACCGCTGGCTCCTGACAACTTCACAGAGTTGGCCAAGGAGGCCAGATGTGAGACAGGACAGGCCCTTTCGGGGGAACATAGTATGGCCCACCAGTCAGACGACACTCCGGGTAGTCACAGACCAACTTGGAAGGAGGTGCCTTTGTGGGTGTGGGTGTGAGTTTGTGGTTTTGTCTCATGTTCTGAGAATAGGTAGGAAAGGCGGTTTGTTTGGGTTGGAGTGGACTGTTTCTAGTAAGGCTTTTGACAAGGCGAGTGTTTCTATGTTTGTGTATCCCACTGTGTCCCTGGTTGTAGACATTAGAAAAGAGAATGCATCAATGGATGTGTCCTGTCTAGTAGAAAGCTTCCCAGCATTCATCCTGCCCAATTTATGAATGGACTGCGGCTTGCCTTATGGATGGGCAACGCCTACTATCTTCCTAAGTTCCTGTTTTCTTCCTGAATTCTGGCCACTCTCCAGAATAGGCTCATGGTTTTGTGTCCAAGATATGTACCACCTCCAAGCTCGGTGACATGGCCATGTACTGGATAGTTGAAAGAAATGGTGAGCATCTCAGAAAACTCAGATATCAGTGTGATCAGTAAAGTCTCCCTAGAGAAACCCTGCTTTGGGCCTTTGGCTTACCTATCCTTTTGTGGCCCTGAATGTCAGGAAGGCCTTTGCCTCAGGGCACCCCTTTGTGAAGCCTGAAGAAAACAGTTTTCAAATGGAAATGAATGGGCATCACCTGTGGCTCTTTGCTTAATTGCTTTGCAAAGGGATGTGTCTGAATCAGCCTCTTGGCCCTGTGTGAGGCTGTGGCTTACATTGTCAGCACCTGATGGATCCAAAGAAAGATCCCATGCGTGCATCCAAGGCCAAATTGGCACAAAAGCAGTCATCCTGGATGAGGTCTCTCGCCTTCCTCTGTAAGGTTCCTGACCTCCATCAAGTGAGAATAGGGATCCTTTGTGTCAAATGAGTCCTTCAAAGCCATGCAGAGGCTAGCCCATAGGTGCTTGGGTTTTCTCATGACTCCAGTTCACACAAAGAATCTATACCCGGCAGTCAGTAGGCCTCCAATTGGAGAAGTAGAGCAGTATTAAAGGCAGGCCTATTTGATCACTCCAGGTCCAAAGGAAGGGTGTCCAGGCCACCCTGACATTAGGCAAATGAGAGGCAAGGGAGCTTATTGTGGACACTGTCTTGGGCTGTGCCCCTCATGGAAACCTCCAGCCAGAGGTCATGATGAGTGTCTGTATGGAAGAAGATGAGGGCCATGTGGCAGTGTTTTGGTTTGAATTGTGGTGTGGCAGTGGGAAGAGATGACTGGGTCCACCTGGGCTTGAACTCTGGTGTGATTCCCCTTGGAGACTGAGTTCTGGAACTGACCTCAGAGAAGTATTGCCGTGAATTGTGTCGGGATGTTAGGAGGCCACGCATGAGAGTCGCCCTTGGAAACTGAGATCTAGGCCCAGGCTGGCTTTCCACAGAGCACTGGGAATCTCAGCCCGGATATCACATGATTTTATTCTTAAAGACCTGGCAGCCATCGTGGAGAGTCCAAACACACGTGGACCTCACATTGTAGACCTCAATGGGCCTGGCTTCCTGTGACCTTTTGGCCACTCCTTGGGAAGCCTTGTTTGTGAGAGTTCTCCAGAGCTTTCGTTGAAATGAGCTTCCTCACCATTTAATGGTTCCTGAAGGAATGGAAACCCACAGTGCCTCCAACTTCATCCTTTAAAAATGGCTAGCTAGATAAATACCATGACATTTTTGAAATTCCCATGACCAGGTGGCACTGGAGAACCTTTGGATGTCCTGTTGCTGATCATGAGTGTACCAGACAGTGCCTTGATTGACTGGGTTTCATGAAAATGGTGTAGAACAGAGATGCCAGTGAGTTGGGGCCTGCTGAGTAGTGGGCCTAGAGCAGTGGTGTGCAGGTGTGTGATAGAACATCTGTGGTGGGGCCATGTGGATCTGCCATTGGCTTCCAAATGGCTTGTGACTGACATGGTGCAGCGAGCAGACCCTTCTATGTAAAGGCATCTTGTTATATGGAGAGGTTTCAGGGCAATGTTCAGAATCAGGTTGCTATGGTCAAGGGGGCAAGCTCTGTGGGATAGAAGCCTGGCTGGTGCATTCTCCTAGGACCTTGACCCACCACACGTGACAGAACTCCCTCCAGCACTGTGTCCCAGTTGAACTCCTTGTATTTCCTGAAGCAAATTCCAAACTCCCAGTGCAGCAGCAAGAAACACCACGAAAAGTGGAGGATGACCAAATGGCTTCACAGTCCACACAGGGAGACACTTAGACCCCAGTGGCCACAGTTTACCTGCAAAGAGAGAATTCAGCACTTCTGCCTCATGTTCATTGGAAAATCAGAAACCATGTCCTCCAGGTCACATAGATGCAGACCTGGTTTGATGGTCTCACTACAAAGGAAGCTAAAGCTCCTGACAACAACATATATTTCAAGTGCCCAACCTCAGAAGCAGTTTCTCACGAAGTCTTTAGGCCAGCAGAGCTCCACGTTTGTGGAGTGTTTACCCTGTCCCTTACTCATGGAAAGTAGTCTACCACCTCCAAGGTTGTGAACTCCTGAGCATTTTCCATTCCACATATGTATTCACAGCATTTCTAACTCTTCTCCTCAAATTGTGTCTTACTTATTGTGAAGGTAATGTCAAGGCAATGTTCTGGATGAGAGTGGGAAGATTTTTTTGTAGCACATATTGGCCTACACATTGGATTCATTTTCCTATTTTCCGTTCGAAATACTGAATCCCTGACACTCACCCATACCCTACTAGATTGTGACTACGAATACTAATATGATGGAGAAAAATAACTCAAACAGAATAGAAATACAGGCAGTTCAGAGGAGGCCTGGTGTATAGTTGGACTGGCCTTTGGCATTATAAAGGGTAGGTGTTATAAATCTAGTCCAATTTAGTAGAAATAGTTCTCCATGTGTTTTGAATGTTAACAAATATGTGAATTCCTGTCTCCCTTTCTCTGTAGCCTATTCAGCAACATGCATTTTTACATGCACATATAGAATCCTACCTCCTATCCCACGTCCATTCTTGTGAGGTGGCTGACTTGGCAGATACAAACTGTGAGAAGAGATCACTCCTCCTAAACGCTGTTGGAACTGAAAATTCAACCTCCAGGTGAGCTTCCCACATGAACAACATGATACATAAATACATGTTCAGTAAAATAAATATTTTTGGATCTGTGGATGATAAATATTTCATGATGAATTTCGATTGGCATATATATTTCTACTCTTTAATGTCTGTGTTTGTGTGTGTGTTTTTCTTTTGTGTATATATATATATATATATATATATATATATATATATATATATATATATATATACATATACACACACACACACACACACACATACACACACTCTCCAGATTTTTCAAAATATGAAATGTATGTGTCATATTATATACTCCCTAAATTCATTCATGTTCATATATGTGGATTTATAATCAACTTTTCACAAGATTATTCTCAGAAATAGTCATCCACCTGAAATACATATTTGTTTCCTAGTGCTGAAATCCTAATATTTCTACAGTAACTGACCCAGTTTAACATGAATGCAAGTAGATTCCTATGGGACATGATGTGTATTTTGACGTTCATTTTTATTCAACACTGGTACATTACTATTTCTTCAGTTGATGCACATCATAGGATATGTATTTCATCCTCAAGTTCACAAATTTCTAGGCATTCATTTCCCTTTCAACCACTTCCTGCTTCAGAACACATGTATTCCTCCACGTTTCTTGACTGGTCTTTTCATGAGACTTCTTTCCAAACACATTCTTTTCCATTTCCATAATCCCTTGTGAAGCAAAACTCACACCCCCTTCATGGTAAACCATAACCCCAATATCACCATTAGATGTATAACTGGTTAGAATGAATGGTTGTGTATCAATATTAGATTTCCTATATATTTTCAGATATCAATGCAATCCATTATTTAAATTGGAACCTGTTATACTATTTATTCACAGTATGGTCTATTCATGCATTATCTCTATATTCATAGACCCAGGGTACACCTATTTGTACCCCCAAAGGCTAATTTATATGTCTTCAACATATTACTCCCAGAAATGGTGGAAGAAACACTCATGTCACCTGATCTACATATACATTTTATCACAGTGATATTCTGGACACAAAATGCAAAGGTCACACTTATGATTGCACCAACGCCTCATTGGAAAGTGAGCATGGATTACTAAAAACATCCTTGTCCAGGTTGCCTAATGCTCTCAAATGTCAATGCTATTGGTGACTACACATTTGTTTCTTCCTAAGATGATATATTCAACCTCAACCCTGTTGAAAATGTCTAATCCACTCACTCACTTTATACTTTGCCTGATTTCCTAATGTCTCTATTGATATCTGCTTTCCTACATATGTTCCCCAGTTCATCATTGTGACTGACTCTTCACATGTGCTGACGTTTACATTCACTCTCTAACCGACACCCTATTGCTAAAGAACTTTTGGTCCAAATTGCATACTCACTCTTCTTCCAAAACTTACCAACTATCTTCCTAATCCTACCTACTATCCCTTTTTGACTGGATGTTCTCTTCTACATTCAATCATCCAAGGTACAAGGTCCTATGCCATTGTGTACCGATTTATCTGAGACATCTGTGCAGAAAGTCATTCAAAGCTAAGTATCCCAATCAAGGGCCCAATGCCCTTCTGGCCTTCAAATCTTACTTGGATTTCTGTTTTCATACATATATTTCACCTATATATTATTATAAATATCCCAGGTTCCCAATACCATTCTTCATCCAGCAGAGTGATTCCTAAGCCACATCAAACAGGTTCTTAACCCTAACCATACACTGTTCCCTCAATCTAACTTTACAGAAGAGCAGGGACAGAGTGGGTCTTACAATACAGGAATGTGGGGGATCTTCCACCTGCTGAGAACCTCAAAGGTCCATGCAGAAATGATCCCTGGAGAAGATGTAGGCAGCTATGAAGGACCTGAGAGAGCAGAAGTCATCTTCCATGGCAAACAACCTGGTCAGGATGAAGGGATGTGTCTGAATGAGCCTCTCTCTTCTTAATGTAGACAAGATGGACCAAAGCAGGCCTGTGTGGAGAGCTGTTCCTTGGTGCCTATGGTTGATATTCCATTCTAACTTGTGAAAGTGTCACAGGAAGGAGGGGCAGCCTCCATCTCATGGGAGCCTTGGAAGCAACTGTTAGGACACAGTGGTTGCCAAGGCAGTGACCTCATTCAGTTCCTGAAGGAAGTGACCTCACCTCACTTCCTTGGTGATGGAACTCTCTGAACTTGGGATCCAGGAAGCCAGGCACCCAGAGCCAGTCCCAGTCCCAGTCCCAGTGGGCTCACTTGTTTGGATTTACCAAGGACAGAGTCAGTCTTTCTTGGTACCCACTGAGGTGAGGATTGCCAAATGCCAGGAAAGCTCTGCAGAGGGGCCTTTCCTGAGAAAGCAGGTAGTGGCTCACCGCTGGCTCCTGACAACTTCACAGAGTTGGCCAAGGAGGCCAGATGTGAGACAGGACAGGCCCTTTCGGGGGAACATAGTATGGCCCACCAGTCAGACGACACTCCGGGTAGTCACAGACCAACTTGGAAGGAGGTGCCTTTGTGGGTGTGGGTGTGAGTTTGTGGTTTTGTCTCATGTTCTGAGAATAGGTAGGAAAGGCGGTTTGTTTGGGTTGGAGTGGACTGTTTCTAGTAAGGCTTTTGACAAGGCGAGTGTTTCTATGTTTGTGTATCCCACTGTGTCCCTGGTTGTAGACATTAGAAAAGAGAATGCATCAATGGATGTGTCCTGTCTAGTAGAAAGCTTCCCAGCATTCATCCTGCCCAATTTATGAATGGACTGCGGCTTGCCTTATGGATGGGCAACGCCTACTATCTTCCTAAGTTCCTGTTTTCTTCCTGAATTCTGGCCACTCTCCAGAATAGGCTCATGGTTTTGTGTCCAAGATATGTACCACCTCCAAGCTCGGTGACATGGCCATGTACTGGATAGTTGAAAGAAATGGTGAGCATCTCAGAAAACTCAGATATCAGTGTGATCAGTAAAGTCTCCCTAGAGAAACCCTGCTTTGGGCCTTTGGCTTACCTATCCTTTTGTGGCCCTGAATGTCAGGAAGGCCTTTGCCTCAGGGCACCCCTTTGTGAAGCCTGAAGAAAACAGTTTTCAAATGGAAATGAATGGGCATCACCTGTGGCTCTTTGCTTAATTGCTTTGCAAAGGGATGTGTCTGAATCAGCCTCTTGGCCCTGTGTGAGGCTGTGGCTTACATTGTCAGCACCTGATGGATCCAAAGAAAGATCCCATGCGTGCATCCAAGGCCAAATTGGCACAAAAGCGGTCATCCTGGATGAGGTCTCTCGCCTTCCTCTGTAAGGTTCCTGACCTCCATCAAGTGAGAATAGGGATCCTTTGTGTCAAATGAGTCCTTCAAAGCCATGCAGAGGCTAGCCCATAGGTGCTTGGGTTTTCTCATGACTCCAGTTCACACAAAGAATCTATACCCGGCAGTCAGTAGGCCTCCAATTGGAGAAGTAGAGCAGTATTAAAGGCAGGCCTATTTGATCACTCCAGGTCCAAAGGAAGGGTGTCCAGGCCACCCTGACATTAGGCAAATGAGAGGCAAGGGAGCTTATTGTGGACACTGTCTTGGGCTGTGCCCCTCATGGAAACCTCCAGCCAGAGGTCATGATGAGTGTCTGTATGGAAGAAGATGAGGGCCATGTGGCAGTGTTTTGGTTTGAATTGTGGTGTGGCAGTGGGAAGAGATGACTGGGTCCACCTGGGCTTGAACTCTGGTGTGATTCCCCTTGGAGACTGAGTTCTGGAACTGACCTCAGAGAAGTATTGCCGTGAATTGTGTCGGGATGTTAGGAGGCCACGCATGAGAGTCGCCCTTGGAAACTGAGATCTAGGCCCAGGCTGGCTTTCCACAGAGCACTGGGAATCTCAGCCCGGATATCACATGATTTTATTCTTAAAGACCTGGCAGCCATCGTGGAGAGTCCAAACACACGTGGACCTCACATTGTAGACCTCAATGGGCCTGGCTTCCTGTGACCTTTTGGCCACTCCTTGGGAAGCCTTGTTTGTGAGAGTTCTCCAGAGCTTTCGTTGAAATGAGCTTCCTCACCATTTAATGGTTCCTGAAGGAATGGAAACCCACAGTGCCTCCAACTTCATCCTTTAAAAATGGCTAGCTAGATAAATACCATGACATTTTTGAAATTCCCATGACCAGGTGGCACTGGAGAACCTTTGGATGTCCTGTTGCTGATCATGAGTGTACCAGACAGTGCCTTGATTGACTGGGTTTCATGAAAATGGTGTAGAACAGAGATGCCAGTGAGTTGGGGCCTGCTGAGTAGTGGGCCTAGAGCAGTGGTGTGCAGGTGTGTGATAGAACATCTGTGGTGGGGCCATGTGGATCTGCCATTGGCTTCCAAATGGCTTGTGACTGACATGGTGCAGCGAGCAGACCCTTCTATGTAAAGGCATCTTGTTATATGGAGAGGTTTCAGGGCAATGTTCAGAATCAGGTTGCTATGGTCAAGGGGGCAAGCTCTGTGGGATAGAAGCCTGGCTGGTGCATTCTCCTAGGACCTTGACCCACCACACGTGACAGAACTCCCTCCAGCACTGTGTCCCAGTTGAACTCCTTGTATTTCCTGAAGCAAATTCCAAACTCCCAGTGCAGCAGCAAGAAACACCACGAAAAGTGGAGGATGACCAAATGGCTTCACAGTCCACACAGGGAGACACTTAGACCCCAGTGGCCACAGTTTACCTGCAAAGAGAGAATTCAGCACTTCTGCCTCATGTTCATTGGAAAATCAGAAACCATGTCCTCCAGGTCACATAGATGCAGACCTGGTTTGATGGTCTCACTACAAAGGAAGCTAAAGCTCCTGACAACAACATATATTTCAAGTGCCCAACCTCAGAAGCAGTTTCTCACGAAGTCTTTAGGCCAGCAGAGCTCCACGTTTGTGGAGTGTTTACCCTGTCCCTTACTCATGGAAAGTAGTCTACCACCTCCAAGGTTGTGAACTCCTGAGCATTTTCCATTCCACATATGTATTCACAGCATTTCTAACTCTTCTCCTCAAATTGTGTCTTACTTATTGTGAAGGTAATGTCAAGGCAATGTTCTGGATGAGAGTGGGAAGATTTTTTTGTAGCACATATTGGCCTACACATTGGATTCATTTTCCTATTTTCCGTTCGAAATACTGAATCCCTGACACTCACCCATACCCTACTAGATTGTGACTACGAATACTAATATGATGGAGAAAAATAACTCAAACAGAATAGAAATACAGGCAGTTCAGAGGAGGCCTGGTGTATAGTTGGACTGGCCTTTGGCATTATAAAGGGTAGGTGTTATAAATCTAGTCCAATTTAGTAGAAATAGTTCTCCATGTGTTTTGAATGTTAACAAATATGTGAATTCCTGTCTCCCTTTCTCTGTAGCCTATTCAGCAACATGCATTTTTACATGCACATATAGAATCCTACCTCCTATCCCACGTCCATTCTTGTGAGGTGGCTGACTTGGCAGATACAAACTGTGAGAAGAGATCACTCCTCCTAAACGCTGTTGGAACTGAAAATTCAACCTCCAGGTGAGCTTCCCACATGAACAACATGATACATAAATACATGTTCAGTAAAATAAATATTTTTGGATCTGTGGATGATAAATATTTCATGATGAATTTCGATTGGCATATATATTTCTACTCTTTAATGTCTGTGTTTGTGTGTGTGTTTTTCTTTTGTGTATATATATATATATATATATATATATATATATATACATATACACACACACACACACACACACACATACACACACTCTCCAGATTTTTCAAAATATGAAATGTATGTGTCATATTATATACTCCCTAAATTCATTCATGTTCATATATGTGGATTTATAATCAACTTTTCACAAGATTATTCTCAGAAATAGTCATCCACCTGAAATACATATTTGTTTCCTAGTGCTGAAATCCTAATATTTCTACAGTAACTGACCCAGTTTAACATGAATGCAAGTAGATTCCTATGGGACATGATGTGTATTTTGACGTTCATTTTTATTCAACACTGGTACATTACTATTTCTTCAGTTGATGCACATCATAGGATATGTATTTCATCCTCAAGTTCACAAATTTCTAGGCATTCATTTCCCTTTCAATCACTTCCTGCTTCAGAACACATGTATTCCTCCACGTTTCTTGACTGGTCTTTTCATGAGACTTCTTTCCAAACACATTCTTTTCCATTTCCATAATCCCTTGTGAAGCAAAACTCACACCCCCTTCATGGTAAACCATAACCCCAATATCACCATTAGATGTATAACTGGTTAGAATGAATGGTTGTGTATCAATATTAGATTTCCTATATATTTTCAGATATCAATGCAATCCATTATTTAAATTGGAACCTGTTATACTATTTATTCACAGTATGGTCTATTCATGCATTATCTCTATATTCATAGACCCAGGGTACACCTATTTGTACCCCCAAAGGCTAATTTATATGTCTTCAACATATTACTCCCAGAAATGTTGGAAGAAACACTCATGTCACCTGATCTACATATACATTTTATCACAGTGATATTCTGGACACAAAATGCAAAGGTCACACTTATGATTGCACCAACGCCTCATTGGAAAGTGAGCATGGATTACTAAAAACATCCTTGTCCAGGTTGCCTAATGCTCTCAAATGTCAATGCTATTGGTGACTACACATTTGTTTCTTCCTAAGATGATATATTCAACCTCAACCCTGTTGAAAATGTCTAATCCACTCACTCACTTTATACTTTGCCTGATTTCCTAATGTCTCTATTGATATCTGCTTTCCTACATATGTTCCCCAGTTCATCATTGTGACTGACTCTTCACATGTGCTGACGTTTACATTCACTCTCTAACCGACACCCTATTGCTAAAGAACTTTTGGTCCAAATTGCATACTCACTCTTCTTCCAAAACTTACCAACTATCTTCCTAATCCTACCTACTATCCCTTTTTGACTGGATGTTCTCTTCTACATTCAATCATCCAAGGTACAAGGTCCTATGCCATTGTGTACCGATTTATCTGAGACATCTGTGCAGAAAGTCATTCAAAGCTAAGTATCCCAATCAAGGGCCCAATGCCCTTCTGGCCTTCAAATCTTACTTGGATTTCTGTTTTCATACATATATTTCACCTATATATTATTATAAATATCCCAGGTTCCCAATACCATTCTTCATCCAGCAGAGTGATTCCTAAGCCACATCAAACAGGTTCTTAACCCTAACCATACACTGTTCCCTCAATCTAACTTTACAGAAGAGCAGGGACAGAGTGGGTCTTACAATACAGGAATGTGGGGGATCTTCCACCTGCTGAGAACCTCAAAGGTCCATGCAGAAATGATCCCTGGAGAAGATGTAGGCAGCTATGAAGGACCTGAGAGAGCAGAAGTCATCTTCCATGGCAAACAACCTGGTCAGGATGAAGGGATGTGTCTGAATGAGCCTCTCTCTTCTTAATGTAGACAAGATGGACCAAAGCAGGCCTGTGTGGAGAGCTGTTCCTTGGTGCCTATGGTTGATATTCCATTCTAACTTGTGAAAGTGTCACAGGAAGGAGGGGCAGCCTCCATCTCATGGGAGCCTTGGAAGCAACTGTTAGGACACAGTGGTTGCCAAGGCAGTGACCTCATTCAGTTCCTGAAGGAAGTGACCTCACCTCACTTCCTTGGTGATGGAACTCTCTGAACTTGGGATCCAGGAAGCCAGGCACCCAGAGCCAGTCCCAGTCCCAGTCCCAGTGGGCTCACTTGTTTGGATTTACCAAGGACAGAGTCAGTCTTTCTTGGTACCCACTGAGGTGAGGATTGCCAAATGCCAGGAAAGCTCTGCAGAGGGGCCTTTCCTGAGAAAGCAGGTAGTGGCTCACCGCTGGCTCCTGACAACTTCACAGAGTTGGCCAAGGAGGCCAGATGTGAGACAGGACAGGCCCTTTCGGGGGAACATAGTATGGCCCACCAGTCAGACGACACTCCGGGTAGTCACAGACCAACTTGGAAGGAGGTGCCTTTGTGGGTGTGGGTGTGAGTTTGTGGTTTTGTCTCATGTTCTGAGAATAGGTAGGAAAGGCGGTTTGTTTGGGTTGGAGTGGACTGTTTCTAGTAAGGCTTTTGACAAGGCGAGTGTTTCTATGTTTGTGTATCCCACTGTGTCCCTGGTTGTAGACATTAGAAAAGAGAATGCATCAATGGATGTGTCCTGTCTAGTAGAAAGCTTCCCAGCATTCATCCTGCCCAATTTATGAATGGACTGCGGCTTGCCTTATGGATGGGCAACGCCTACTATCTTCCTAAGTTCCTGTTTTCTTCCTGAATTCTGGCCACTCTCCAGAATAGGCTCATGGTTTTGTGTCCAAGATATGTACCACCTCCAAGCTCGGTGACATGGCCATGTACTGGATAGTTGAAAGAAATGGTGAGCATCTCAGAAAACTCAGATATCAGTGTGATCAGTAAAGTCTCCCTAGAGAAACCCTGCTTTGGGCCTTTGGCTTACCTATCCTTTTGTGGCCCTGAATGTCAGGAAGGCCTTTGCCTCAGGGCACCCCTTTGTGAAGCCTGAAGAAAACAGTTTTCAAATGGAAATGAATGGGCATCACCTGTGGCTCTTTGCTTAATTGCTTTGCAAAGGGATGTGTCTGAATCAGCCTCTTGGCCCTGTGTGAGGCTGTGGCTTACATTGTCAGCACCTGATGGATCCAAAGAAAGATCCCATGCGTGCATCCAAGGCCAAATTGGCACAAAAGCAGTCATCCTGGATGAGGTCTCTCGCCTTCCTCTGTAAGGTTCCTGACCTCCATCAAGTGAGAATAGGGATCCTTTGTGTCAAATGAGTCCTTCAAAGCCATGCAGAGGCTAGCCCATAGGTGCTTGGGTTTTCTCATGACTCCAGTTCACACAAAGAATCTATACCCGGCAGTCAGTAGGCCTCCAATTGGAGAAGTAGAGCAGTATTAAAGGCAGGCCTATTTGATCACTCCAGGTCCAAAGGAAGGGTGTCCAGGCCACCCTGACATTAGGCAAATGAGAGGCAAGGGAGCTTATTGTGGACACTGTCTTGGGCTGTGCCCCTCATGGAAACCTCCAGCCAGAGGTCATGATGAGTGTCTGTATGGAAGAAGATGAGGGCCATGTGGCAGTGTTTTGGTTTGAATTGTGGTGTGGCAGTGGGAAGAGATGACTGGGTCCACCTGGGCTTGAACTCTGGTGTGATTCCCCTTGGAGACTGAGTTCTGGAACTGACCTCAGAGAAGTATTGCCGTGAATTGTGTCGGGATGTTAGGAGGCCACGCATGAGAGTCGCCCTTGGAAACTGAGATCTAGGCCCAGGCTGGCTTTCCACAGAGCACTGGGAATCTCAGCCCGGATATCACATGATTTTATTCTTAAAGACCTGGCAGCCATCGTGGAGAGTCCAAACACACGTGGACCTCACATTGTAGACCTCAATGGGCCTGGCTTCCTGTGACCTTTTGGCCACTCCTTGGGAAGCCTTGTTTGTGAGAGTTCTCCAGAGCTTTCGTTGAAATGAGCTTCCTCACCATTTAATGGTTCCTGAAGGAATGGAAACCCACAGTGCCTCCAACTTCATCCTTTAAAAATGGCTAGCTAGATAAATACCATGACATTTTTGAAATTCCCATGACCAGGTGGCACTGGAGAACCTTTGGATGTCCTGTTGCTGATCATGAGTGTACCAGACAGTGCCTTGATTGACTGGGTTTCATGAAAATGGTGTAGAACAGAGATGCCAGTGAGTTGGGGCCTGCTGAGTAGTGGGCCTAGAGCAGTGGTGTGCAGGTGTGTGATAGAACATCTGTGGTGGGGCCATGTGGATCTGCCATTGGCTTCCAAATGGCTTGTGACTGACATGGTGCAGCGAGCAGACCCTTCTATGTAAAGGCATCTTGTTATATGGAGAGGTTTCAGGGCAATGTTCAGAATCAGGTTGCTATGGTCAAGGGGGCAAGCTCTGTGGGATAGAAGCCTGGCTGGTGCATTCTCCTAGGACCTTGACCCACCACACGTGACAGAACTCCCTCCAGCACTGTGTCCCAGTTGAACTCCTTGTATTTCCTGAAGCAAATTCCAAACTCCCAGTGCAGCAGCAAGAAACACCACGAAAAGTGGAGGATGACCAAATGGCTTCACAGTCCACACAGGGAGACACTTAGACCCCAGTGGCCACAGTTTACCTGCAAAGAGAGAATTCAGCACTTCTGCCTCATGTTCATTGGAAAATCAGAAACCATGTCCTCCAGGTCACATAGATGCAGACCTGGTTTGATGGTCTCACTACAAAGGAAGCTAAAGCTCCTGACAACAACATATATTTCAAGTGCCCAACCTCAGAAGCAGTTTCTCACGAAGTCTTTAGGCCAGCAGAGCTCCACGTTTGTGGAGTGTTTACCCTGTCCCTTACTCATGGAAAGTAGTCTACCACCTCCAAGGTTGTGAACTCCTGAGCATTTTCCATTCCACATATGTATTCACAGCATTTCTAACTCTTCTCCTCAAATTGTGTCTTACTTATTGTGAAGGTAATGTCAAGGCAATGTTCTGGATGAGAGTGGGAAGATTTTTTTGTAGCACATATTGGCCTACACATTGGATTCATTTTCCTATTTTCCGTTCGAAATACTGAATCCCTGACACTCACCCATACCCTACTAGATTGTGACTACGAATACTAATATGATGGAGAAAAATAACTCAAACAGAATAGAAATACAGGCAGTTCAGAGGAGGCCTGGTGTATAGTTGGACTGGCCTTTGGCATTATAAAGGGTAGGTGTTATAAATCTAGTCCAATTTAGTAGAAATAGTTCTCCATGTGTTTTGAATGTTAACAAATATGTGAATTCCTGTCTCCCTTTCTCTGTAGCCTATTCAGCAACATGCATTTTTACATGCACATATAGAATCCTACCTCCTATCCCACGTCCATTCTTGTGAGGTGGCTGACTTGGCAGATACAAACTGTGAGAAGAGATCACTCCTCCTAAACGCTGTTGGAACTGAAAATTCAACCTCCAGGTGAGCTTCCCACATGAACAACATGATACATAAATACATGTTCAGTAAAATAAATATTTTTGGATCTGTGGATGATAAATATTTCATGATGAATTTCGATTGGCATATATATTTCTACTCTTTAATGTCTGTGTTTGTGTGTGTGTTTTTCTTTTGTGTATATATATATATATATATATATATATATATATATATATATATATATACATATACACACACACACACACACACACATACACACACTCTCCAGATTTTTCAAAATATGAAATGTATGTGTCATATTATATACTCCCTAAATTCATTCATGTTCATATATGTGGATTTATAATCAACTTTTCACAAGATTATTCTCAGAAATAGTCATCCACCTGAAATACATATTTGTTTCCTAGTGCTGAAATCCTAATATTTCTACAGTAACTGACCCAGTTTAACATGAATGCAAGTAGATTCCTATGGGACATGATGTGTATTTTGACGTTCATTTTTATTCAACACTGGTACATTACTATTTCTTCAGTTGATGCACATCATAGGATATGTATTTCATCCTCAAGTTCACAAATTTCTAGGCATTCATTTCCCTTTCAACCACTTCCTGCTTCAGAACACATGTATTCCTCCACGTTTCTTGACTGGTCTTTTCATGAGACTTCTTTCCAAACACATTCTTTTCCATTTCCATAATCCCTTGTGAAGCAAAACTCACACCCCCTTCATGGTAAACCATAACCCCAATATCACCATTAGATGTATAACTGGTTAGAATGAATGGTTGTGTATCAATATTAGATTTCCTATATATTTTCAGATATCAATGCAATCCATTATTTAAATTGGAACCTGTTATACTATTTATTCACAGTATGGTCTATTCATGCATTATCTCTATATTCATAGACCCAGGGTACACCTATTTGTACCCCCAAAGGCTAATTTATATGTCTTCAACATATTACTCCCAGAAATGGTGGAAGAAACACTCATGTCACCTGATCTACATATACATTTTATCACAGTGATATTCTGGACACAAAATGCAAAGGTCACACTTATGATTGCACCAACGCCTCATTGGAAAGTGAGCATGGATTACTAAAAACATCCTTGTCCAGGTTGCCTAATGCTCTCAAATGTCAATGCTATTGGTGACTACACATTTGTTTCTTCCTAAGATGATATATTCAACCTCAACCCTGTTGAAAATGTCTAATCCACTCACTCACTTTATACTTTGCCTGATTTCCTAATGTCTCTATTGATATCTGCTTTCCTACATATGTTCCCCAGTTCATCATTGTGACTGACTCTTCACATGTGCTGACGTTTACATTCACTCTCTAACCGACACCCTATTGCTAAAGAACTTTTGGTCCAAATTGCATACTCACTCTTCTTCCAAAACTTACCAACTATCTTCCTAATCCTACCTACTATCCCTTTTTGACTGGATGTTCTCTTCTACATTCAATCATCCAAGGTACAAGGTCCTATGCCATTGTGTACCGATTTATCTGAGACATCTGTGCAGAAAGTCATTCAAAGCTAAGTATCCCAATCAAGGGCCCAATGCCCTTCTGGCCTTCAAATCTTACTTGGATTTCTGTTTTCATACATATATTTCACCTATATATTATTATAAATATCCCAGGTTCCCAATACCATTCTTCATCCAGCAGAGTGATTCCTAAGCCACATCAAACAGGTTCTTAACCCTAACCATACACTGTTCCCTCAATCTAACTTTACAGAAGAGCAGGGACAGAGTGGGTCTTACAATACAGGAATGTGGGGGATCTTCCACCTGCTGAGAACCTCAAAGGTCCATGCAGAAATGATCCCTGGAGAAGATGTAGGCAGCTATGAAGGACCTGAGAGAGCAGAAGTCATCTTCCATGGCAAACAACCTGGTCAGGATGAAGGGATGTGTCTGAATGAGCCTCTCTCTTCTTAATGTAGACAAGATGGACCAAAGCAGGCCTGTGTGGAGAGCTGTTCCTTGGTGCCTATGGTTGATATTCCATTCTAACTTGTGAAAGTGTCACAGGAAGGAGGGGCAGCCTCCATCTCATGGGAGCCTTGGAAGCAACTGTTAGGACACAGTGGTTGCCAAGGCAGTGACCTCATTCAGTTCCTGAAGGAAGTGACCTCACCTCACTTCCTTGGTGATGGAACTCTCTGAACTTGGGATCCAGGAAGCCAGGCACCCAGAGCCAGTCCCAGTCCCAGTCCCAGTGGGCTCACTTGTTTGGATTTACCAAGGACAGAGTCAGTCTTTCTTGGTACCCACTGAGGTGAGGATTGCCAAATGCCAGGAAAGCTCTGCAGAGGGGCCTTTCCTGAGAAAGCAGGTAGTGGCTCACCGCTGGCTCCTGACAACTTCACAGAGTTGGCCAAGGAGGCCAGATGTGAGACAGGACAGGCCCTTTCGGGGGAACATAGTATGGCCCACCAGTCAGACGACACTCCGGGTAGTCACAGACCAACTTGGAAGGAGGTGCCTTTGTGGGTGTGGGTGTGAGTTTGTGGTTTTGTCTCATGTTCTGAGAATAGGTAGGAAAGGCGGTTTGTTTGGGTTGGAGTGGACTGTTTCTAGTAAGGCTTTTGACAAGGCGAGTGTTTCTATGTTTGTGTATCCCACTGTGTCCCTGGTTGTAGACATTAGAAAAGAGAATGCATCAATGGATGTGTCCTGTCTAGTAGAAAGCTTCCCAGCATTCATCCTGCCCAATTTATGAATGGACTGCGGCTTGCCTTATGGATGGGCAACGCCTACTATCTTCCTAAGTTCCTGTTTTCTTCCTGAATTCTGGCCACTCTCCAGAATAGGCTCATGGTTTTGTGTCCAAGATATGTACCACCTCCAAGCTCGGTGACATGGCCATGTACTGGATAGTTGAAAGAAATGGTGAGCATCTCAGAAAACTCAGATATCAGTGTGATCAGTAAAGTCTCCCTAGAGAAACCCTGCTTTGGGCCTTTGGCTTACCTATCCTTTTGTGGCCCTGAATGTCAGGAAGGCCTTTGCCTCAGGGCACCCCTTTGTGAAGCCTGAAGAAAACAGTTTTCAAATGGAAATGAATGGGCATCACCTGTGGCTCTTTGCTTAATTGCTTTGCAAAGGGATGTGTCTGAATCAGCCTCTTGGCCCTGTGTGAGGCTGTGGCTTACATTGTCAGCACCTGATGGATCCAAAGAAAGATCCCATGCGTGCATCCAAGGCCAAATTGGCACAAAAGCAGTCATCCTGGATGAGGTCTCTCGCCTTCCTCTGTAAGGTTCCTGACCTCCATCAAGTGAGAATAGGGATCCTTTGTGTCAAATGAGTCCTTCAAAGCCATGCAGAGGCTAGCCCATAGGTGCTTGGGTTTTCTCATGACTCCAGTTCACACAAAGAATCTATACCCGGCAGTCAGTAGGCCTCCAATTGGAGAAGTAGAGCAGTATTAAAGGCAGGCCTATTTGATCACTCCAGGTCCAAAGGAAGGGTGTCCAGGCCACCCTGACATTAGGCAAATGAGAGGCAAGGGAGCTTATTGTGGACACTGTCTTGGGCTGTGCCCCTCATGGAAACCTCCAGCCAGAGGTCATGATGAGTGTCTGTATGGAAGAAGATGAGGGCCATGTGGCAGTGTTTTGGTTTGAATTGTGGTGTGGCAGTGGGAAGAGATGACTGGGTCCACCTGGGCTTGAACTCTGGTGTGATTCCCCTTGGAGACTGAGTTCTGGAACTGACCTCAGAGAAGTATTGCCGTGAATTGTGTCGGGATGTTAGGAGGCCACGCATGAGAGTCGCCCTTGGAAACTGAGATCTAGGCCCAGGCTGGCTTTCCACAGAGCACTGGGAATCTCAGCCCGGATATCACATGATTTTATTCTTAAAGACCTGGCAGCCATCGTGGAGAGTCCAAACACACGTGGACCTCACATTGTAGACCTCAATGGGCCTGGCTTCCTGTGACCTTTTGGCCACTCCTTGGGAAGCCTTGTTTGTGAGAGTTCTCCAGAGCTTTCGTTGAAATGAGCTTCCTCACCATTTAATGGTTCCTGAAGGAATGGAAACCCACAGTGCCTCCAACTTCATCCTTTAAAAATGGCTAGCTAGATAAATACCATGACATTTTTGAAATTCCCATGACCAGGTGGCACTGGAGAACCTTTGGATGTCCTGTTGCTGATCATGAGTGTACCAGACAGTGCCTTGATTGACTGGGTTTCATGAAAATGGTGTAGAACAGAGATGCCAGTGAGTTGGGGCCTGCTGAGTAGTGGGCCTAGAGCAGTGGTGTGCAGGTGTGTGATAGAACATCTGTGGTGGGGCCATGTGGATCTGCCATTGGCTTCCAAATGGCTTGTGACTGACATGGTGCAGCGAGCAGACCCTTCTATGTAAAGGCATCTTGTTATATGGAGAGGTTTCAGGGCAATGTTCAGAATCAGGTTGCTATGGTCAAGGGGGCAAGCTCTGTGGGATAGAAGCCTGGCTGGTGCATTCTCCTAGGACCTTGACCCACCACACGTGACAGAACTCCCTCCAGCACTGTGTCCCAGTTGAACTCCTTGTATTTCCTGAAGCAAATTCCAAACTCCCAGTGCAGCAGCAAGAAACACCACGAAAAGTGGAGGATGACCAAATGGCTTCACAGTCCACACAGGGAGACACTTAGACCCCAGTGGCCACAGTTTACCTGCAAAGAGAGAATTCAGCACTTCTGCCTCATGTTCATTGGAAAATCAGAAACCATGTCCTCCAGGTCACATAGATGCAGACCTGGTTTGATGGTCTCACTACAAAGGAAGCTAAAGCTCCTGACAACAACATATATTTCAAGTGCCCAACCTCAGAAGCAGTTTCTCACGAAGTCTTTAGGCCAGCAGAGCTCCACGTTTGTGGAGTGTTTACCCTGTCCCTTACTCATGGAAAGTAGTCTACCACCTCCAAGGTTGTGAACTCCTGAGCATTTTCCATTCCACATATGTATTCACAGCATTTCTAACTCTTCTCCTCAAATTGTGTCTTACTTATTGTGAAGGTAATGTCAAGGCAATGTTCTGGATGAGAGTGGGAAGATTTTTTTGTAGCACATATTGGCCTACACATTGGATTCATTTTCCTATTTTCCGTTCGAAATACTGAATCCCTGACACTCACCCATACCCTACTAGATTGTGACTACGAATACTAATATGATGGAGAAAAATAACTCAAACAGAATAGAAATACAGGCAGTTCAGAGGAGGCCTGGTGTATAGTTGGACTGGCCTTTGGCATTATAAAGGGTAGGTGTTATAAATCTAGTCCAATTTAGTAGAAATAGTTCTCCATGTGTTTTGAATGTTAACAAATATGTGAATTCCTGTCTCCCTTTCTCTGTAGCCTATTCAGCAACATGCATTTTTACATGCACATATAGAATCCTACCTCCTATCCCACGTCCATTCTTGTGAGGTGGCTGACTTGGCAGATACAAACTGTGAGAAGAGATCACTCCTCCTAAACGCTGTTGGAACTGAAAATTCAACCTCCAGGTGAGCTTCCCACATGAACAACATGATACATAAATACATGTTCAGTAAAATAAATATTTTTGGATCTGTGGATGATAAATATTTCATGATGAATTTCGATTGGCATATATATTTCTACTCTTTAATGTCTGTGTTTGTGTGTGTGTTTTTCTTTTGTGTATATATATATATATATATATATATATATATATATATATACATATACACACACACACACACACACACACATACACACACTCTCCAGATTTTTCAAAATATGAAATGTATGTGTCATATTATATACTCCCTAAATTCATTCATGTTCATATATGTGGATTTATAATCAACTTTTCACAAGATTATTCTCAGAAATAGTCATCCACCTGAAATACATATTTGTTTCCTAGTGCTGAAATCCTAATATTTCTACAGTAACTGACCCAGTTTAACATGAATGCAAGTAGATTCCTATGGGACATGATGTGTATTTTGACGTTCATTTTTATTCAACACTGGTACATTACTATTTCTTCAGTTGATGCACATCATAGGATATGTATTTCATCCTCAAGTTCACAAATTTCTAGGCATTCATTTCCCTTTCAATCACTTCCTGCTTCAGAACACATGTATTCCTCCACGTTTCTTGACTGGTCTTTTCATGAGACTTCTTTCCAAACACATTCTTTTCCATTTCCATAATCCCTTGTGAAGCAAAACTCACACCCCCTTCATGGTAAACCATAACCCCAATATCACCATTAGATGTATAACTGGTTAGAATGAATGGTTGTGTATCAATATTAGATTTCCTATATATTTTCAGATATCAATGCAATCCATTATTTAAATTGGAACCTGTTATACTATTTATTCACAGTATGGTCTATTCATGCATTATCTCTATATTCATAGACCCAGGGTACACCTATTTGTACCCCCAAAGGCTAATTTATATGTCTTCAACATATTACTCCCAGAAATGTTGGAAGAAACACTCATGTCACCTGATCTACATATACATTTTATCACAGTGATATTCTGGACACAAAATGCAAAGGTCACACTTATGATTGCACCAACGCCTCATTGGAAAGTGAGCATGGATTACTAAAAACATCCTTGTCCAGGTTGCCTAATGCTCTCAAATGTCAATGCTATTGGTGACTACACATTTGTTTCTTCCTAAGATGATATATTCAACCTCAACCCTGTTGAAAATGTCTAATCCACTCACTCACTTTATACTTTGCCTGATTTCCTAATGTCTCTATTGATATCTGCTTTCCTACATATGTTCCCCAGTTCATCATTGTGACTGACTCTTCACATGTGCTGACGTTTACATTCACTCTCTAACCGACACCCTATTGCTAAAGAACTTTTGGTCCAAATTGCATACTCACTCTTCTTCCAAAACTTACCAACTATCTTCCTAATCCTACCTACTATCCCTTTTTGACTGGATGTTCTCTTCTACATTCAATCATCCAAGGTACAAGGTCCTATGCCATTGTGTACCGATTTATCTGAGACATCTGTGCAGAAAGTCATTCAAAGCTAAGTATCCCAATCAAGGGCCCAATGCCCTTCTGGCCTTCAAATCTTACTTGGATTTCTGTTTTCATACATATATTTCACCTATATATTATTATAAATATCCCAGGTTCCCAATACCATTCTTCATCCAGCAGAGTGATTCCTAAGCCACATCAAACAGGTTCTTAACCCTAACCATACACTGTTCCCTCAATCTAACTTTACAGAAGAGCAGGGACAGAGTGGGTCTTACAATACAGGAATGTGGGGGATCTTCCACCTGCTGAGAACCTCAAAGGTCCATGCAGAAATGATCCCTGGAGAAGATGTAGGCAGCTATGAAGGACCTGAGAGAGCAGAAGTCATCTTCCATGGCAAACAACCTGGTCAGGATGAAGGGATGTGTCTGAATGAGCCTCTCTCTTCTTAATGTAGACAAGATGGACCAAAGCAGGCCTGTGTGGAGAGCTGTTCCTTGGTGCCTATGGTTGATATTCCATTCTAACTTGTGAAAGTGTCACAGGAAGGAGGGGCAGCCTCCATCTCATGGGAGCCTTGGAAGCAACTGTTAGGACACAGTGGTTGCCAAGGCAGTGACCTCATTCAGTTCCTGAAGGAAGTGACCTCACCTCACTTCCTTGGTGATGGAACTCTCTGAACTTGGGATCCAGGAAGCCAGGCACCCAGAGCCAGTCCCAGTCCCAGTCCCAGTGGGCTCACTTGTTTGGATTTACCAAGGACAGAGTCAGTCTTTCTTGGTACCCACTGAGGTGAGGATTGCCAAATGCCAGGAAAGCTCTGCAGAGGGGCCTTTCCTGAGAAAGCAGGTAGTGGCTCACCGCTGGCTCCTGACAACTTCACAGAGTTGGCCAAGGAGGCCAGATGTGAGACAGGACAGGCCCTTTCGGGGGAACATAGTATGGCCCACCAGTCAGACGACACTCCGGGTAGTCACAGACCAACTTGGAAGGAGGTGCCTTTGTGGGTGTGGGTGTGAGTTTGTGGTTTTGTCTCATGTTCTGAGAATAGGTAGGAAAGGCGGTTTGTTTGGGTTGGAGTGGACTGTTTCTAGTAAGGCTTTTGACAAGGCGAGTGTTTCTATGTTTGTGTATCCCACTGTGTCCCTGGTTGTAGACATTAGAAAAGAGAATGCATCAATGGATGTGTCCTGTCTAGTAGAAAGCTTCCCAGCATTCATCCTGCCCAATTTATGAATGGACTGCGGCTTGCCTTATGGATGGGCAACGCCTACTATCTTCCTAAGTTCCTGTTTTCTTCCTGAATTCTGGCCACTCTCCAGAATAGGCTCATGGTTTTGTGTCCAAGATATGTACCACCTCCAAGCTCGGTGACATGGCCATGTACTGGATAGTTGAAAGAAATGGTGAGCATCTCAGAAAACTCAGATATCAGTGTGATCAGTAAAGTCTCCCTAGAGAAACCCTGCTTTGGGCCTTTGGCTTACCTATCCTTTTGTGGCCCTGAATGTCAGGAAGGCCTTTGCCTCAGGGCACCCCTTTGTGAAGCCTGAAGAAAACAGTTTTCAAATGGAAATGAATGGGCATCACCTGTGGCTCTTTGCTTAATTGCTTTGCAAAGGGATGTGTCTGAATCAGCCTCTTGGCCCTGTGTGAGGCTGTGGCTTACATTGTCAGCACCTGATGGATCCAAAGAAAGATCCCATGCGTGCATCCAAGGCCAAATTGGCACAAAAGCGGTCATCCTGGATGAGGTCTCTCGCCTTCCTCTGTAAGGTTCCTGACC
This sequence comes from Spermophilus citellus, assembly GCF_964194105.1. Classification (NCBI taxonomy): domain Eukaryota; kingdom Metazoa; phylum Chordata; class Mammalia; order Rodentia; family Sciuridae; genus Spermophilus; species Spermophilus citellus. Next base: position 21,076,683 of record NC_138199.1, on the reverse strand, counting down.
TCCATCAAGTGAGAATAGGGATCCTTTGTGTCAAATGAGTCCTTCAAAGCCATGCAGAGGCTAGCCCATAGGTGCTTGGGTTTTCTCATGACTCCAGTTCACACAAAGAATCTATACCCGGCAGTCAGTAGGCCTCCAATTGGAGAAGTAGAGCAGTATTAAAGGCAGGCCTATTTGATCACTCCAGGTCCAAAGGAAGGGTGTCCAGGCCACCCTGACATTAGGCAAATGAGAGGCAAGGGAGCTTATTGTGGACACTGTCTTGGGCTGTGCCCCTCATGGAAACCTCCAGCCAGAGGTCATGATGAGTGTCTGTATGGAAGAAGATGAGGGCCATGTGGCAGTGTTTTGGTTTGAATTGTGGTGTGGCAGTGGGAAGAGATGACTGGGTCCACCTGGGCTTGAACTCTGGTGTGATTCCCCTTGGAGACTGAGTTCTGGAACTGACCTCAGAGAAGTATTGCCGTGAATTGTGTCGGGATGTTAGGAGGCCACGCATGAGAGTCGCCCTTGGAAACTGAGATCTAGGCCCAGGCTGGCTTTCCACAGAGCACTGGGAATCTCAGCCCGGATATCACATGATTTTATTCTTAAAGACCTGGCAGCCATCGTGGAGAGTCCAAACACACGTGGACCTCACATTGTAGACCTCAATGGGCCTGGCTTCCTGTGACCTTTTGGCCACTCCTTGGGAAGCCTTGTTTGTGAGAGTTCTCCAGAGCTTTCGTTGAAATGAGCTTCCTCACCATTTAATGGTTCCTGAAGGAATGGAAACCCACAGTGCCTCCAACTTCATCCTTTAAAAATGGCTAGCTAGATAAATACCATGACATTTTTGAAATTCCCATGACCAGGTGGCACTGGAGAACCTTTGGATGTCCTGTTGCTGATCATGAGTGTACCAGACAGTGCCTTGATTGACTGGGTTTCATGAAAATGGTGTAGAACAGAGATGCCAGTGAGTTGGGGCCTGCTGAGTAGTGGGCCTAGAGCAGTGGTGTGCAGGTGTGTGATAGAACATCTGTGGTGGGGCCATGTGGATCTGCCATTGGCTTCCAAATGGCTTGTGACTGACATGGTGCAGCGAGCAGACCCTTCTATGTAAAGGCATCTTGTTATATGGAGAGGTTTCAGGGCAATGTTCAGAATCAGGTTGCTATGGTCAAGGGGGCAAGCTCTGTGGGATAGAAGCCTGGCTGGTGCATTCTCCTAGGACCTTGACCCACCACACGTGACAGAACTCCCTCCAGCACTGTGTCCCAGTTGAACTCCTTGTATTTCCTGAAGCAAATTCCAAACTCCCAGTGCAGCAGCAAGAAACACCACGAAAAGTGGAGGATGACCAAATGGCTTCACAGTCCACACAGGGAGACACTTAGACCCCAGTGGCCACAGTTTACCTGCAAAGAGAGAATTCAGCACTTCTGCCTCATGTTCATTGGAAAATCAGAAACCATGTCCTCCAGGTCACATAGATGCAGACCTGGTTTGATGGTCTCACTACAAAGGAAGCTAAAGCTCCTGACAACAACATATATTTCAAGTGCCCAACCTCAGAAGCAGTTTCTCACGAAGTCTTTAGGCCAGCAGAGCTCCACGTTTGTGGAGTGTTTACCCTGTCCCTTACTCATGGAAAGTAGTCTACCACCTCCAAGGTTGTGAACTCCTGAGCATTTTCCATTCCACATATGTATTCACAGCATTTCTAACTCTTCTCCTCAAATTGTGTCTTACTTATTGTGAAGGTAATGTCAAGGCAATGTTCTGGATGAGAGTGGGAAGATTTTTTTGTAGCACATATTGGCCTACACATTGGATTCATTTTCCTATTTTCCGTTCGAAATACTGAATCCCTGACACTCACCCATACCCTACTAGATTGTGACTACGAATACTAATATGATGGAGAAAAATAACTCAAACAGAATAGAAATACAGGCAGTTCAGAGGAGGCCTGGTGTATAGTTGGACTGGCCTTTGGCATTATAAAGGGTAGGTGTTATAAATCTAGTCCAATTTAGTAGAAATAGTTCTCCATGTGTTTTGAATGTTAACAAATATGTGAATTCCTGTCTCCCTTTCTCTGTAGCCTATTCAGCAACATGCATTTTTACATGCACATATAGAATCCTACCTCCTATCCCACGTCCATTCTTGTGAGGTGGCTGACTTGGCAGATACAAACTGTGAGAAGAGATCACTCCTCCTAAACGCTGTTGGAACTGAAAATTCAACCTCCAGGTGAGCTTCCCACATGAACAACATGATACATAAATACATGTTCAGTAAAATAAATATTTTTGGATCTGTGGATGATAAATATTTCATGATGAATTTCGATTGGCATATATATTTCTACTCTTTAATGTCTGTGTTTGTGTGTGTGTTTTTCTTTTGTGTATATATATATATATATATATATATATATACATATATACACACACACACACACACACACATACACACACTCTCCAGATTTTTCAAAATATGAAATGTATGTGTCATATTATATACTCCCTAAATTCATTCATGTTCATATATGTGGATTTATAATCAACTTTTCACAAGATTATTCTCAGAAATAGTCATCCACCTGAAATACATATTTGTTTCCTAGTGCTGAAATCCTAATATTTCTACAGTAACTGACCCAGTTTAACATGAATGCAAGTAGATTCCTATGGGACATGATGTGTATTTTGACGTTCATTTTTATTCAACACTGGTACATTACTATTTCTTCAGTTGATGCACATCATAGGATATGTATTTCATCCTCAAGTTCACAAATTTCTAGGCATTCATTTCCCTTTCAATCACTTCCTGCTTCAGAACACATGTATTCCTCCACGTTTCTTGACTGGTCTTTTCATGAGACTTCTTTCCAAACACATTCTTTTCCATTTCCATAATCCCTTGTGAAGCAAAACTCACACCCCCTTCATGGTAAACCATAACCCCAATATCACCATTAGATGTATAACTGGTTAGAATGAATGGTTGTGTATCAATATTAGATTTCCTATATATTTTCAGATATCAATGCAATCCATTATTTAAATTGGAACCTGTTATACTATTTATTCACAGTATGGTCTATTCATGCATTATCTCTATATTCATAGACCCAGGGTACACCTATTTGTACCCCCAAAGGCTAATTTATATGTCTTCAACATATTACTCCCAGAAATGGTGGAAGAAACACTCATGTCACCTGATCTACATATACATTTTATCACAGTGATATTCTGGACACAAAATGCAAAGGTCACACTTATGATTGCACCAACGCCTCATTGGAAAGTGAGCATGGATTACTAAAAACATCCTTGTCCAGGTTGCCTAATGCTCTCAAATGTCAATGCTATTGGTGACTACACATTTGTTTCTTCCTAAGATGATATATTCAACCTCAACCCTGTTGAAAATGTCTAATCCACTCACTCACTTTATACTTTGCCTGATTTCCTAATGTCTCTATTGATATCTGCTTTCCTACATATGTTCCCCAGTTCATCATTGTGACTGACTCTTCACATGTGCTGACGTTTACATTCACTCTCTAACCGACACCCTATTGCTAAAGAACTTTTGGTCCAAATTGCATACTCACTCTTCTTCCAAAACTTACCAACTATCTTCCTAATCCTACCTACTATCCCTTTTTGACTGGATGTTCTCTTCTACATTCAATCATCCAAGGTACAAGGTCCTATGCCATTGTGTACCGATTTATCTGAGACATCTGTGCAGAAAGTCATTCAAAGCTAAGTATCCCAATCAAGGGCCCAATGCCCTTCTGGCCTTCAAATCTTACTTGGATTTCTGTTTTCATACATATATTTCACCTATATATTATTATAAATATCCCAGGTTCCCAATACCATTCTTCATCCAGCAGAGTGATTCCTAAGCCACATCAAACAGGTTCTTAACCCTAACCATACACTGTTCCCTCAATCTAACTTTACAGAAGAGCAGGGACAGAGTGGGTCTTACAATACAGGAATGTGGGGGATCTTCCACCTGCTGAGAACCTCAAAGGTCCATGCAGAAATGATCCCTGGAGAAGATGTAGGCAGCTATGAAGGACCTGAGAGAGCAGAAGTCATCTTCCATGGCAAACAACCTGGTCAGGATGAAGGGATGTGTCTGAATGAGCCTCTCTCTTCTTAATGTAGACAAGATGGACCAAAGCAGGCCTGTGTGGAGAGCTGTTCCTTGGTGCCTATGGTTGATATTCCATTCTAACTTGTGAAAGTGTCACAGGAAGGAGGGGCAGCCTCCATCTCATGGGAGCCTTGGAAGCAACTGTTAGGACACAGTGGTTGCCAAGGCAGTGACCTCATTCAGTTCCTGAAGGAAGTGACCTCACCTCACTTCCTTGGTGATGGAACTCTCTGAACTTGGGATCCAGGAAGCCAGGCACCCAGAGCCAGTCCCAGTCCCAGTCCCAGTGGGCTCACTTGTTTGGATTTACCAAGGACAGAGTCAGTCTTTCTTGGTACCCACTGAGGTGAGGATTGCCAAATGCCAGGAAAGCTCTGCAGAGGGGCCTTTCCTGAGAAAGCAGGTAGTGGCTCACCGCTGGCTCCTGACAACTTCACAGAGTTGGCCAAGGAGGCCAGATGTGAGACAGGACAGGCCCTTTCGGGGGAACATAGTATGGCCCACCAGTCAGACGACACTCCGGGTAGTCACAGACCAACTTGGAAGGAGGTGCCTTTGTGGGTGTGGGTGTGAGTTTGTGGTTTTGTCTCATGTTCTGAGAATAGGTAGGAAAGGCGGTTTGTTTGGGTTGGAGTGGACTGTTTCTAGTAAGGCTTTTGACAAGGCGAGTGTTTCTATGTTTGTGTATCCCACTGTGTCCCTGGTTGTAGACATTAGAAAAGAGAATGCATCAATGGATGTGTCCTGTCTAGTAGAAAGCTTCCCAGCATTCATCCTGCCCAATTTATGAATGGACTGCGGCTTGCCTTATGGATGGGCAACGCCTACTATCTTCCTAAGTTCCTGTTTTCTTCCTGAATTCTGGCCACTCTCCAGAATAGGCTCATGGTTTTGTGTCCAAGATATGTACCACCTCCAAGCTCGGTGACATGGCCATGTACTGGATAGTTGAAAGAAATGGTGAGCATCTCAGAAAACTCAGATATCAGTGTGATCAGTAAAGTCTCCCTAGAGAAACCCTGCTTTGGGCCTTTGGCTTACCTATCCTTTTGTGGCCCTGAATGTCAGGAAGGCCTTTGCCTCAGGGCACCCCTTTGTGAAGCCTGAAGAAAACAGTTTTCAAATGGAAATGAATGGGCATCACCTGTGGCTCTTTGCTTAATTGCTTTGCAAAGGGATGTGTCTGAATCAGCCTCTTGGCCCTGTGTGAGGCTGTGGCTTACATTGTCAGCACCTGATGGATCCAAAGAAAGATCCCATGCGTGCATCCAAGGCCAAATTGGCACAAAAGCAGTCATCCTGGATGAGGTCTCTCGCCTTCCTCTGTAAGGTTCCTGACCTCCATCAAGTGAGAATAGGGATCCTTTGTGTCAAATGAGTCCTTCAAAGCCATGCAGAGGCTAGCCCATAGGTGCTTGGGTTTTCTCATGACTCCAGTTCACACAAAGAATCTATACCCGGCAGTCAGTAGGCCTCCAATTGGAGAAGTAGAGCAGTATTAAAGGCAGGCCTATTTGATCACTCCAGGTCCAAAGGAAGGGTGTCCAGGCCACCCTGACATTAGGCAAATGAGAGGCAAGGGAGCTTATTGTGGACACTGTCTTGGGCTGTGCCCCTCATGGAAACCTCCAGCCAGAGGTCATGATGAGTGTCTGTATGGAAGAAGATGAGGGCCATGTGGCAGTGTTTTGGTTTGAATTGTGGTGTGGCAGTGGGAAGAGATGACTGGGTCCACCTGGGCTTGAACTCTGGTGTGATTCCCCTTGGAGACTGAGTTCTGGAACTGACCTCAGAGAAGTATTGCCGTGAATTGTGTCGGGATGTTAGGAGGCCACGCATGAGAGTCGCCCTTGGAAACTGAGATCTAGGCCCAGGCTGGCTTTCCACAGAGCACTGGGAATCTCAGCCCGGATATCACATGATTTTATTCTTAAAGACCTGGCAGCCATCGTGGAGAGTCCAAACACACGTGGACCTCACATTGTAGACCTCAATGGGCCTGGCTTCCTGTGACCTTTTGGCCACTCCTTGGGAAGCCTTGTTTGTGAGAGTTCTCCAGAGCTTTCGTTGAAATGAGCTTCCTCACCATTTAATGGTTCCTGAAGGAATGGAAACCCACAGTGCCTCCAACTTCATCCTTTAAAAATGGCTAGCTAGATAAATACCATGACATTTTTGAAATTCCCATGACCAGGTGGCACTGGAGAACCTTTGGATGTCCTGTTGCTGATCATGAGTGTACCAGACAGTGCCTTGATTGACTGGGTTTCATGAAAATGGTGTAGAACAGAGATGCCAGTGAGTTGGGGCCTGCTGAGTAGTGGGCCTAGAGCAGTGGTGTGCAGGTGTGTGATAGAACATCTGTGGTGGGGCCATGTGGATCTGCCATTGGCTTCCAAATGGCTTGTGACTGACATGGTGCAGCGAGCAGACCCTTCTATGTAAAGGCATCTTGTTATATGGAGAGGTTTCAGGGCAATGTTCAGAATCAGGTTGCTATGGTCAAGGGGGCAAGCTCTGTGGGATAGAAGCCTGGCTGGTGCATTCTCCTAGGACCTTGACCCACCACACGTGACAGAACTCCCTCCAGCACTGTGTCCCAGTTGAACTCCTTGTATTTCCTGAAGCAAATTCCAAACTCCCAGTGCAGCAGCAAGAAACACCACGAAAAGTGGAGGATGACCAAATGGCTTCACAGTCCACACAGGGAGACACTTAGACCCCAGTGGCCACAGTTTACCTGCAAAGAGAGAATTCAGCACTTCTGCCTCATGTTCATTGGAAAATCAGAAACCATGTCCTCCAGGTCACATAGATGCAGACCTGGTTTGATGGTCTCACTACAAAGGAAGCTAAAGCTCCTGACAACAACATATATTTCAAGTGCCCAACCTCAGAAGCAGTTTCTCACGAAGTCTTTAGGCCAGCAGAGCTCCACGTTTGTGGAGTGTTTACCCTGTCCCTTACTCATGGAAAGTAGTCTACCACCTCCAAGGTTGTGAACTCCTGAGCATTTTCCATTCCACATATGTATTCACAGCATTTCTAACTCTTCTCCTCAAATTGTGTCTTACTTATTGTGAAGGTAATGTCAAGGCAATGTTCTGGATGAGAGTGGGAAGATTTTTTTGTAGCACATATTGGCCTACACATTGGATTCATTTTCCTATTTTCCGTTCGAAATACTGAATCCCTGACACTCACCCATACCCTACTAGATTGTGACTACGAATACTAATATGATGGAGAAAAATAACTCAAACAGAATAGAAATACAGGCAGTTCAGAGGAGGCCTGGTGTATAGTTGGACTGGCCTTTGGCATTATAAAGGGTAGGTGTTATAAATCTAGTCCAATTTAGTAGAAATAGTTCTCCATGTGTTTTGAATGTTAACAAATATGTGAATTCCTGTCTCCCTTTCTCTGTAGCCTATTCAGCAACATGCATTTTTACATGCACATATAGAATCCTACCTCCTATCCCACGTCCATTCTTGTGAGGTGGCTGACTTGGCAGATACAAACTGTGAGAAGAGATCACTCCTCCTAAACGCTGTTGGAACTGAAAATTCAACCTCCAGGTGAGCTTCCCACATGAACAACATGATACATAAATACATGTTCAGTAAAATAAATATTTTTGGATCTGTGGATGATAAATATTTCATGATGAATTTCGATTGGCATATATATTTCTACTCTTTAATGTCTGTGTTTGTGTGTGTGTTTTTCTTTTGTGTATATATATATATATATATATATATATATATATATATATATACATATACACACACACACACACACACACACATACACACACTCTCCAGATTTTTCAAAATATGAAATGTATGTGTCATATTATATACTCCCTAAATTCATTCATGTTCATATATGTGGATTTATAATCAACTTTTCACAAGATTATTCTCAGAAATAGTCATCCACCTGAAATACATATTTGTTTCCTAGTGCTGAAATCCTAATATTTCTACAGTAACTGACCCAGTTTAACATGAATGCAAGTAGATTCCTATGGGACATGATGTGTATTTTGACGTTCATTTTTATTCAACACTGGTACATTACTATTTCTTCAGTTGATGCACATCATAGGATATGTATTTCATCCTCAAGTTCACAAATTTCTAGGCATTCATTTCCCTTTCAATCACTTCCTGCTTCAGAACACATGTATTCCTCCACGTTTCTTGACTGGTCTTTTCATGAGACTTCTTTCCAAACACATTCTTTTCCATTTCCATAATCCCTTGTGAAGCAAAACTCACACCCCCTTCATGGTAAACCATAACCCCAATATCACCATTAGATGTATAACTGGTTAGAATGAATGGTTGTGTATCAATATTAGATTTCCTATATATTTTCAGATATCAATGCAATCCATTATTTAAATTGGAACCTGTTATACTATTTATTCACAGTATGGTCTATTCATGCATTATCTCTATATTCATAGACCCAGGGTACACCTATTTGTACCCCCAAAGGCTAATTTATATGTCTTCAACATATTACTCCCAGAAATGGTGGAAGAAACACTCATGTCACCTGATCTACATATACATTTTATCACAGTGATATTCTGGACACAAAATGCAAAGGTCACACTTATGATTGCACCAACGCCTCATTGGAAAGTGAGCATGGATTACTAAAAACATCCTTGTCCAGGTTGCCTAATGCTCTCAAATGTCAATGCTATTGGTGACTACACATTTGTTTCTTCCTAAGATGATATATTCAACCTCAACCCTGTTGAAAATGTCTAATCCACTCACTCACTTTATACTTTGCCTGATTTCCTAATGTCTCTATTGATATCTGCTTTCCTACATATGTTCCCCAGTTCATCATTGTGACTGACTCTTCACATGTGCTGACGTTTACATTCACTCTCTAACCGACACCCTATTGCTAAAGAACTTTTGGTCCAAATTGCATACTCACTCTTCTTCCAAAACTTACCAACTATCTTCCTAATCCTACCTACTATCCCTTTTTGACTGGATGTTCTCTTCTACATTCAATCATCCAAGGTACAAGGTCCTATGCCATTGTGTACCGATTTATCTGAGACATCTGTGCAGAAAGTCATTCAAAGCTAAGTATCCCAATCAAGGGCCCAATGCCCTTCTGGCCTTCAAATCTTACTTGGATTTCTGTTTTCATACATATATTTCACCTATATATTATTATAAATATCCCAGGTTCCCAATACCATTCTTCATCCAGCAGAGTGATTCCTAAGCCACATCAAACAGGTTCTTAACCCTAACCATACACTGTTCCCTCAATCTAACTTTACAGAAGAGCAGGGACAGAGTGGGTCTTACAATACAGGAATGTGGGGGATCTTCCACCTGCTGAGAACCTCAAAGGTCCATGCAGAAATGATCCCTGGAGAAGATGTAGGCAGCTATGAAGGACCTGAGAGAGCAGAAGTCATCTTCCATGGCAAACAACCTGGTCAGGATGAAGGGATGTGTCTGAATGAGCCTCTCTCTTCTTAATGTAGACAAGATGGACCAAAGCAGGCCTGTGTGGAGAGCTGTTCCTTGGTGCCTATGGTTGATATTCCATTCTAACTTGTGAAAGTGTCACAGGAAGGAGGGGCAGCCTCCATCTCATGGGAGCCTTGGAAGCAACTGTTAGGACACAGTGGTTGCCAAGGCAGTGACCTCATTCAGTTCCTGAAGGAAGTGACCTCACCTCACTTCCTTGGTGATGGAACTCTCTGAACTTGGGATCCAGGAAGCCAGGCACCCAGAGCCAGTCCCAGTCCCAGTCCCAGTGGGCTCACTTGTTTGGATTTACCAAGGACAGAGTCAGTCTTTCTTGGTACCCACTGAGGTGAGGATTGCCAAATGCCAGGAAAGCTCTGCAGAGGGGCCTTTCCTGAGAAAGCAGGTAGTGGCTCACCGCTGGCTCCTGACAACTTCACAGAGTTGGCCAAGGAGGCCAGATGTGAGACAGGACAGGCCCTTTCGGGGGAACATAGTATGGCCCACCAGTCAGACGACACTCCGGGTAGTCACAGACCAACTTGGAAGGAGGTGCCTTTGTGGGTGTGGGTGTGAGTTTGTGGTTTTGTCTCATGTTCTGAGAATAGGTAGGAAAGGCGGTTTGTTTGGGTTGGAGTGGACTGTTTCTAGTAAGGCTTTTGACAAGGCGAGTGTTTCTATGTTTGTGTATCCCACTGTGTCCCTGGTTGTAGACATTAGAAAAGAGAATGCATCAATGGATGTGTCCTGTCTAGTAGAAAGCTTCCCAGCATTCATCCTGCCCAATTTATGAATGGACTGCGGCTTGCCTTATGGATGGGCAATGCCTACTATCTTCCTAAGTTCCTGTTTTCTTCCTGAATTCTGGCCACTCTCCAGAATAGGCTCATGGTTTTGTGTCCAAGATATGTACCACCTCCAAGCTCGGTGACATGGCCATGTACTGGATAGTTGAAAGAAATGGTGAGCATCTCAGAAAACTCAGATATCAGTGTGATCAGTAAAGTCTCCCTAGAGAAACCCTGCTTTGGGCCTTTGGCTTACCTATCCTTTTGTGGCCCTGAATGTCAGGAAGGCCTTTGCCTCAGGGCACCCCTTTGTGAAGCCTGAAGAAAACAGTTTTCAAATGGAAATGAATGGGCATCACCTGTGGCTCTTTGCTTAATTGCTTTGCAAAGGGATGTGTCTGAATCAGCCTCTTGGCCCTGTGTGAGGCTGTGGCTTACATTGTCAGCACCTGATGGATCCAAAGAAAGATCCCATGCGTGCATCCAAGGCCAAATTGGCACAAAAGCGGTCATCCTGGATGAGGTCTCTCGCCTTCCTCTGTAAGGTTCCTGACCTCCATCAAGTGAGAATAGGGATCCTTTGTGTCAAATGAGTCCTTCAAAGCCATGCAGAGGCTAGCCCATAGGTGCTTGGGTTTTCTCATGACTCCAGTTCACACAAAGAATCTATACCCGGCAGTCAGTAGGCCTCCAATTGGAGAAGTAGAGCAGTATTAAAGGCAGGCCTATTTGATCACTCCAGGTCCAAAGGAAGGGTGTCCAGGCCACCCTGACATTAGGCAAATGAGAGGCAAGGGAGCTTATTGTGGACACTGTCTTGGGCTGTGCCCCTCATGGAAACCTCCAGCCAGAGGTCATGATGAGTGTCTGTATGGAAGAAGATGAGGGCCATGTGGCAGTGTTTTGGTTTGAATTGTGGTGTGGCAGTGGGAAGAGATGACTGGGTCCACCTGGGCTTGAACTCTGGTGTGATTCCCCTTGGAGACTGAGTTCTGGAACTGACCTCAGAGAAGTATTGCCGTGAATTGTGTCGGGATGTTAGGAGGCCACGCATGAGAGTCGCCCTTGGAAACTGAGATCTAGGCCCAGGCTGGCTTTCCACAGAGCACTGGGAATCTCAGCCCGGATATCACATGATTTTATTCTTAAAGACCTGGCAGCCATCGTGGAGAGTCCAAACACACGTGGACCTCACATTGTAGACCTCAATGGGCCTGGCTTCCTGTGACCTTTTGGCCACTCCTTGGGAAGCCTTGTTTGTGAGAGTTCTCCAGAGCTTTCGTTGAAATGAGCTTCCTCACCATTTAATGGTTCCTGAAGGAATGGAAACCCACAGTGCCTCCAACTTCATCCTTTAAAAATGGCTAGCTAGATAAATACCATGACATTTTTGAAATTCCCATGACCAGGTGGCACTGGAGAACCTTTGGATGTCCTGTTGCTGATCATGAGTGTACCAGACAGTGCCTTGATTGACTGGGTTTCATGAAAATGGTGTAGAACAGAGATGCCAGTGAGTTGGGGCCTGCTGAGTAGTGGGCCTAGAGCAGTGGTGTGCAGGTGTGTGATAGAACATCTGTGGTGGGGCCATGTGGATCTGCCATTGGCTTCCAAATGGCTTGTGACTGACATGGTGCAGCGAGCAGACCCTTCTATGTAAAGGCATCTTGTTATATGGAGAGGTTTCAGGGCAATGTTCAGAATCAGGTTGCTATGGTCAAGGGGGCAAGCTCTGTGGGATAGAAGCCTGGCTGGTGCATTCTCCTAGGACCTTGACCCACCACACGTGACAGAACTCCCTCCAGCACTGTGTCCCAGTTGAACTCCTTGTATTTCCTGAAGCAAATTCCAAACTCCCAGTGCAGCAGCAAGAAACACCACGAAAAGTGGAGGATGACCAAATGGCTTCACAGTCCACACAGGGAGACACTTAGACCCCAGTGGCCACAGTTTACCTGCAAAGAGAGAATTCAGCACTTCTGCCTCATGTTCATTGGAAAATCAGAAACCATGTCCTCCAGGTCACATAGATGCAGACCTGGTTTGATGGTCTCACTACAAAGGAAGCTAAAGCTCCTGACAACAACATATATTTCAAGTGCCCAACCTCAGAAGCAGTTTCTCACGAAGTCTTTAGGCCAGCAGAGCTCCACGTTTGTGGAGTGTTTACCCTGTCCCTTACTCATGGAAAGTAGTCTACCACCTCCAAGGTTGTGAACTCCTGAGCATTTTCCATTCCACATATGTATTCACAGCATTTCTAACTCTTCTCCTCAAATTGTGTCTTACTTATTGTGAAGGTAATGTCAAGGCAATGTTCTGGATGAGAGTGGGAAGATTTTTTTGTAGCACATATTGGCCTACACATTGGATTCATTTTCCTATTTTCCGTTCGAAATACTGAATCCCTGACACTCACCCATACCCTACTAGATTGTGACTACGAATACTAATATGATGGAGAAAAATAACTCAAACAGAATAGAAATACAGGCAGTTCAGAGGAGGCCTGGTGTATAGTTGGACTGGCCTTTGGCATTATAAAGGGTAGGTGTTATAAATCTAGTCCAATTTAGTAGAAATAGTTCTCCATGTGTTTTGAATGTTAACAAATATGTGAATTCCTGTCTCCCTTTCTCTGTAGCCTATTCAGCAACATGCATTTTTACATGCACATATAGAATCCTACCTCCTATCCCACGTCCATTCTTGTGAGGTGGCTGACTTGGCAGATACAAACTGTGAGAAGAGATCACTCCTCCTAAACGCTGTTGGAACTGAAAATTCAACCTCCAGGTGAGCTTCCCACATGAACAACATGATACATAAATACATGTTCAGTAAAATAAATATTTTTGGATCTGTGGATGATAAATATTTCATGATGAATTTCGATTGGCATATATATTTCTACTCTTTAATGTCTGTGTTTGTGTGTGTGTTTTTCTTTTGTGTATATATATATATATATATATATATATATATATATATACATATACACACACACACACACACACACACATACACACACTCTCCAGATTTTTCAAAATATGAAATGTATGTGTCATATTATATACTCCCTAAATTCATTCATGTTCATATATGTGGATTTATAATCAACTTTTCACAAGATTATTCTCAGAAATAGTCATCCACCTGAAATACATATTTGTTTCCTAGTGCTGAAATCCTAATATTTCTACAGTAACTGACCCAGTTTAACATGAATGCAAGTAGATTCCTATGGGACATGATGTGTATTTTGACGTTCATTTTTATTCAACACTGGTACATTACTATTTCTTCAGTTGATGCACATCATAGGATATGTATTTCATCCTCAAGTTCACAAATTTCTAGGCATTCATTTCCCTTTCAATCACTTCCTGCTTCAGAACACATGTATTCCTCCACGTTTCTTGACTGGTCTTTTCATGAGACTTCTTTCCAAACACATTCTTTTCCATTTCCATAATCCCTTGTGAAGCAAAACTCACACCCCCTTCATGGTAAACCATAACCCCAATATCACCATTAGATGTATAACTGGTTAGAATGAATGGTTGTGTATCAATATTAGATTTCCTATATATTTTCAGATATCAATGCAATCCATTATTTAAATTGGAACCTGTTATACTATTTATTCACAGTATGGTCTATTCATGCATTATCTCTATATTCATAGACCCAGGGTACACCTATTTGTACCCCCAAAGGCTAATTTATATGTCTTCAACATATTACTCCCAGAAATGGTGGAAGAAACACTCATGTCACCTGATCTACATATACATTTTATCACAGTGATATTCTGGACACAAAATGCAAAGGTCACACTTATGATTGCACCAACGCCTCATTGGAAAGTGAGCATGGATTACTAAAAACATCCTTGTCCAGGTTGCCTAATGCTCTCAAATGTCAATGCTATTGGTGACTACACATTTGTTTCTTCCTAAGATGATATATTCAACCTCAACCCTGTTGAAAATGTCTAATCCACTCACTCACTTTATACTTTGCCTGATTTCCTAATGTCTCTATTGATATCTGCTTTCCTACATATGTTCCCCAGTTCATCATTGTGACTGACTCTTCACATGTGCTGACGTTTACATTCACTCTCTAACCGACACCCTATTGCTAAAGAACTTTTGGTCCAAATTGCATACTCACTCTTCTTCCAAAACTTACCAACTATCTTCCTAATCCTACCTACTATCCCTTTTTGACTGGATGTTCTCTTCTACATTCAATCATCCAAGGTACAAGGTCCTATGCCATTGTGTACCGATTTATCTGAGACATCTGTGCAGAAAGTCATTCAAAGCTAAGTATCCCAATCAAGGGCCCAATGCCCTTCTGGCCTTCAAATCTTACTTGGATTTCTGTTTTCATACATATATTTCACCTATATATTATTATAAATATCCCAGGTTCCCAATACCATTCTTCATCCAGCAGAGTGATTCCTAAGCCACATCAAACAGGTTCTTAACCCTAACCATACACTGTTCCCTCAATCTAACTTTACAGAAGAGCAGGGACAGAGTGGGTCTTACAATACAGGAATGTGGGGGATCTTCCACCTGCTGAGAACCTCAAAGGTCCATGCAGAAATGATCCCTGGAGAAGATGTAGGCAGCTATGAAGGACCTGAGAGAGCAGAAGTCATCTTCCATGACAAACAACCTGGTCAGGATGAAGGGATGTGTCTGAATGAGCCTCTCTCTTCTTAATGTAGACAAGATGGACCAAAGCAGGCCTGTGTGGAGAGCTGTTCCTTGGTGCCTATGGTTGATATTCCATTCTAACTTGTGAAAGTGTCACAGGAAGGAGGGGCAGCCTCCATCTCATGGGAGCCTTGGAAGCAACTGTTAGGACACAGTGGTTGCCAAGGCAGTGACCTCATTCAGTTCCTGAAGGAAGTGACCTCACCTCACTTCCTTGGTGATGGAACTCTCTGAACTTGGGATCCAGGAAGCCAGGCACCCAGAGCCAGTCCCAGTCCCAGTCCCAGTGGGCTCACTTGTTTGGATTTACCAAGGACAGAGTCAGTCTTTCTTGGTACCCACTGAGGTGAGGATTGCCAAATGCCAGGAAAGCTCTGCAGAGGGGCCTTTCCTGAGAAAGCAGGTAGTGGCTCACCACTGGCTCCTGACAACTTCACAGAGTTGGCCAAGGAGGCCAGATGTGAGACAGGACAGGCCCTTTCGGGGGAACATAGTATGGCCCACCAGTCAGACGACACTCCGGGTAGTCACAGACCAACTTGGAAGGAGGTGCCTTTGTGGGTGTGGGTGTGAGTTTGTGGTTTTGTCTCATGTTCTGAGAATAGGTAGGAAAGGCGGTTTGTTTGGGTTGGAGTGGACTGTTTCTAGTAAGGCTTTTGACAAGGCGAGTGTTTCTATGTTTGTGTATCCCACTGTGTCCCTGGTTGTAGACATTAGAAAAGAGAATGCATCAATGGATGTGTCCTGTCTAGTAGAAAGCTTCCCAGCATTCATCCTGCCCAATTTATGAATGGACTGCGGCTTGCCTTATGGATGGGCAACGCCTACTATCTTCCTAAGTTCCTGTTTTCTTCCTGAATTCTGGCCACTCTCCAGAATAGGCTCATGGTTTTGTGTCCAAGATATGTACCACCTCCAAGCTCGGTGACATGGCCATGTACTGGATAGTTGAAAGAAATGGTGAGCATCTCAGAAAACTCAGATATCAGTGTGATCAGTAAAGTCTCCCTAGAGAAACCCTGCTTTGGGCCTTTGGCTTACCTATCCTTTTGTGGCCCTGAATGTCAGGAAGGCCTTTGCCTCAGGGCACCCCTTTGTGAAGCCTGAAGAAAACAGTTTTCAAATGGAAATGAATGGGCATCACCTGTGGCTCTTTGCTTAATTGCTTTGCAAAGGGATGTGTCTGAATCAGCCTCTTGGCCCTGTGTGAGGCTGTGGCTTACATTGTCAGCACCTGATGGATCCAAAGAAAGATCCCATGCGTGCATCCAAGGCCAAATTGGCACAAAAGCAGTCATCCTGGATGAGGTCTCTCGCCTTCCTCTGTAAGGTTCCTGACCTCCATCAAGTGAGAATAGGGATCCTTTGTGTCAAATGAGTCCTTCAAAGCCATGCAGAGGCTAGCCCATAGGTGCTTGGGTTTTCTCATGACTCCAGTTCACACAAAGAATCTATACCCGGCAGTCAGTAGGCCTCCAATTGGAGAAGTAGAGCAGTATTAAAGGCAGGCCTATTTGATCACTCCAGGTCCAAAGGAAGGGTGTCCAGGCCACCCTGACATTAGGCAAATGAGAGGCAAGGGAGCTTATTGTGGACACTGTCTTGGGCTGTGCCCCTCATGGAAACCTCCAGCCAGAGGTTATGATGAGTGTCTGTATGGAAGAAGATGAGGGCCATGTGGCAGTGTTTTGGTTTGAATTGTGGTGTGGCAGTGGGAAGAGATGACTGGGTCCACCTGGGCTTGAACTCTGGTGTGATTCCCCTTGGAGACTGAGTTCTGGAACTGACCTCAGAGAAGTATTGCCGTGAATTGTGTCGGGATGTTAGGAGGCCACGCATGAGAGTCGCCCTTGGAAACTGAGATCTAGGCCCAGGCTGGCTTTCCACAGAGCACTGGGAATCTCAGCCCGGATATCACATGATTTTATTCTTAAAGACCTGGCAGCCATCGTGGAGAGTCCAAACACACGTGGACCTCACATTGTAGACCTCAATGGGCCTGGCTTCCTGTGACCTTTTGGCCACTCCTTGGGAAGCCTTGTTTGTGAGAGTTCTCCAGAGCTTTCGTTGAAATGAGCTTCCTCACCATTTAATGGTTCCTGAAGGAATGGAAACCCACAGTGCCTCCAACTTCATCCTTTAAAAATGGCTAGCTAGATAAATACCATGACATTTTTGAAATTCCCATGACCAGGTGGCACTGGAGAACCTTTGGATGTCCTGTTGCTGATCATGAGTGTACCAGACAGTGCCTTGATTGACTGGGTTTCATGAAAATGGTGTAGAACAGAGATGCCAGTGAGTTGGGGCCTGCTGAGTAGTGGGCCTAGAGCAGTGGTGTGCAGGTGTGTGATAGAACATCTGTGGTGGGGCCATGTGGATCTGCCATTGGCTTCCAAATGGCTTGTGACTGACATGGTGCAGCGAGCAGACCCTTCTATGTAAAGGCATCTTGTTATATGGAGAGGTTTCAGGGCAATGTTCAGAATCAGGTTGCTATGGTCAAGGGGGCAAGCTCTGTGGGATAGAAGCCTGGCTGGTGCATTCTCCTAGGACCTTGACCCACCACACGTGACAGAACTCCCTCCAGCACTGTGTCCCAGTTGAACTCCTTGTATTTCCTGAAGCAAATTCCAAACTCCCAGTGCAGCAGCAAGAAACACCACGAAAAGTGGAGGATGACCAAATGGCTTCACAGTCCACACAGGGAGACACTTAGACCCCAGTGGCCACAGTTTACCTGCAAAGAGAGAATTCAGCACTTCTGCCTCATGTTCATTGGAAAATCAGAAACCATGTCCTCCAGGTCACATAGATGCAGACCTGGTTTGATGGTCTCACTACAAAGAAAGCTAAAGCTCCTGACAACAACATATATTTCAAGTGCCCAACCTCAGAAGCAGTTTCTCACGAAGTCTTTAGGCCAGCAGAGCTCCACGTTTGTGGAGTGTTTACCCTGTCCCTTACTCATGGAAAGTAGTCTACCACCTCCAAGGTTGTGAACTCCTGAGCATTTTCCATTCCACATATGTATTCACAGCATTTCTAACTCTTCTCCTCAAATTGTGTCTTACTTATTGTGAAGGTAATGTCAAGGCAATGTTCTGGATGAGAGTGGGAAGATTTTTTTGTAGCACATATTGGCCTACACATTGGATTCATTTTCCTATTTTCCGTTCGAAATACTGAATCCCTGACACTCACCCATACCCTACTAGATTGTGACTACGAATACTAATATGATGGAGAAAAATAACTCAAACAGAATAGAAATACAGGCAGTTCAGAGGAGGCCTGGTGTATAGTTGGACTGGCCTTTGGCATTATAAAGGGTAGGTGTTATAAATCTAGTCCAATTTAGTAGAAATAGTTCTCCATGTGTTTTGAATGTTAACAAATATGTGAATTCCTGTCTCCCTTTCTCTGTAGCCTATTCAGCAACATGCATTTTTACATGCACATATAGAATCCTACCTCCTATCCCACGTCCATTCTTGTGAGGTGGCTGACTTGGCAGATACAAACTGTGAGAAGAGATCACTCCTCCTAAACGCTGTTGGAACTGAAAATTCAACCTCCAGGTGAGCTTCCCACATGAACAACATGATACATAAATACATGTTCAGTAAAATAAATATTTTTGGATCTGTGGATGATAAATATTTCATGATGAATTTCGATTGGCATATATATTTCTACTCTTTAATGTCTGTGTTTGTGTGTGTGTTTTTCTTTTGTGTATATATATATATATATATATATATATATATATATATATATATATATATATACATATACACACACACACACACACACACACATACACACACTCTCCAGATTTTTCAAAATATGAAATGTATGTGTCATATTATATACTCCCTAAATTCATTCATGTTCATATATGTGGATTTATAATCAACTTTTCACAAGATTATTCTCAGAAATAGTCATCCACCTGAAATACATATTTGTTTCCTAGTGCTGAAATCCTAATATTTCTACAGTAACTGACCCAGTTTAACATGAATGCAAGTAGATTCCTATGGGACATGATGTGTATTTTGACGTTCATTTTTATTCAACACTGGTACATTACTATTTCTTCAGTTGATGCACATCATAGGATATGTATTTCATCCTCAAGTTCACAAATTTCTAGGCATTCATTTCCCTTTCAATCACTTCCTGCTTCAGAACACATGTATTCCTCCACGTTTCTTGACTGGTCTTTTCATGAGACTTCTTTCCAAACACATTCTTTTCCATTTCCATAATCCCTTGTGAAGCAAAACTCACACCCCCTTCATGGTAAACCATAACCCCAATATCACCATTAGATGTATAACTGGTTAGAATGAATGGTTGTGTATCAATATTAGATTTCCTATATATTTTCAGATATCAATGCAATCCATTATTTAAATTGGAACCTGTTATACTATTTATTCACAGTATGGTCTATTCATGCATTATCTCTATATTCATAGACCCAGGGTACACCTATTTGTACCCCCAAAGGCTAATTTATATGTCTTCAACATATTACTCCCAGAAATGGTGGAAGAAACACTCATGTCACCTGATCTACATATACATTTTATCACAGTGATATTCTGGACACAAAATGCAAAGGTCACACTTATGATTGCACCAACGCCTCATTGGAAAGTGAGCATGGATTACTAAAAACATCCTTGTCCAGGTTGCCTAATGCTCTCAAATGTCAATGCTATTGGTGACTACACATTTGTTTCTTCCTAAGATGATATATTCAACCTCAACCCTGTTGAAAATGTCTAATCCACTCACTCACTTTATACTTTGCCTGATTTCCTAATGTCTCTATTGATATCTGCTTTCCTACATATGTTCCCCAGTTCATCATTGTGACTGACTCTTCACATGTGCTGACGTTTACATTCACTCTCTAACCGACACCCTATTGCTAAAGAACTTTTGGTCCAAATTGCATACTCACTCTTCTTCCAAAACTTACCAACTATCTTCCTAATCCTACCTACTATCCCTTTTTGACTGGATGTTCTCTTCTACATTCAATCATCCAAGGTACAAGGTCCTATGCCATTGTGTACCGATTTATCTGAGACATCTGTGCAGAAAGTCATTCAAAGCTAAGTATCCCAATCAAGGGCCCAATGCCCTTCTGGCCTTCAAATCTTACTTGGATTTCTGTTTTCATACATATATTTCACCTATATATTATTATAAATATCCCAGGTTCCCAATACCATTCTTCATCCAGCAGAGTGATTCCTAAGCCACATCAAACAGGTTCTTAACCCTAACCATACACTGTTCCCTCAATCTAACTTTACAGAAGAGCAGGGACAGAGTGGGTCTTACAATACAGGAATGTGGGGGATCTTCCACCTGCTGAGAACCTCAAAGGTCCATGCAGAAATGATCCCTGGAGAAGATGTAGGCAGCTATGAAGGACCTGAGAGAGCAGAAGTCATCTTCCATGGCAAACAACCTGGTCAGGATGAAGGGATGTGTCTGAATGAGCCTCTCTCTTCTTAATGTAGACAAGATGGACCAAAGCAGGCCTGTGTGGAGAGCTGTTCCTTGGTGCCTATGGTTGATATTCCATTCTAACTTGTGAAAGTGTCACAGGAAGGAGGGGCAGCCTCCATCTCATGGGAGCCTTGGAAGCAACTGTTAGGACACAGTGGTTGCCAAGGCAGTGACCTCATTCAGTTCCTGAAGGAAGTGACCTCACCTCACTTCCTTGGTGATGGAACTCTCTGAACTTGGGATCCAGGAAGCCAGGCACCCAGAGCCAGTCCCAGTCCCAGTCCCAGTGGGCTCACTTGTTTGGATTTACCAAGGACAGAGTCAGTCTTTCTTGGTACCCACTGAGGTGAGGATTGCCAAATGCCAGGAAAGCTCTGCAGAGGGGCCTTTCCTGAGAAAGCAGGTAGTGGCTCACCGCTGGCTCCTGACAACTTCACAGAGTTGGCCAAGGAGGCCAGATGTGAGACAGGACAGGCCCTTTCGGGGGAACATAGTATGGCCCACCAGTCAGACGACACTCCGGGTAGTCACAGACCAACTTGGAAGGAGGTGCCTTTGTGGGTGTGGGTGTGAGTTTGTGGTTTTGTCTCATGTTCTGAGAATAGGTAGGAAAGGCGGTTTGTTTGGGTTGGAGTGGACTGTTTCTAGTAAGGCTTTTGACAAGGCGAGTGTTTCTATGTTTGTGTATCCCACTGTGTCCCTGGTTGTAGACATTAGAAAAGAGAATGCATCAATGGATGTGTCCTGTCTAGTAGAAAGCTTCCCAGCATTCATCCTGCCCAATTTATGAATGGACTGCGGCTTGCCTTATGGATGGGCAACGCCTACTATCTTCCTAAGTTCCTGTTTTCTTCCTGAATTCTGGCCACTCTCCAGAATAGGCTCATGGTTTTGTGTCCAAGATATGTACCACCTCCAAGCTCGGTGACATGGCCATGTACTGGATAGTTGAAAGAAATGGTGAGCATCTCAGAAAACTCAGATATCAGTGTGATCAGTAAAGTCTCCCTAGAGAAACCCTGCTTTGGGCCTTTGGCTTACCTATCCTTTTGTGGCCCTGAATGTCAGGAAGGCCTTTGCCTCAGGGCACCCCTTTGTGAAGCCTGAAGAAAACAGTTTTCAAATGGAAATGAATGGGCATCACCTGTGGCTCTTTGCTTAATTGCTTTGCAAAGGGATGTGTCTGAATCAGCCTCTTGGCCCTGTGTGAGGCTGTGGCTTACATTGTCAGCACCTGATGGATCCAAAGAAAGATCCCATGCGTGCATCCAAGGCCAAATTGGCACAAAAGCAGTCATCCTGGATGAGGTCTCTCGCCTTCCTCTGTAAGGTTCCTGACCTCCATCAAGTGAGAATAGGGATCCTTTGTGTCAAATGAGTCCTTCAAAGCCATGCAGAGGCTAGCCCATAGGTGCTTGGGTTTTCTCATGACTCCAGTTCACACAAAGAATCTATACCCGGCAGTCAGTAGGCCTCCAATTGGAGAAGTAGAGCAGTATTAAAGGCAGGCCTATTTGATCACTCCAGGTCCAAAGGAAGGGTGTCCAGGCCACCCTGACATTAGGCAAATGAGAGGCAAGGGAGCTTATTGTGGACACTGTCTTGGGCTGTGCCCCTCATGGAAACCTCCAGCCAGAGGTCATGATGAGTGTCTGTATGGAAGAAGATGAGGGCCATGTGGCAGTGTTTTGGTTTGAATTGTGGTGTGGCAGTGGGAAGAGATGACTGGGTCCACCTGGGCTTGAACTCTGGTGTGATTCCCCTTGGAGACTGAGTTCTGGAACTGACCTCAGAGAAGTATTGCCGTGAATTGTGTCGGGATGTTAGGAGGCCACGCATGAGAGTCGCCCTTGGAAACTGAGATCTAGGCCCAGGCTGGCTTTCCACAGAGCACTGGGAATCTCAGCCCGGATATCACATGATTTTATTCTTAAAGACCTGGCAGCCATCGTGGAGAGTCCAAACACACGTGGACCTCACATTGTAGACCTCAATGGGCCTGGCTTCCTGTGACCTTTTGGCCACTCCTTGGGAAGCCTTGTTTGTGAGAGTTCTCCAGAGCTTTCGTTGAAATGAGCTTCCTCACCATTTAATGGTTCCTGAAGGAATGGAAACCCACATCCTTTAAAAATGGCTAGCTAGATAAATACCATGACATTTTTGAAATTCCCATGACCAGGTGGCACTGGAGAACCTTTGGATGTCCTGTTGCTGATCATGAGTGTACCAGACAGTGCCTTGATTGACTGGGTTTCATGAAAATGGTGTAGAACAGAGATGCCAGTGAGTTGGGGCCTGCTGAGTAGTGGGCCTAGAGCAGTGGTGTGCAGGTGTGTGATAGAACATCTGTGGTGGGGCCATGTGGATCTGCCATTGGCTTCCAAATGGCTTGTGACTGACATGGTGCAGCGAGCAGACCCTTCTATGTAAAGGCATCTTGTTATATGGAGAGGTTTCAGGGCAATGTTCAGAATCAGGTTGCTATGGTCAAGGGGGCAAGCTCTGTGGGATAGAAGCCTGGCTGGTGCATTCTCCTAGGACCTTGACCCACCACACGTGACAGAACTCCCTCCAGCACTGTGTCCCAGTTGAACTCCTTGTATTTCCTGAAGCAAATTCCAAACTCCCAGTGCAGCAGCAAGAAACACCACGAAAAGTGGAGGATGACCAAATGGCTTCACAGTCCACACAGGGAGACACTTAGACCCCAGTGGCCACAGTTTACCTGCAAAGAGAGAATTCAGCACTTCTGCCTCATGTTCATTGGAAAATCAGAAACCATGTCCTCCAGGTCACATAGATGCAGACCTGGTTTGATGGTCTCACTACAAAGGAAGCTAAAGCTCCTGACAACAACATATATTTCAAGTGCCCAACCTCAGAAGCAGTTTCTCACGAAGTCTTTAGGCCAGCAGAGCTCCACGTTTGTGGAGTGTTTACCCTGTCCCTTACTCATGGAAAGTAGTCTACCACCTCCAAGGTTGTGAACTCCTGAGCATTTTCCATTCCACATATGTATTCACAGCATTTCTAACTCTTCTCCTCAAATTGTGTCTTACTTATTGTGAAGGTAATGTCAAGGCAATGTTCTGGATGAGAGTGGGAAGATTTTTTTGTAGCACATATTGGCCTACACATTGGATTCATTTTCCTATTTTCCGTTCGAAATACTGAATCCCTGACACTCACCCATACCCTACTAGATTGTGACTACGAATACTAATATGATGGAGAAAAATAACTCAAACAGAATAGAAATACAGGCAGTTCAGAGGAGGCCTGGTGTATAGTTGGACTGGCCTTTGGCATTATAAAGGGTAGGTGTTATAAATCTAGTCCAATTTAGTAGAAATAGTTCTCCATGTGTTTTGAATGTTAACAAATATGTGAATTCCTGTCTCCCTTTCTCTGTAGCCTATTCAGCAACATGCATTTTTACATGCACATATAGAATCCTACCTCCTATCCCACGTCCATTCTTGTGAGGTGGCTGACTTGGCAGATACAAACTGTGAGAAGAGATCACTCCTCCTAAACGCTGTTGGAACTGAAAATTCAACCTCCAGGTGAGCTTCCCACATGAACAACATGATACATAAATACATGTTCAGTAAAATAAATATTTTTGGATCTGTGGATGATAAATATTTCATGATGAATTTCGATTGGCATATATATTTCTACTCTTTAATGTCTGTGTTTGTGTGTGTGCGTTTTTCTTTTGTGTATATATATATATATATATATATATATATATATATATATATATATATACATATACACACACACACACACACATACACACACTCTCCAGATTTTTCAAAATATGAAATGTATGTGTCATATTATATACTCCCTAAATTCATTCATGTTCATATATGTGGATTTATAATCAACTTTTCACAAGATTATTCTCAGAAATAGTCATCCACCTGAAATACATATTTGTTTCCTAGTGCTGAAATCCTAATATTTCTACAGTAACTGACCCAGTTTAACATGAATGCAAGTAGATTCCTATGGGACATGATGTGTATTTTGACGTTCATTTTTATTCAACACTGGTACATTACTATTTCTTCAGTTGATGCACATCATAGGATATGTATTTCATCCTCAAGTTCACAAATTTCTAGGCATTCATTTCCCTTTCAATCACTTCCTGCTTCAGAACACATGTATTCCTCCACGTTTCTTGACTGGTCTTTTCATGAGACTTCTTTCCAAACACATTCTTTTCCATTTCCATAATCCCTTGTGAAGCAAAACTCACACCCCCTTCATGGTAAACCATAACCCCAATATCACCATTAGATGTATAACTGGTTAGAATGAATGGTTGTGTATCAATATTAGATTTCCTATATATTTTCAGATATCAATGCAATCCATTATTTAAATTGGAACCTGTTATACTATTTATTCACAGTATGGTCTATTCATGCATTATCTCTATATTCATAGACCCAGGGTACACCTATTTGTACCCCCAAAGGCTAATTTATATGTCTTCAACATATTACTCCCAGAAATGGTGGAAGAAACACTCATGTCACCTGATCTACATATACATTTTATCACAGTGATATTCTGGACACAAAATGCAAAGGTCACACTTATGATTGCACCAACGCCTCATTGGAAAGTGAGCATGGATTACTAAAAACATCCTTGTCCAGGTTGCCTAATGCTCTCAAATGTCAATGCTATTGGTGACTACACATTTGTTTCTTCCTAAGATGATATATTCAACCTCAACCCTGTTGAAAATGTCTAATCCACTCACTCACTTTATACTTTGCCTGATTTCCTAATGTCTCTATTGATATCTGCTTTCCTACATATGTTCCCCAGTTCATCATTGTGACTGACTCTTCACATGTGCTGACGTTTACATTCACTCTCTAACCGACACCCTATTGCTAAAGAACTTTTGGTCCAAATTGCATACTCACTCTTCTTCCAAAACTTACCAACTATCTTCCTAATCCTACCTACTATCCCTTTTTGACTGGATGTTCTCTTCTACATTCAATCATCCAAGGTACAAGGTCCTATGCCATTGTGTACCGATTTATCTGAGACATCTGTGCAGAAAGTCATTCAAAGCTAAGTATCCCAATCAAGGGCCCAATGCCCTTCTGGCCTTCAAATCTTACTTGGATTTCTGTTTTCATACATATATTTCACCTATATATTATTATAAATATCCCAGGTTCCCAATACCATTCTTCATCCAGCAGAGTGATTCCTAAGCCACATCAAACAGGTTCTTAACCCTAACCATACACTGTTCCCTCAATCTAACTTTACAGAAGAGCAGGGACAGAGTGGGTCTTACAATACAGGAATGTGGGGGATCTTCCACCTGCTGAGAACCTCAAAGGTCCATGCAGAAATGATCCCTGGAGAAGATGTAGGCAGCTATGAAGGACCTGAGAGAGCAGAAGTCATCTTCCATGGCAAACAACCTGGTCAGGATGAAGGGATGTGTCTGAATGAGCCTCTCTCTTCTTAATGTAGACAAGATGGACCAAAGCAGGCCTGTGTGGAGAGCTGTTCCTTGGTGCCTATGGTTGATATTCCATTCTAACTTGTGAAAGTGTCACAGGAAGGAGGGGCAGCCTCCATCTCATGGGAGCCTTGGAAGCAACTGTTAGGACACAGTGGTTGCCAAGGCAGTGACCTCATTCAGTTCCTGAAGGAAGTGACCTCACCTCACTTCCTTGGTGATGGAACTCTCTGAACTTGGGATCCAGGAAGCCAGGCACCCAGAGCCAGTCCCAGTCCCAGTCCCAGTGGGCTCACTTGTTTGGATTTACCAAGGACAGAGTCAGTCTTTCTTGGTACCCACTGAGGTGAGGATTGCCAAATGCCAGGAAAGCTCTGCAGAGGGGCCTTTCCTGAGAAAGCAGGTAGTGGCTCACCGCTGGCTCCTGACAACTTCACAGAGTTGGCCAAGGAGGCCAGATGTGAGACAGGACAGGCCCTTTCGGGGGAACATAGTATGGCCCACCAGTCAGACGACACTCCGGGTAGTCACAGACCAACTTGGAAGGAGGTGCCTTTGTGGGTGTGGGTGTGAGTTTGTGGTTTTGTCTCATGTTCTGAGAATAGGTAGGAAAGGCGGTTTGTTTGGTTTGGAGTGGACTGTTTCTAGTAAGGCTTTTCACAAGGCGAGTGTTTCTATGTTTGTGTATCCCACTGTGTCCCTGGTTGTAGACATTAGAAAAGAGAATGCATCAATGGATGTGTCCTGTCTAGTAGAAAGCTTCCCAGCATTCATCCTGCCCAATTTATGAATGGACTGCGGCTTGCCTTATGGATGGGCAACGCCTACTATCTTCCTAAGTTCCTGTTTTCTTCCTGAATTCTGGCCACTCTCCAGAATAGGCTCATGGTTTTGTGTCCAAGATATGTACCACCTCCAAGCTCGGTGACATGGCCATGTACTGGATAGTTGAAAGAAATGGTGAGCATCTCAGAAAACTCAGATATCAGTGTGATCAGTAAAGTCTCCCTAGAGAAACCCTGCTTTGGGCCTTTGGCTTACCTATCCTTTTGTGGCCCTGAATGTCAGGAAGGCCTTTGCCTCAGGGCACCCCTTTGTGAAGCCTGAAGAAAACAGTTTTCAAATGGAAATGAATGGGCATCACCTGTGGCTCTTTGCTTAATTGCTTTGCAAAGGGATGTGTCTGAATCAGCCTCTTGGCCCTGTGTGAGGCTGTGGCTTACATTGTCAGCACCTGATGGATCCAAAGAAAGATCCCATGCGTGCATCCAAGGCCAAATTGGCACAAAAGCAGTCATCCTGGATGAGGTCTCTCGCCTTCCTCTGTAAGGTTCCTGACCTCCATCAAGTGAGAATAGGGATCCTTTGTGTCAAATGAGTCCTTCAAAGCCATGCAGAGGCTAGCCCATAGGTGCTTGGGTTTTCTCATGACTCCAGTTCACACAAAGAATCTATACCCGGCAGTCAGTAGGCCTCCAATTGGAGAAGTAGAGCAGTATTAAAGGCAGGCCTATTTGATCACTCCAGGTCCAAAGGAAGGGTGTCCAGGCCACCCTGACATTAGGCAAATGAGAGGCAAGGGAGCTTATTGTGGACACTGTCTTGGGCTGTGCCCCTCATGGAAACCTCCAGCCAGAGGTCATGATGAGTGTCTGTATGGAAGAAGATGAGGGCCATGTGGCAGTGTTTTGGTTTGAATTGTGGTGTGGCAGTGGGAAGAGATGACTGGGTCCACCTGGGCTTGAACTCTGGTGTGATTCCCCTTGGAGACTGAGTTCTGGAACTGACCTCAGAGAAGTATTGCCGTGAATTGTGTCGGGATGTTAGGAGGCCACGCATGAGAGTCGCCCTTGGAAACTGAGATCTAGGCCCAGGCTGGCTTTCCACAGAGCACTGGGAATCTCAGCCCGGATATCACATGATTTTATTCTTAAAGACCTGGCAGCCATCGTGGAGAGTCCAAACACACGTGGACCTCACATTGTAGACCTCAATGGGCCTGGCTTCCTGTGACCTTTTGGCCACTCCTTGGGAAGCCTTGTTTGTGAGAGTTCTCCAGAGCTTTCGTTGAAATGAGCTTCCTCACCATTTAATGGTTCCTGAAGGAATGGAAACCCACATCCTTTAAAAATGGCTAGCTAGATAAATACCATGACATTTTTGAAATTCCCATGACCAGGTGGCACTGGAGAACCTTTGGATGTCCTGTTGCTGATCATGAGTGTACCAGACAGTGCCTTGATTGACTGGGTTTCATGAAAATGGTGTAGAACAGAGATGCCAGTGAGTTGGGGCCTGCTGAGTAGTGGGCCTAGAGCAGTGGTGTGCAGGTGTGTGATAGAACATCTGTGGTGGGGCCATGTGGATCTGCCATTGGCTTCCAAATGGCTTGTGACTGACATGGTGCAGCGAGCAGACCCTTCTATGTAAAGGCATCTTGTTATATGGAGAGGTTTCAGGGCAATGTTCAGAATCAGGTTGCTATGGTCAAGGGGGCAAGCTCTGTGGGATAGAAGCCTGGCTGGTGCATTCTCCTAGGACCTTGACCCACCACACGTGACAGAACTCCCTCCAGCACTGTGTCCCAGTTGAACTCCTTGTATTTCCTGAAGCAAATTCCAAACTCCCAGTGCAGCAGCAAGAAACACCACGAAAAGTGGAGGATGACCAAATGGCTTCACAGTCCACACAGGGAGACACTTAGACCCCAGTGGCCACAGTTTACCTGCAAAGAGAGAATTCAGCACTTCTGCCTCATGTTCATTGGAAAATCAGAAACCATGTCCTCCAGGTCACATAGATGCAGACCTGGTTTGATGGTCTCACTACAAAGGAAGCTAAAGCTCCTGACAACAACATATATTTCAAGTGCCCAACCTCAGAAGCAGTTTCTCACGAAGTCTTTAGGCCAGCAGAGCTCCACGTTTGTGGAGTGTTTACCCTGTCCCTTACTCATGGAAAGTAGTCTACCACCTCCAAGGTTGTGAACTCCTGAGCATTTTCCATTCCACATATGTATTCACAGCATTTCTAACTCTTCTCCTCAAATTGTGTCTTACTTATTGTGAAGGTAATGTCAAGGCAATGTTCTGGATGAGAGTGGGAAGATTTTTTTGTAGCACATATTGGCCTACACATTGGATTCATTTTCCTATTTTCCGTTCGAAATACTGAATCCCTGACACTCACCCATACCCTACTAGATTGTGACTACGAATACTAATATGATGGAGAAAAATAACTCAAACAGAATAGAAATACAGGCAGTTCAGAGGAGGCCTGGTGTATAGTTGGACTGGCCTTTGGCATTATAAAGGGTAGGTGTTATAAATCTAGTCCAATTTAGTAGAAATAGTTCTCCATGTGTTTTGAATGTTAACAAATATGTGAATTCCTGTCTCCCTTTCTCTGTAGCCTATTCAGCAACATGCATTTTTACATGCACATATAGAATCCTACCTCCTATCCCACGTCCATTCTTGTGAGGTGGCTGACTTGGCAGATACAAACTGTGAGAAGAGATCACTCCTCCTAAACGCTGTTGGAACTGAAAATTCAACCTCCAGGTGAGCTTCCCACATGAACAACATGATACATAAATACATGTTCAGTAAAATAAATATTTTTGGATCTGTGGATGATAAATATTTCATGATGAATTTCGATTGGCATATATATTTCTACTCTTTAATGTCTGTGTTTGTGTGTGTGTTTTTCTTTTGTGTATATATATATATATATATATATATATATATATATATATATATATATATATATATATACATATACACACACACACACACACACATACACACACTCTCCAGATTTTTCAAAATATGAAATGTATGTGTCATATTATATACTCCCTAAATTCATTCATGTTCATATATGTGGATTTATAATCAACTTTTCACAAGATTATTCTCAGAAATAGTCATCCACCTGAAATACATATTTGTTTCCTAGTGCTGAAATCCTAATATTTCTACAGTAACTGACCCAGTTTAACATGAATGCAAGTAGATTCCTATGGGACATGATGTGTATTTTGACGTTCATTTTTATTCAACACTGGTACATTACTATTTCTTCAGTTGATGCACATCATAGGATATGTATTTCATCCTCAAGTTCACAAATTTCTAGGCATTCATTTCCCTTTCAATCACTTCCTGCTTCAGAACACATGTATTCCTCCACGTTTCTTGACTGGTCTTTTCATGAGACTTCTTTCCAAACACATTCTTTTCCATTTCCATAATCCCTTGTGAAGCAAAACTCACACCCCCTTCATGGTAAACCATAACCCCAATATCACCATTAGATGTATAACTGGTTAGAATGAATGGTTGTGTATCAATATTAGATTTCCTATATATTTTCAGATATCAATGCAATCCATTATTTAAATTGGAACCTGTTATACTATTTATTCACAGTATGGTCTATTCATGCATTATCTCTATATTCATAGACCCAGGGTACACCTATTTGTACCCCCAAAGGCTAATTTATATGTCTTCAACATATTACTCCCAGAAATGGTGGAAGAAACACTCATGTCACCTGATCTACATATACATTTTATCACAGTGATATTCTGGACACAAAATGCAAAGGTCACACTTATGATTGCACCAACGCCTCATTGGAAAGTGAGCATGGATTACTAAAAACATCCTTGTCCAGGTTGCCTAATGCTCTCAAATGTCAATGCTATTGGTGACTACACATTTGTTTCTTCCTAAGATGATATATTCAACCTCAACCCTGTTGAAAATGTCTAATCCACTCACTCACTTTATACTTTGCCTGATTTCCTAATGTCTCTATTGATATCTGCTTTCCTACATATGTTCCCCAGTTCATCATTGTGACTGACTCTTCACATGTGCTGACGTTTACATTCACTCTCTAACCGACACCCTATTGCTAAAGAACTTTTGGTCCAAATTGCATACTCACTCTTCTTCCAAAACTTACCAACTATCTTCCTAATCCTACCTACTATCCCTTTTTGACTGGATGTTCTCTTCTACATTCAATCATCCAAGGTACAAGGTCCTATGCCATTGTGTACCGATTTATCTGAGACATCTGTGCAGAAAGTCATTCAAAGCTAAGTATCCCAATCAAGGGCCCAATGCCCTTCTGGCCTTCAAATCTTACTTGGATTTCTGTTTTCATACATATATTTCACCTATATATTATTATAAATATCCCAGGTTCCCAATACCATTCTTCATCCAGCAGAGTGATTCCTAAGCCACATCAAACAGGTTCTTAACCCTAACCATACACTGTTCCCTCAATCTAACTTTACAGAAGAGCAGGGACAGAGTGGGTCTTACAATACAGGAATGTGGGGGAT
The DNA here is from genome assembly GCF_964194105.1 of Spermophilus citellus. Classification (NCBI taxonomy): domain Eukaryota; kingdom Metazoa; phylum Chordata; class Mammalia; order Rodentia; family Sciuridae; genus Spermophilus; species Spermophilus citellus. The sequence continues at coordinate 21,045,046 of NC_138199.1, read as the reverse complement.
CTTCCACCTGCTGAGAACCTCAAAGGTCCATGCAGAAATGATCCCTGGAGAAGATGTAGGCAGCTATGAAGGACCTGAGAGAGCAGAAGTCATCTTCCATGGCAAACAACCTGGTCAGGATGAAGGGATGTGTCTGAATGAGCCTCTCTCTTCTTAATGTAGACAAGATGGACCAAAGCAGGCCTGTGTGGAGAGCTGTTCCTTGGTGCCTATGGTTGATATTCCATTCTAACTTGTGAAAGTGTCACAGGAAGGAGGGGCAGCCTCCATCTCATGGGAGCCTTGGAAGCAACTGTTAGGACACAGTGGTTGCCAAGGCAGTGACCTCATTCAGTTCCTGAAGGAAGTGACCTCACCTCACTTCCTTGGTGATGGAACTCTCTGAACTTGGGATCCAGGAAGCCAGGCACCCAGAGCCAGTCCCAGTCCCAGTCCCAGTGGGCTCACTTGTTTGGATTTACCAAGGACAGAGTCAGTCTTTCTTGGTACCCACTGAGGTGAGGATTGCCAAATGCCAGGAAAGCTCTGCAGAGGGGCCTTTCCTGAGAAAGCAGGTAGTGGCTCACCGCTGGCTCCTGACAACTTCACAGAGTTGGCCAAGGAGGCCAGATGTGAGACAGGACAGGCCCTTTCGGGGGAACATAGTATGGCCCACCAGTCAGACGACACTCCGGGTAGTCACAGACCAACTTGGAAGGAGGTGCCTTTGTGGGTGTGGGTGTGAGTTTGTGGTTTTGTCTCATGTTCTGAGAATAGGTAGGAAAGGCGGTTTGTTTGGTTTGGAGTGGACTGTTTCTAGTAAGGCTTTTGACAAGGCGAGTGTTTCTATGTTTGTGTATCCCACTGTGTCCCTGGTTGTAGACATTAGAAAAGAGAATGCATCAATGGATGTGTCCTGTCTAGTAGAAAGCTTCCCAGCATTCATCCTGCCCAATTTATGAATGGACTGCGGCTTGCCTTATGGATGGGCAACGCCTACTATCTTCCTAAGTTCCTGTTTTCTTCCTGAATTCTGGCCACTCTCCAGAATAGGCTCATGGTTTTGTGTCCAAGATATGTACCACCTCCAAGCTCGGTGACATGGCCATGTACTGGATAGTTGAAAGAAATGGTGAGCATCTCAGAAAACTCAGATATCAGTGTGATCAGTAAAGTCTCCCTAGAGAAACCCTGCTTTGGGCCTTTGGCTTACCTATCCTTTTGTGGCCCTGAATGTCAGGAAGGCCTTTGCCTCAGGGCACCCCTTTGTGAAGCCTGAAGAAAACAGTTTTCAAATGGAAATGAATGGGCATCACCTGTGGCTCTTTGCTTAATTGCTTTGCAAAGGGATGTGTCTGAATCAGCCTCTTGGCCCTGTGTGAGGCTGTGGCTTACATTGTCAGCACCTGATGGATCCAAAGAAAGATCCCATGCGTGCATCCAAGGCCAAATTGGCACAAAAGCGGTCATCCTGGATGAGGTCTCTCGCCTTCCTCTGTAAGGTTCCTGACCTCCATCAAGTGAGAATAGGGATCCTTTGTGTCAAATGAGTCCTTCAAAGCCATGCAGAGGCTAGCCCATAGGTGCTTGGGTTTTCTCATGACTCCAGTTCACACAAAGAATCTATACCCGGCAGTCAGTAGGCCTCCAATTGGAGAAGTAGAGCAGTATTAAAGGCAGGCCTATTTGATCACTCCAGGTCCAAAGGAAGGGTGTCCAGGCCACCCTGACATTAGGCAAATGAGAGGCAAGGGAGCTTATTGTGGACACTGTCTTGGGCTGTGCCCCTCATGGAAACCTCCAGCCAGAGGTCATGATGAGTGTCTGTATGGAAGAAGATGAGGGCCATGTGGCAGTGTTTTGGTTTGAATTGTGGTGTGGCAGTGGGAAGAGATGACTGGGTCCACCTGGGCTTGAACTCTGGTGTGATTCCCCTTGGAGACTGAGTTCTGGAACTGACCTCAGAGAAGTATTGCCGTGAATTGTGTCGGGATGTTAGGAGGCCACGCATGAGAGTCGCCCTTGGAAACTGAGATCTAGGCCCAGGCTGGCTTTCCACAGAGCACTGGGAATCTCAGCCCGGATATCACATGATTTTATTCTTAAAGACCTGGCAGCCATCGTGGAGAGTCCAAACACACGTGGACCTCACATTGTAGACCTCAATGGGCCTGGCTTCCTGTGACCTTTTGGCCACTCCTTGGGAAGCCTTGTTTGTGAGAGTTCTCCAGAGCTTTCGTTGAAATGAGCTTCCTCACCATTTAATGGTTCCTGAAGGAATGGAAACCCACAGTGCCTCCAACTTCATCCTTTAAAAATGGCTAGCTAGATAAATACCATGACATTTTTGAAATTCCCATGACCAGGTGGCACTGGAGAACCTTTGGATGTCCTGTTGCTGATCATGAGTGTACCAGACAGTGCCTTGATTGACTGGGTTTCATGAAAATGGTGTAGAACAGAGATGCCAGTGAGTTGGGGCCTGCTGAGTAGTGGGCCTAGAGCAGTGGTGTGCAGGTGTGTGATAGAACATCTGTGGTGGGGCCATGTGGATCTGCCATTGGCTTCCAAATGGCTTGTGACTGACATGGTGCAGCGAGCAGACCCTTCTATGTAAAGGCATCTTGTTATATGGAGAGGTTTCAGGGCAATGTTCAGAATCAGGTTGCTATGGTCAAGGGGGCAAGCTCTGTGGGATAGAAGCCTGGCTGGTGCATTCTCCTAGGACCTTGACCCACCACACGTGACAGAACTCCCTCCAGCACTGTGTCCCAGTTGAACTCCTTGTATTTCCTGAAGCAAATTCCAAACTCCCAGTGCAGCAGCAAGAAACACCACGAAAAGTGGAGGATGACCAAATGGCTTCACAGTCCACACAGGGAGACACTTAGACCCCAGTGGCCACAGTTTACCTGCAAAGAGAGAATTCAGCACTTCTGCCTCATGTTCATTGGAAAATCAGAAACCATGTCCTCCAGGTCACATAGATGCAGACCTGGTTTGATGGTCTCACTACAAAGGAAGCTAAAGCTCCTGACAACAACATATATTTCAAGTGCCCAACCTCAGAAGCAGTTTCTCACGAAGTCTTTAGGCCAGCAGAGCTCCACGTTTGTGGAGTGTTTACCCTGTCCCTTACTCATGGAAAGTAGTCTACCACCTCCAAGGTTGTGAACTCCTGAGCATTTTCCATTCCACATATGTATTCACAGCATTTCTAACTCTTCTCCTCAAATTGTGTCTTACTTATTGTGAAGGTAATGTCAAGGCAATGTTCTGGATGAGAGTGGGAAGATTTTTTTGTAGCACATATTGGCCTACACATTGGATTCATTTTCCTATTTTCCGTTCGAAATACTGAATCCCTGACACTCACCCATACCCTACTAGATTGTGACTACGAATACTAATATGATGGAGAAAAATAACTCAAACAGAATAGAAATACAGGCAGTTCAGAGGAGGCCTGGTGTATAGTTGGACTGGCCTTTGGCATTATAAAGGGTAGGTGTTATAAATCTAGTCCAATTTAGTAGAAATAGTTCTCCATGTGTTTTGAATGTTAACAAATATGTGAATTCCTGTCTCCCTTTCTCTGTAGCCTATTCAGCAACATGCATTTTTACATGCACATATAGAATCCTACCTCCTATCCCACGTCCATTCTTGTGAGGTGGCTGACTTGGCAGATACAAACTGTGAGAAGAGATCACTCCTCCTAAACGCTGTTGGAACTGAAAATTCAACCTCCAGGTGAGCTTCCCACATGAACAACATGATACATAAATACATGTTCAGTAAAATAAATATTTTTGGATCTGTGGATGATAAATATTTCATGATGAATTTCGATTGGCATATATATTTCTACTCTTTAATGTCTGTGTTTGTGTGTGTGTTTTTCTTTTGTGTATATATATATATATATATATATATATATATATATATACATATACACACACACACACACACACACACATACACACACTCTCCAGATTTTTCAAAATATGAAATGTATGTGTCATATTATATACTCCCTAAATTCATTCATGTTCATATATGTGGATTTATAATCAACTTTTCACAAGATTATTCTCAGAAATAGTCATCCACCTGAAATACATATTTGTTTCCTAGTGCTGAAATCCTAATATTTCTACAGTAACTGACCCAGTTTAACATGAATGCAAGTAGATTCCTATGGGACATGATGTGTATTTTGACGTTCATTTTTATTCAACACTGGTACATTACTATTTCTTCAGTTGATGCACATCATAGGATATGTATTTCATCCTCAAGTTCACAAATTTCTAGGCATTCATTTCCCTTTCAATCACTTCCTGCTTCAGAACACATGTATTCCTCCACGTTTCTTGACTGGTCTTTTCATGAGACTTCTTTCCAAACACATTCTTTTCCATTTCCATAATCCCTTGTGAAGCAAAACTCACACCCCCTTCATGGTAAACCATAACCCCAATATCACCATTAGATGTATAACTGGTTAGAATGAATGGTTGTGTATCAATATTAGATTTCCTATATATTTTCAGATATCAATGCAATCCATTATTTAAATTGGAACCTGTTATACTATTTATTCACAGTATGGTCTATTCATGCATTATCTCTATATTCATAGACCCAGGGTACACCTATTTGTACCCCCAAAGGCTAATTTATATGTCTTCAACATATTACTCCCAGAAATGGTGGAAGAAACACTCATGTCACCTGATCTACATATACATTTTATCACAGTGATATTCTGGACACAAAATGCAAAGGTCACACTTATGATTGCACCAACGCCTCATTGGAAAGTGAGCATGGATTACTAAAAACATCCTTGTCCAGGTTGCCTAATGCTCTCAAATGTCAATGCTATTGGTGACTACACATTTGTTTCTTCCTAAGATGATATATTCAACCTCAACCCTGTTGAAAATGTCTAATCCACTCACTCACTTTATACTTTGCCTGATTTCCTAATGTCTCTATTGATATCTGCTTTCCTACATATGTTCCCCAGTTCATCATTGTGACTGACTCTTCACATGTGCTGACGTTTACATTCACTCTCTAACCGACACCCTATTGCTAAAGAACTTTTGGTCCAAATTGCATACTCACTCTTCTTCCAAAACTTACCAACTATCTTCCTAATCCTACCTACTATCCCTTTTTGACTGGATGTTCTCTTCTACATTCAATCATCCAAGGTACAAGGTCCTATGCCATTGTGTACCGATTTATCTGAGACATCTGTGCAGAAAGTCATTCAAAGCTAAGTATCCCAATCAAGGGCCCAATGCCCTTCTGGCCTTCAAATCTTACTTGGATTTCTGTTTTCATACATATATTTCACCTATATATTATTATAAATATCCCAGGTTCCCAATACCATTCTTCATCCAGCAGAGTGATTCCTAAGCCACATCAAACAGGTTCTTAACCCTAACCATACACTGTTCCCTCAATCTAACTTTACAGAAGAGCAGGGACAGAGTGGGTCTTACAATACAGGAATGTGGGGGATCTTCCACCTGCTGAGAACCTCAAAGGTCCATGCAGAAATGATCCCTGGAGAAGATGTAGGCAGCTATGAAGGACCTGAGAGAGCAGAAGTCATCTTCCATGGCAAACAACCTGGTCAGGATGAAGGGATGTGTCTGAATGAGCCTCTCTCTTCTTAATGTAGACAAGATGGACCAAAGCAGGCCTGTGTGGAGAGCTGTTCCTTGGTGCCTATGGTTGATATTCCATTCTAACTTGTGAAAGTGTCACAGGAAGGAGGGGCAGCCTCCATCTCATGGGAGCCTTGGAAGCAACTGTTAGGACACAGTGGTTGCCAAGGCAGTGACCTCATTCAGTTCCTGAAGGAAGTGACCTCACCTCACTTCCTTGGTGATGGAACTCTCTGAACTTGGGATCCAGGAAGCCAGGCACCCAGAGCCAGTCCCAGTCCCAGTCCCAGTGGGCTCACTTGTTTGGATTTACCAAGGACAGAGTCAGTCTTTCTTGGTACCCACTGAGGTGAGGATTGCCAAATGCCAGGAAAGCTCTGCAGAGGGGCCTTTCCTGAGAAAGCAGGTAGTGGCTCACCGCTGGCTCCTGACAACTTCACAGAGTTGGCCAAGGAGGCCAGATGTGAGACAGGACAGGCCCTTTCGGGGGAACATAGTATGGCCCACCAGTCAGACGACACTCCGGGTAGTCACAGACCAACTTGGAAGGAGGTGCCTTTGTGGGTGTGGGTGTGAGTTTGTGGTTTTGTCTCATGTTCTGAGAATAGGTAGGAAAGGCGGTTTGTTTGGGTTGGAGTGGACTGTTTCTAGTAAGGCTTTTGACAAGGCGAGTGTTTCTATGTTTGTGTATCCCACTGTGTCCCTGGTTGTAGACATTAGAAAAGAGAATGCATCAATGGATGTGTCCTGTCTAGTAGAAAGCTTCCCAGCATTCATCCTGCCCAATTTATGAATGGACTGCGGCTTGCCTTATGGATGGGCAACGCCTACTATCTTCCTAAGTTCCTGTTTTCTTCCTGAATTCTGGCCACTCTCCAGAATAGGCTCATGGTTTTGTGTCCAAGATATGTACCACCTCCAAGCTCGGTGACATGGCCATGTACTGGATAGTTGAAAGAAATGGTGAGCATCTCAGAAAACTCAGATATCAGTGTGATCAGTAAAGTCTCCCTAGAGAAACCCTGCTTTGGGCCTTTGGCTTACCTATCCTTTTGTGGCCCTGAATGTCAGGAAGGCCTTTGCCTCAGGGCACCCCTTTGTGAAGCCTGAAGAAAACAGTTTTCAAATGGAAATGAATGGGCATCACCTGTGGCTCTTTGCTTAATTGCTTTGCAAAGGGATGTGTCTGAATCAGCCTCTTGGCCCTGTGTGAGGCTGTGGCTTACATTGTCAGCACCTGATGGATCCAAAGAAAGATCCCATGCGTGCATCCAAGGCCAAATTGGCACAAAAGCAGTCATCCTGGATGAGGTCTCTCGCCTTCCTCTGTAAGGTTCCTGACCTCCATCAAGTGAGAATAGGGATCCTTTGTGTCAAATGAGTCCTTCAAAGCCATGCAGAGGCTAGCCCATAGGTGCTTGGGTTTTCTCATGACTCCAGTTCACACAAAGAATCTATACCCGGCAGTCAGTAGGCCTCCAATTGGAGAAGTAGAGCAGTATTAAAGGCAGGCCTATTTGATCACTCCAGGTCCAAAGGAAGGGTGTCCAGGCCACCCTGACATTAGGCAAATGAGAGGCAAGGGAGCTTATTGTGGACACTGTCTTGGGCTGTGCCCCTCATGGA